>NC_060069.1:3698571-4006785 GCF_922984935.1 Meles meles
TAGGTTCTGTGATCAGTGTAGAGAGTGAATCGGGAGCCAGAAAACTCAGAAAAAGAGAGTAAGCAGGAGTTACATCCCTTTTAGTGAAACAGCATTGGTGTCTGTTTTCCCTGAACCGAGTTACAAGGCCAAGTACAAAAGGTGAGGAGGAAGCAACTAGAAAAAGGGCCTCTAGTATCTGCTGCTGGATGGGGATTGACCAATTAGATTGGAAAGTACTGGAATAGTTCAATAATGATTCTGCCAGCGTTTCTATGGAGAGAGTCCATTTTACTCTTGTTTCAACCAAGACGCAGTGTTTTTATTCCTAAAGAGCTTGGTTTCCAGTTGTTCATTTTTTGACCTTTGTCTAACACCCACCCCATACCTTGACTATAATGTCACTGAAATAGTAGATGGAAAATGAAAAAAACAAAAGAAATAGGTTATTACAAGTTACCTATTCTCACTCATTGCTGTTTCCCTCCCCTTCCCTATGCAAATGCTTTAGGCAAAATTGTAAGACCTGGGGAAAAACATTATTCAGGTAATAATGAATTAGCTTTCTTCCTTGTTTGAAATGGTGACAGTGACTTTATTTCTTGGAAGAAGGAAAAGTTAATTTTAAAGGATAAACTAAAGCTACTTCTATCTAGTAGAATACTGAATGAATATAGAGAAAATGTAAGTCTCCATATTTTTTAAAAAAGATTTTATATACTTATTTGACAGAGAGACAGATCACAAGCAGGCAGAGAGGCAGGCAGAGAGAGAGGGGGGGAAGCAGGCTCCCTGCTGAGCAGGACCCTGGGATCATGACCTGAGTGGAAAGTAGAGGCTTTAATCCACTGAGCCACCCAGGCGCCCCATCTCCATATTTTTAAAAAAATGTAAATCTATGTACTTTTTTAATGTGAAATAAATATTGATAGATCTTAAAACATCTGGAAGACGGAATCTGTCACTTCCTGGTGGCTATAAAATGAGTGGACCACGGCTTTAAGAGTAACTGCTCAAGAGCGAATGGGGGTCCACAGAGGAAAATCTGGGTTCCTTGCTCATGGGAGAGGCTTTGTTAAAATACATTAAATGTATCTCTAATAATAATAACAACTCATGGTCTGATTATAATAATATGTAGTAATAATAATTCATGGTCTGATTCTGTTGAACAATAGTGGGGTTGGTATAACTTTGTTTAATAATCTTTAAAATGGAGCAAATTTTTTTGCTGATTTCTTCAGGGAAATCATCCCTATATTCAGGTTTAAATGTGGTCTGGTAGTGCCATTGTAGGTCATAAATGTTCAGCAGTTCATATTGTTTTACTGATATTGGAGAAAAAATTTCTCCCACCCTTTCCTTACATCATTTTAGGAATAATAATATGTAAAATGCCTTCTGTGGTAATTAGGAAAATATGGTGGTTGAATAGCAATATAAAATATCACAGCTAGGAATACAGGAGGAGTAAAACAAATATACTAGCAAGACAAATCACTGATATGTCTGTTAATTTCTTTTTTAAAAAATATTACCACACGGTATATCTCTAATTTCCGATTAGGGATTAGAATAGATCTTTTGGTACTCATAATTAAAAATTTGGAAATAGAAGAAATTTTAACAAATCAGTCATAATTTTAAATACTAGGGAAAATATTTGGCTTATTTTCTTTTTATCCTTTCTCTGTATATGTATTTTCACATGATTAAGAGGTTATATGACTTGATGTTTTGCTCTTTTTAACTTAATTGCATATATAGACAATTAAAGCTCTTTGTAAACATCACTAACTATGTGTAATATTAAATATTTATTTCAATATGAGCAAATTAGTGTTTTAGGACTAGCAGATTAATATTCTGTTACATAGACGTGCTATTATTCACCTACACAGCACCTATTCTTATGCAGTTGGATTATACCCCTCCCCAAGGTGTGTGTGTGTGTGTGTGTGTGTGTGTGTGTGTGTGTGAAAAACAAGGTTATGATGAACATCCTTGCAAAACTATTTGCCAGCATTTCTGATTAGTTAGAATAGATTCCTAGGAGTAGAATTAAGATATCAAAGGGCATGAAGTTTTTAAAAAATCTTTTTGATACAGAACCAGATTTTTTTTCCTATGAATTTTATTCTAGCAGCAGTATTTGAAAGATCTTGTCTCATTACACTTTATCTAATTTGTGAATTTGGTAAAGTTATACACAATCATTTGTTTTAATTTGAATGAGTTTGAAACTTTTTTTAAAAAACAAATGCTTATGAAAATCTATTTTTTTCCTTTTCCTGAATTGTCAGATTGTACTCCTTTCTCATTTATTTACTGGAATTTTAGGACTTTGCCTATTGATTTATTGAATAAATTATCTGTTTAAGATCTTAATATACCATTATTTATTTATTTATTTATTATTATGTTCAATTAGCCAACATAGAGTACTGTTATAATTACTAAAAAGATCTTTTCTCATTGATTATTTGCTTTTTAAATGTTTTCATGGTTTTATATATTCTATTTATTGCTTCATACTACCTGGTGCATAATATGTGCTTAATAAATATTTGTTGCATAATGTAGTTAGATGAGTTTGCTTTTGTGTTTCCTCCGTCATTTCTTTTTTTTTTTTAATTTTTTTTTAAAAGATTTTATTATTTATTTGATAGACAGAGAACACCAGCAGACAGAGAGGCAGGCAGAGAAAGAGAGAGAGCAGGAAGCAGGCTCCCTGCCGAGCAGAGAGCCCAATGCGGGACTCGATCCCAGGACCCTGAGATCGTGACTCCTCCGTCATTTCTATGCTTAGGAGTTTGTTTCCTATTTAGAGGAAGAAAACAGTATTAGAATTATTCTAGAATTTTAGAAGATTTAAAAGTATTTTTTTATTTTTACATTACTTAATCTGGAATCTAGTTTGGTATTTATGTTGGTTTTATTATAATTCTTTTTTTCCCCTCAAAAAAGCTAATTGATAATTTCTGCAAGTTCTTTTTTTAAAATTTTTTTTTAAAGATTTTATTTATTTATTTGACAGACTGGAGATCACAAGCAGGCAGAGAAGCAGGCAGACAGAGAGGGGAGGAAGCAGGCTCCCTGCCGAGCAGACAGCCCAATGTGGGGCTCGATCCCAGGATCCCAGGACTCCAGCACCCCAGGACCCTGGGATCATGACCTGAGCTGAAGGCAGAGGCTTTAACCCACTGAGCCACCCAGGCGCCCCAATTTCTGTAAGTTCTTACTGAATAAGCTTTCCTCTCCCCATTGCTTTTTAAATCCTCTCTATATGAAATTCACATATATGTCTTTTTAATTTTAGATTTTGTTCCATTTACCTTTCTGTCCATCTTTGGGCCAAAACACACTTTTAATTACCACAACTTTAAAATTTAGTTAAATATCTGGTCGGGTTAGCCCACTATTTTCATTTTATTCTGTAAGAAAACTATTAAAAGTTAATTTCCTCTGCCTCTTCTTATGGATAAACAACTTTGTCAAGTTCCTGAAGGAAAACTCTCGGTGGTATTTTGATTAGAATTCTTGGTATGTAGCCCAGGTTCTGGAGGAAGTCTGCCTGGGTTTGAATCTCCCCTGTCACTTACTGTTACAGTATCATCAGGCAAATTCTTTAATTTTCCCGTGCTTCAGTTTCTTCAGCTATAAAATGGAGATAATTTTACTGCTTAACGTCATAGTGTTGCTGTGAAAATTTAAGTATGCATAAGTAACTTAGGTAAATGCATATAATTGTATAACTTATGCACATTAACATATGCTAATTTATTAAACAAATACCTACACATAGTTAGGTCTCAATAAATTTATTACTAATGATAATAATAAAATAATATAGGATTTATTATTATACATGAATTAGGGACAAATTCCCATCTTCAAAAATTCATATCTTTATAATATCATCATCTAGGAAACTGTAGTATATATTTCCATTTAATTAAGACTTAACTTTTTCTTAGTAAAACTTCTTTTTCACGCCAAGAGGGGCACTTGTCCAAACCCGATCAGCCCAGGGCAGGTTGGCTTCCAGTTGCGCGGCTAGTGAGAGGATTTTATCTAGGAAGTTTGACTACTAGTCCTACTCCTCGAGTTTCTCTGGAAGCTTTGGTTGGGCCTGACTTCTTCCCTCTGAGCCTGCGTCTGTGCTTGCATTTTGGGGTGTGTGCGGCTTCTCAGTGGAAGTTTAAAAATTCTGTTCTTTTATCTCAGTGACAACGAAAAGGACATTAAAACAAGTACATTCCAGATCCTCAGGCTGGCTTTTAGGGTTCATGTTTGTGTTGGTGGTAATTATCACGTTTATACCGGAATACAATTAAGTATTCTCAACTGCTACGTGAACAAAGGGTTCATTCTTGCTCAAACAGAAAATACAGTCAGGGGAACCTCCTCGCTTTGTGGTACTGATGCTTCAAGCTAGGGCACCCGTGCCTTGGGGTCCACACCACACCAGCTTCCCCGACAAGCATTTCCTTGCCGGGTCCTTGCACATACCTGATAGCAGCAATCAGTGGTGGTAAATATATAGCAGAGAACGTTCCCTCCCAATTCCAGAAATAATTGGGTTGATAATTTTAGACCCACATTTCAATACAACCTTACTTCAAATGAACAAGACCACTACAGAGAGCCATTGAGTCTCAGAAACCTTATTACCACAGGAATGACGGGGTTGTGCTTGAGTGTGAGACGTGAGTACCTCAAACTTACTAACACCATTTTGTAAAACAAACCTACGCAAGTAGAGAATCTGAAGTTGAAACACTGAAACAAATAAAATGAAACAATGGCCTGGAGGCTGTATCTTTGTTAAAATCCAAATGCAAATGAACACTATCCCTAACACCAAACTAATTTTGAACTTCGGATTGATTAGCTTTTCAGTGTTATTTATATTATATTTGCTAATGTGCGTTTTGTACTTGTATAAGACTTACATGCATTGGGAATTTAAATCTATTGTTCTACTTGAATACATTAAAGTAACATTAAAATAAGTATAATTTAAGTGAACATTGAGGGTCTGTAAGAATTTTTTTTCCTTTAAAAGGGATTCCTATAAAATTCTTTATAAAAATGGTTCTCTAAACTCTCTACTGACAGGACTTATATATGCTATATATGCATGCGCGCACACACACACTGGAAGTTTACGAGAGAAGGCCTAATGGGCAGTTTCGGTCTGGCCCGATTTTAGCTCTGTGAGCTTGGGCGAGTTCCTCTGCCCCTCTCAGACTCCATCTGTAAAATATGTATGGGTCACGTTGATAGCTGTTGTTAGTCCAGGACAGCTGCCCAAGGAGAAGTCTGTGTGGGGCTGGGGCACCAGGCAGGAGGTGAGGCTAGGAAGACCCCTTAACACTGGGGGCTTTTGCTTTGGGTGAGGTGAGATTTCTGTTTGGAGCCCGAGAGTCTCAGGTCTTCATATAAGAGTAACCCTCTGGGGCTTAGGTGAAGGCACAACAGGGTCTGAGCCCCGTCTCCATCTGTATTTGACCTTGGGCAAGTCACTCAAACTCATTTTCCTTGTCTCTAAAAGAGTGATAATAGTGCCAACTCACAGGGCAGTTTGCAGGGTTACACAAAATGTCGCAAGCCAGTTGTTTACTCAAGTCCTAGCCCGTGAACCACCATTGTTATCGTCCCTTTGTGGAACGTGTGAACGCCTCAGATGGGCGCTCTGGGTGGCTGAGTCCCTCCACCAAGGCCTCTAGCTCGACGTGGACCCAGGTCCTAGTCTCTGGAGAGACTGAACTTTTGCATTTGAGGTGAGAGAGACTCAGAGCTAAGCCTGGGTCAGCAGGATACAAGGATGTGGGAGAGGCTCATCTTTGCTCTAGTCCCTCATGGAGAGAGACCCCACTGAATCTGCAGTTGGTCACCCACTGACCTGACTCATGTCCTCTTGTTTATGCCCAGTCCCCACCTCTGAAGAGAACATTCACTGCCCTCTATGATTGTGCCCACACGAACCCTCTCCTCCAGCCAAGGTCACTCTTTAGTTTTCCCCCAAGTAAGACTTGAGGGGTAGCACCCTTGTGCCTTTGCTCATGCCGCTTTTCCTTCCATGTCCCTGCCCTTTCCAAACCCTACCTGCCTTTCCAGGCTCACTTATGTTTTTTCCTCCTCAGCGGAGCCTTTCCTGAGCAGTTCCATACTCCTCTCGTCTCTGCAGCCCTGGCCCTCTGACCTCAATTGGCACCGGGTCATACCCAGCCAAGGGTGCACTTTCATCATTTCAAGGGTGCTAGCCCCAAGAATCTTGAGGTTGCAGTGAGCTCTCCATCAGTAGGTGTGGAGTGTATAAAAGAATGATTCACTGTGTGACTTAAGTCTTTACTTGTTACCTTCTCTGCATTTCTAAGCCTTGACCCTATAGTCAGATGGCAAGTTCCTGAAGGGGAAGCCCCATTTTCTATTTCTGGTGCTCCCTCTAATGCCCTTCTTGGATCAGTGTCCCTCTCAAGACTTTGATGTATATTTACCGAAGGAACAAAAACTAAAAAATAAAAATGACAAGTTTATTCAAAGTTTTACTCTGTTATATGAGTGAAAGACACTTTTAACATTCCTCTTTAAAAAAAAAACAAACCACTTTTAAAACCTATTCTTGAGACTTGAATTTTTCTTCAAGTTAAAATGACCAAGCTACTAAGCCAACAAACACACAATCCTTGTGTGGTTCTTACCAATCTGGGGAATCACGGCCACACATCTTGCTTCCATGGCAGAAATCCCTTACCACAGAATGCCCCTCTGCAGAGAGAGCACCCGGAATCTGATTCCATGTGGCCAGTATTTTCTGGAGGGCAGGAGCCGAGAGCCCCAGAGAAGGGGCCCATTCAGCACCCCTCAGAGAACCCTGGCACTCAGTTCTTCTTCTGTATGAATCTCTTTCCTCTGCCCCTTTCTGTTGTTGCTGCGGGCTCAGGCTTCCTGGAAGTCGGGCCCAGGAATAAAATGGCCTGGAGATGAAACTCCTTTATGAGATCCACAGTCCCCATTTCAGGGAGGGGGAATTGGGGGCTAAAGTTGGGGCTCTTGAGTCCTGTTCCTCTGTGTGCTTGAGTCTCCATGCTGTTGCTCACATAGGAGTTGTTGAAACGATGAACCCCTTGGGGAAAACTGGGCACCAACCAGTGAGGGGAACAGGAGCCCTGACAACTCAGGAAGAGCCTTTCCCTAAGGTTGCTGCATTCCTGTTCTGACTCTGGTGTTGGTAGCTGCTGCGCCTCATTTCTCAGCCATCCCTCTATGGTGCCCCAGGCAGCGGCCTCCATCTCCCTGCCGGCCCACAGCACCCAGCCCTTACCTGGCAGTCCCAGTAGGGTGAAGTAGCCCCGGCACTCGGTGAAGCCCGAGCTCTCACGGACGCAGGAGCGCCACAGTCCTTGGTAGTTGAAAACAGCGGTCACCGGGTTGTTGTACAAGTCCTGGGTGCTCCACTGGTCCATGCAGGTGGCGGCAATGATGCCCGCAATCCCGATCAGTGAAACAACGAACCCCAAGCCCTGGCAGGCAGTCACGGCCATGGTGGAGTCCGACTTGACACAGAGCACCACACGACAGAGGGACAGCCCAGTTCTTAGTGTGCAGGGTGTAGGGACGGCGTTTTCTCGGGGAGGTTGGTGCCCACGTCACAAATGGGCCATGCAGCGGAGGAGGGGCTCAACCGTGCCGCCTGAGCTTGTCCTCCTCCTTTATCTACCCCAGTGAGATAATTTCCACAACATGGTACCAAGACCCATTTGTTTTCTACCATATGTACACTCTACTCACTGTTTACCTTCGGAGGGAGTTTCTTTCCTGATTAGCCAGGTTCCCCTCTGTAGAGGGTAAAGCAGGGGTAGAGGGCACTGCCTGGAAGGGCCTGCAGGTCATGCCTCAAAAATAGTTGGAGATGAAAGGGCTTTGTTTGTGAGGCCCTCCCAGGGTATGGATGCTGCTCTAATTCAATAAATTAAATAGAACTAAAGCATACAACTGAGAAAATGATGCAAAACATAGACAAAAATAAAGGGATAGAAAAACATGAACCAGCAGTAAGAAGCTTGGAGTGTAGAATGAGAAGCTCCAACATATAGGAGTCCCAGAATGAGAGAGTAAAGAGGCTGAGAGAAAGACACTATTTGGTAAGTGATTGGCTAGGAGTTTTCTAGAATTGATGAAAAGCATTAATCCCACATTAAGGATGCCCAACAGTTCCACAAAAGGTTAGTAAAATAATCAACATCTAGGTGCATTGTAGTATTGCAAAGTACAACAGATAAAGGGGAAAACCTTTAAAAAACCTGAAGGAAAGAAATTATTGTCAGTATGTCAATTGCAGCAATAGGAACCAGAAGATGACAGAATTATATCTCTAAAAATCGAGATTAAAAGTAACTACCAACCTCAGAATAATGAGAAGACAAGCCACAGATAGAAAATATTTGCAAAAGGAAAATATTTTCAAAGAAATATTTTATATCCAAAAAACCTACCTGGATAAACGACTCTTGTCCAAAATCTACTAGGACCCTAAAACTCAACAATAAGGAAATGAAGAGCTTAATGAAAAAATAAGCAAAATACCTGAACAGTGCCTCATCAAAGAAGATACACGGATGATAAATAAGCATAGGGAAAAAAAATGCCATTAAGGAATTACAGATTAAAACAACAAGGTAATAACTTCATACTTATTAGAGTGGCTAAAATCTAAAACACTAACACCAAATTCTGATGAGGATGAGGAGCAACAGGAACTCTCACTCATTGCTGGTGGAAATGCAAAGGTACAGCCACTTTAGAAGGCAGTGTGGCGGGTGGGAGGTTGGGGGAACCAGGTGGTGGGTAATGGGGAGGGCACGTTTTGCATGGAGCACTGGGTGTTGTGCAAAAACAATGAATACTGTTATGCTGAAAAAATAAATAAATTTAGAAGGCAGTGTGGCAGTTGCTTACAGATATACATATTCTTAGCACAAGATCCAGCGGTTTTGCTCCTTGGAATTTGCCCAAATGAGTTGAAAACTTACATCCACACAAAACCTGCATCAGATATCTATAAAAGCTTTATTCATAATTGCCCAAATTTGATAGTCACAAGATATTTTTCAGTAGGTGAGTGGATAAATAAACTGGTATATCCAGACAATGAAATATTATCCAATGCACAAAAAAGTTATCTATCAAGCCTTGAAAAAACATGGAGGAACCTTAAATGCATATTACTAAGTGAGAGCAGCCAATCTGAAAAGGCTTCTTTCTGTATGATTCCAACTATATGACACTCTGGAAAAGGCAAAACCATGAGGGCAATAAAAGATCAATGATTGCATGGATCTCAGAGCTCTGGGAAGATTAGTCAAAGGAGCATAGAAGATTTTTAAGGCAGTGAAGTTATTTTGTATGAAACTACGATGGGTAAACACGTGACATTGTATACTTATAAAAATCCATAAACGTACACCAAGAGCATATACTCATGTAAACTGTGGACTTTGGGTGATAATGATGTGGTATTGGTTCATCGGTTGTGATGGATGTAGCACTCTGGTGCTGGACATTGATAGTGGGGGGAAGCGACGCATGTGTGGGGGCGGGGAGTATGTGGAACTCACTTTGCTTTCCATTCAGTATTGCTGTGAACTTGAAACTGCTCTAACAAGTAATATCTGAGCGC
The DNA here is from genome assembly GCF_922984935.1 of Meles meles. Classification (NCBI taxonomy): domain Eukaryota; kingdom Metazoa; phylum Chordata; class Mammalia; order Carnivora; family Mustelidae; genus Meles; species Meles meles. The sequence continues at coordinate 3,708,236 of NC_060069.1, forward strand.
TGAGTTCTGTATTTGTGTTGATACTTGAGTGCAGAGAGGAGAACAGCTCCGGAAGGGCAGAGCAGAGAACAAGGCTTGAGTATGGGCCGGGAGTTGGAATCAGCATTGGGTGTGAAAATGTAAAATTTGGAGTGGACAGTAGACTTTCCCAAAGTGGATTAGGGCTCAACACAATCTCATTCAGATCTTCAGGGAGAGGGGAACTGCCCAGGAGAAATCTCATTACATGACCAGCAGAAAAAGCGGGCCTCGTATCTTGGTGATGTGCTCTGTAATTGGGCAATTGAGAGGCCTCAACTGGGAAGAGAGGATTCTGACCCAGAATGCCCTTCAGCTGGCTGTGAGGCTTGTTCCTTATAGCTCTGCCCTTCTGGCTGCTGGAGGTACACCTCACATGGTAGTCAAGAGAACACTTCTTCTATCTAACCTTCTCTCCAGATGGTCGGTGGTCTTGGAAACTTGCAGGATGATTTTCTTTTTTTTTTAAACCAGATCTGGGAATCAGAGGCAAAGCTAACTTGGTATGAGTGATAACATGTGAAGAAGTGTATGTCTTAACTCTCACATTGTTTTACCATTTCACCAAAACAGGTGCTCTGTTTTCCAGAAAAATAAGGAATGTTTTTTACCTACTGTACATGAATATTTTGAAAACACAGGCTGCATATCACTATGTCCAGAGGTCCTTAGCACTGTGTGTGGGCTCCAAAAAACAAAATGAAACAAGACAAAAACTCAAATTAAAATTTCCCGAAGTGAGAGAACCAACCTGCTCTTTCCAGGTAAAATGTCCATTCCAGAATCTACAGAAGAAACTCAGCATGTTCTTGTCATGCACTCATGCTGCCAAGTCAGCTATGACTCAGAAAAATGACCACTGAACCCTGAGTTTCAGCCTAATGTGGGTGTTCTGTGAACAGGATTCAGGCACTTGGTGACTCATTTCCACTTGGTTTGGTTTGTGGGAGTAACAAGATAATACCTGGCTGTGGACAGGGGGTATAAATGGTTCGAGTGTCCCATGCCATTTTAGTCTTGAGATTTAATTCTAAAGCCTATAAACATGGCTATCTGATACTGCCCAGTGTTCTGTTGGTTCTCTAGATCTGGCCGTATTTTTGAGTCTCAGTTTGAGTGACTAATAGTATATGGATTTTTAAAAAGATGTTATTTATTTATTTGACAGAGAGAGACACAGAAAGAGAGGGAACACAAGCAGGGGAAGTGTGAGAGGGAGAAGCAGGCTGCCCACTGAGAAGGGAGCATCATGTGGGGCTGGATCCCAGAATGCTGGGATCATGACCTGAGCCGAAGGCAGACACTTAACAGCTGAGCCACCCAGGCACTGCAGTATATGGATTTTTAATAAAAATACACATAGCATATTTGGAAAAGAATTTGAACATTATGCGTCCTCTCAGGTAAGAGAAGAATTAGGTTCCTATTTGTTTGCTAAACAGTTTTAGTTGGGAAACCCCCTTTGGTGATAAAGAAAGATGTAGAAGGAATATGGACAATCCACGATGTCCAGATTTTTCCTGTTGCCAGCACATGTCAATATCAAGGAGTACCCTAAAATATAGGAGGCCCCTCTAGGGTAAGTGTTTTAAGACAGAATCAGCCCTTGGCACCAGTGTGATGATATCACAGATGATCCCGACTGCCATGCCCTCACCTGTCTTTCTCTGAGAGCATCCCTTCCTCACCGTTGCTCAGTGTTCCATGTGCCTCATGCTCCCTGACTTCCCAGCTCTAAACTCTGCTATTAGGAAAGAGGTGTGCTAAAACCTAATGACTGAAACGTATGGCTTTGTTTGTAACCTCTTCTGAACTATTTGTATTTCACCCCATAAATCAGCTTCTCTTTTCTCCACCTTAAAAACAAATCAAACAAAACCTTTCCTGTTTGCTGATGGTTTGGTAATCCCTAGACTTTTGAATTGTATGAATGAGAAAATTTTCATACAAAAGATTCCAGGACCCAAAGAGGATACCAGGTTTTGATTTTGTCAAGTAAGGCAATAACTGATTGCAACAATCACTCTCATTTATAAGAACAAGAATATTTTCTATAATAGAAAAATATAGAAAACCACAATCTGAGAATAAAGCATAGTCATGGATAGTTATGACATATATATTTGTATTTATATTCCACATTTTCCTCATCTTTTCCCTCATTTATTTTCAGAAGGGAAAACCATTGCCATGGACCAGCCCAGAGCTGGAGGGTTCTAGGAATTGTCTTATAACCAGTGAGATGCTGGCCACTAAGATTGTTGGAGGGGAGCAAGCCAGGATATAGGGGCAGAGAGATGGCTCTTGAGCTGAAGGTGACACAAGGGGAATTTTGGTGATCCTGAGGGGAGGTATTGACTTTGGGAGGAGATGTTGATGGACAAAGACAGGAGATCTTGAGGACTTAGGATGATCTGGTTGAGAGGACAGGGCAAAGGTGGGTGGAGGGAGGGGGTGGTATGTTTGGTGAAAAATCATTTACCTCAGACAATGGAAGATAAGGTAAGCAATGAAAAGTCTCTAAGTGCAGTCACTATGACCTTACAAGAGACTCATCTAGAATGCTTTAGGGACAGAGACTAAGAAACATCATTGATTGATTCATTGATTGATTTGATTCATTCAGGGATGCATTTGTTTAAAAAGCAATTGGTGATCCAGGCAGTACACCAAGCACTGGGAATATGGAAATAAATAAGGTTCCATCCTGGTCCCCAGATACATATAATCATAAATGATCTATATGTGCACGATTTTTAAGTATTAGGTTGTAAAACATAGCCTAACATGGAAATGAAAGGAAGATAATACAAATGTGATTGTAAATAGAAGTTCTGAAATTATCTTTCTGTGCCCCAGTAGATTGTTTGATCCATGTCTGGGCTGTGTACTTTCCCTTTTTGGAAAGTATTGACCAAGGCAGTTCTAAGTGAGTTGAGGGAGACTGGCAAGTCTGAATGATGTGGGAGGAGCATCACTCTAAGGCTGAGAATAGACATGGGCTTGAAGAGAGAGTCGCCCTCATTCTCTATGATCAAAGAGAAAAGAGGGAAAAAGTGAAGAGAAGTGGAATGAAGCAAGAGAAGTGAGAGGAAGGTGGACATGGGCCTGGGGGGAGTACAATGAACAAGAAATGTAATGAGTGACCTTCAAGGCAGAGCCTACCAACAAAAAGGGCACTTGGAACTCTGGTTGGAGTGGATGAGGCTCATGGATCTAGCTAAGTGAACAGCATGAGACTGAGTCTGCAGTTTACCTACCTATCCCACACTGTAATACAGTGATGACTGAGAATGTGTGCTCAGCCACAGAAGACAGGGCAGGAAGGGCTTACATGAGACCCAAAAGAGGGAGAAGCATACATTTTGATGGAGAATCTTGTACTGCTCCAGATACATAGGTCGCAGGGCACTGTGGCTCAGTGTTAGCTTTTTGAATCATTTGATACCAGCATTAGTGTGACCAGACATTCTGGTTTGCCTGAGACCATCCCACTTATATCACTGAAAGTCATAGGACCTGGGAAAACCCCTCAGTGTTAGGCAGACTGGGATAGCTGTCACCTAAGTTATTGCACCTTGCCTCCTCTTTTGAGGAACAACCCTGTGTCCTTCTCAATCTACTAGGTTCCGGGGGATTGGTTTCCTCTCTGGAGGCAGAATGTGACTGGGTGCTGGCCAACCAGCATCTTTCACCTCCTTGGTTGCTGTAGTTGGATCACAGATGGGCACATGAGGCAAACCAGGACAGTGAGACTCAATTCTGGATGTTTTGTTAGGACTGTTGGGAAGGAAGAGGGGCTTATTTGCAGGGCCTTCTGGCACTGAGTCTGGCAAATGCTTGGAGATGCAGGAGCCTCCTACTGGAATATGGAATAAAGCCAATTTTAGAGAAAAATAGGAAGGGGAGATGCAGAGATACTAATTAATTTTTTTTTAAGATTTATTTATTTATTTGACAGAGAGATCAGGAGAGCACAGTCAGGGAAGCAGCGGAGGGAGAGGGAGGAGCAGGTCTCCTGCTGAGCAGGGAGCCCAATGCGGCGCTCTATCCTAGGGCCCTGGGATCATGACCTGAGTGGAAGGCAGTTGCTTAACTGACTGAGCCACCCAGGCACCCAAGAGATACTAATTCTTCATGATGTCTGAGTCCCTCTACTAGACAATGCCTGAAGAGAGCTTTACTCTCAAATTTCTTCAGTTATATGAACAACCAAGTCTCCTTCCAGCCACACTGTCCCACTTTACCCTTTGATCAGGCCAGTTTGAATTGGGTTTTTCTACCTTTAACTGATGGAATCCTGACAAATGCAGCTTGTGCTGATCAGATAGAGAGAAAGAAATACATGTTATACTACCCAGAAGCCATCTTTCATATGTACCTTTCTGCATCTTGATGCCTGGGGACAGTCTTCCCTAAGATAAAGGAGATAATCAGTAGTTGTATGGAATTTAATGGGCAGGTATAAAAGTGGAGAACTGATATTTAGTGGGACTTGGTTATTATTTCAGAAAGTGGCAAGGAGTGGTAATACAGAACTAATACTATAAGAGGTTTGGAAAATTTCAGATTTTTGTTACTTCATTGTATTTATTTCTTTATTCTTATTTATTCCCTTGCCTAGGGTGATTAACAGCAAAATTTTGAAAAGCTACATTGAAAGTGGGTTTATGAGTGTCTTTTGGGGAGTACCTAAGCTAGGGGTAGACAAAATCATTTAAGCAGACTAATAATTTAGAGCCCTCTGTTCAAACTAAAATCTTTAAATATTTGTTCAACATTTATGTAGAAGTGGCAAGGACAACTTATTTTTATGAATAATTCTCTTCCACTGATTAAAGCTGCCCTAAAAATATTGCATAAAATATTCTTCACTTTTTTTGTAGTTTTCATTCTCCACATAATTTTATTATTTTCTGAAGCAGACATTTCCTTGGTAGTCTTATTAAAAAGTTTAAAAATTTAAAAATAAATCTCAGGAAGTGGCCCTATGCCATACATGATTCATTTTTGTAATTTCAATTCTCTATAACAGAGAGCTTCAGCAACAATTAGCTTAAGATAAGGATGATTCAGAAGTCCAGAATTGTAGCTTAAAAAATCCCTAGTACTACAGATGATTTGGTTTAAGGTAGTTTCATGCTAGCAACAACCTTGAGCACTTGACATAAAGGAAATTCAAATTCTCCCTTGAGCACTATCTCTTTATTGTGGGTCTCAAATCATTCCTTTAAATAATTTAAAAAATGTAATATACAACATACAGCCAAAAATAACCAGGTATGTACATAAATAAGACTCCATGAGAAAAAGCCAGCAAAAATAAAACCCAACACAATAGCAAATATTCAAAGAAGGCATTAATGAAGTGATAGATCCATCAGAAGAAATTAACCAAAATATTATATGTGGATAAATGAGAGAGGGGGTGGGAGCAAGAAAGGAAGGAAGGAGTGGGGAGGAAGAAAGAAAGACAAGGTTGTAAGAGTCATAGAAGATACAGTGATAGGATACAAACTTATGTTTAATGAAATGCACAAAGGAGAAGTGGGAAAGAATGCAGCAGATGTTGTATTTGAAGAGATAATCTCCGAGAAATTTTCAGAACCGATGAAAGACACCAATGCACAGATTTAAGGTCCCCAGATTCCCAAGCAAGATAAATAAAAAGAAATATATTCCTAGACACATCATGACATTGCTGAAAATCAAAGATAAGGAGAATTGTTAATAGCAGCTAGTGAAAAAGAGATGACTTTCAAATGAGCAGTAGTTGGGACGGTCAGCCACAACAGAAGGTAGAAGACAGTGGGATGATACCTTCAAGGTGCAATAAAGAAATAACCACTGACCTACAATCTTACATATATTTGGCAAACGCATCTTTCAAGAATGAAGAAAAAGAAAAAAAACAATTTAAAAAAATGAGTGAGCTCTTCATCAGCAGATGTATAACAAAGAAAATTCTAAAGGATTTTTTTGGGAAATAAAAATATGATTCCAAATGTCCTAAATCTGATATGGGACACCCACGAAAACCCCACAAATAACAACTATCTGATAGTGAAAGACTGAATGCTTTTGCCCTGAGATCAGGAACTAGACAAAGATGTCTACCTAATTTCATCATTCCTTCAACATTTTACTGGAGGTCTACGCAGAGCAATTAGGCAAGAACATGAAAAAAAAAAGGCATCCAGATTGAAAAGGAAGAAGTAAAACTATTGCTACTTTCAGATGGCATGATCTTAAATATAGAAAATTCTAATAATATCAAATTCATGAAAAAACTAATAGAGCTAATAATGAGCGGAGCAGTTGCAAAATACAAGGTCAATATGCAAAAATTAATTGCATTCTATATTCTTGCAATGAGAAAATCTGAAAATGACACTAAGAAAATAATTCCACCCAAAATAGCATCCAAAAGAACAAAATATTTAGGAATAAATTTAATGAAAGAAATATGAAACTTATATTCTGAAAACCATAAGACATTATTGAAGTAAATTTTTAAAAAAAATTATTTATTTATTTATTTAATTGACAGAGAAAGAGAGAGCGATAGAGGGAACACAAACAGGGGAAGTGGGAGAGGAAGAAGCAGGCTTCCGCTGGACAGGAAGCCCAATGCAGGACTCGATGCAGGGTTCGATTCACAGGAGCCTTAGGTCATGACCTCAGCTGAAGGCAGAGGCCTAACCGACTGAGCCACCCAAGTGCCCCCAAGAACTCATCTTATTTAAGAATTTGGAATCAAAATCTTACTTTGGAGAGTGGAGGTATGCTGAAGGAAAATACACGGCCAGTCCTCCTGGGCTAATAAAAGGGAGTGCAGTGATGCTGTTTTCCTAAAGAGTTGGTGTACATGAACTGGGAGGATTGTTTTCCTCCTGACTTTTGATCAATGGAAATAAAAGATACTAAAATATAAAGTGAAATGACCTTTAGCTAATGTATGCAATAACCCCCTATATGGAAAGTGGTTGGGTGAGGATCACTGCAGTTTCCTTTACTCACCAGCACACCTTATCTGAATCACCACTCAGAATCAGGAAGCTGTGGTACTTCGTGTCTCAGGCTCTCAGGAGAGAATGAGGCAAGAGAGCAAACAAGGTGGGGACGGCTAGTTTCTGTTTGACTAATTGTAGGTCCTCAAGCCTCCCTGCCTTCTCCTGAAACTCAACACACAAACTGCAGGTTCACCTTTGGGTGCTTTTGTTCAGGGGAGCTAACAGACACCCAAAGGGTTTCTGAGTCAAGGGGAAACGGGAAGCTTCAACTTGCATTTACCTTCACAAAAGGATTTCTTTAAATGACAGTACTTGTTTTTCTCTTACCATAACAGTGATATGAAATGGTAGAAAATGTTAAAGAATCAAAAATTTAGGGGCATCTGGGTGGCTCAGTTGTTAAGCGTCTGCCTTTGGCTCAGTTAATGATCCCAGGGTCCTGGGATCAAGCCCCACATTGAGCTCCTTGCTCCGTGGAGAGCCTGTTCTCCCTCTCCCTCTGACTGCTGCTCCCCCTGCTTGTGCTCTCTCTCTCTCTCTCTGTCTGTCAAATAAATAAATAAAATCTTAAAAAAAGAGAAAAGTTTAAAGATCCCAAAGAGGGACAAGTAGGTGGAACATAGGATTTTTAGGACATGGAAACTACTCTGTATGATACTATAATGGTGGATATGTGTTGTTGTGTATTTGTCTAAACCCAGAAAGTGTACAACACCATGTGTCAATGTAGGTTCATTATTTGTAACAAATGTACACCCCGTGGAGATGCTGATCATTGGGGGCGGCTGTGCATGTGTGGGCAGCAGGAAGCATGCAGGAAATCTCCTTACTTTCCTCTCACTTTTGCTGTGAACCTATAACTGCTCTAAAAAAAGTACAATAAAATCTTTATTAAAATAAAATAAAAGGAAAATTTTTTTAAATCTGAGAAACAAAAACAGAATAAAATAATAAACTTTGATTCTACCTCTAACATTTGGCTTTATTTTGGCTAACATTTGGCCAACATTTTGGTTTTATTTCCTCCTAGTCATCTTTCTTTGAATATGTATCTTTTTTACATAGTTGAGATCAAACTAAACACACAGTTTTTAATCATGTTTTGTTCTTTTAACTTTGTCTTTTAAAAAAAATATTTCTGGGGCACGTGTACCTGAATGTTTATAGCAGCAATGTCTACAATAGCCAAACTATGGAAAGAACCTAGATGTCCATCAACAGATGAATGGATAAAGAAGATGTGGTATATATACACAATGGAATACTGTGCAGCCATCAAAAGAAATGAAACCTTGCCATTTGCGACGACGTGGATGGAACTAGAGCGTATCATGCTTCGTGAAATAAGTCAATCGGAGAAAGACAACTATCATATGATCTCCCTGATATGAGGACATGGAGATGCAACATGGGGGGTTAGGGGATAGGAGAAGAATAAATGAAACAAGATGGAATTGGGAGGGAGACAAACCGTAAGTGACTCTTAATCGCACAAAACAAACTGGGGGTTGCTGGGGGGAGGTGGGGTTGGGAGAGGGGGAGGGGGTTATGGACATTGGGGAGGGTATGTGCTATGGTGAGTGCTGTGAAGTGTGTAAACCTGGTGATTCACAGACCTGTACCCCTGGGGATAAAAATACATTATATGTTTATAAACATATATTTTTTATAAAAAAAAAAAAGGATGAATACCCAACTTTTGTAGCAACATGGACGGGACTGGAAGTGATTATGCTGAGTGAAATAAGTCAAGCAGAGAGAGTCAAGTATTATATGGTCTCACTTATTTGTGGAGCATAACAAATAACATGGAGGACATGGGGAGATGGAGAGGAGAAGGAAGTTGAGGGAAATTGGAAGGGGAGGCGAATCATAAGAGACTATGAACTCTGAAAGACAACCTGAGGGTTTTGAAGGGGCGGGGGTTGGGAGGTTGGGGAACCAGGTGGTGGGTAATGGGGAGGGCACGTATTGCATGGAGCACTGGGTGTTGTGCAAAAACAATGAATTCTGTTACGCTGAAAAAATAAATAAATTAATTAAATTAAAATCCCCCAAAAAATTTCTTCATCCAAAATTCACTGCAAGCATAAATTTTCACAGTTTATTATATGTAGCTGTATCATGTCTGTTTAACCTTTCCTCCTCTGTTGAATGTTTAGGTAATTTTCAAGATTCACTTTTTTTTTTAAGATTTTATTTATTTACTTGACAGAAAGAGATCACAAGTAGGCAGAGAGGCAGGCAGAGAGAGAGAGGGAAGCAGGCCCCCTGTTGAGCAGAGAGTCCGATGTGGGACTCGATCCCAGGACTGAGATCATGGCCTGAGCCGAAGGCAGCGGCTTAACCCACTGAGCCACCCAGGCGCCCCTCAAGATTCACTTTTTATGTGCAATATGAGTTTTGAGAAACCAGAACTTCTCTGATTTTTGAAAACTTGAGGGAGTTTAAACAACTGGCATTTAAACTGTAAGCACTCTTCTATTTCATTAGGGATAGGAGCTCTACTGCTCCTTCATGACAGGCTGCACCCGGAATGAATACTCCAGTTGCACACATGCAAATTACTTACCCACTTAACTCTTCTTGGGGAAAGTGTGATGTCACCACCCACCGTAGTAGAGTTGTTTGTAGGTTGAGAATCCAAGTATCCTGATGGCTAAGGTACATTGTTTTGGTGTATGCTTGAGTCAGATTTGTGTCTGCAGGGTTTTTTTGTTTTTGTTTTTGTTTTGGAAGGAGAAGTGAATAGAGTAAAAAAAGGAAGTTTTCTAAGTTTGAAATGAAACTGCTTTTTGCCTAAAGCTTGTTCTCCTGGGTATGGATATTCGTCTGTGTATATGCCATGGTTACCCAGAACACTCAACTCCTTGAGATCTAAGTAAGACCGGTTTTATTATTCACTCTGGAGCTCATGGGTCTCCAAAGCCCTGTTCAAGAATTCTGTGAGGGACGCCTGGGTGGCTCAGTTGGTTAAGCGGCTGCCTTCGGCTCAGGTCATGATCCCAGCGTCCTGGGATCGAGTCCCACATTGGGCTCCGTGCTCGGCAGGGAGCCTGCTTCTCTCTCTGTCTCTGCCACTCTGTCTGCCTGTGCTCGCTCTTGCTCTCTCTCTCTCTGACAAATAAATAAATAAAAAATCTTTAAAAAAAATTCTGTGATTTTTCTGAGGGTCTTACGATCTCATTGCTTTTGCCTCTGGGATCTTGTGCCGCTGTAGCGGTTCCTGTTCCATACCATCTACACCCAGATGTCAAACTCAGCTGCTTCCTCAATTTCCACAATACTAACTCACACAGAGCATCCATAGGTGGAGAAATAATAATGAACACTGATATTTATGGAGCACATACACTATACCAGGCATTATTATAACAACTTTAGAGGTATTGCCTAATCTAATCTTTGTAACAACTCTGTGAGATAGGAACTTCAATATCTTAACAGATGCAGAAACTGAAGCACTGAGAGATTAGGTACAATTTATGCGCAAGTATGTTTATTAAAGCATTCACTTATTAAAAAAATTAATAAGCGCCCTAATCATTCCGTGAAGAGCTAGAGACTCAATGGTGAATGACACAGATGTAATCTTGGTCCGTAGAGAGCTCAGTCTAGAGGCAGGAAACAGACAGAAGAAGTTACCAAAATGAAAAAGTAGATGAAGTACAGAGTGATACTCCAGAGAATTTTTTTTTACCTCTGTAGTTATGGAAAGTTCCTGAAAAAACTGGCAACTAATAAAGGCCTGCAGGATGATTGGAACTGAGCCCTAAAAGCGTGGGAAGAATCAAGTAAAGAATATTCCAGGTAGAGAGAAGTTCTTGCAAAGCCTGGGAGTGAAGAAGGGATCAGGAGCTGGGGAGGTTGGGAATGGCTGCAGCACAGAGTGAGGCAAGGTGGACAGGGGGAGAGAGGCTGGGCACTTGGTCAGAAGCCAGGACATGGAGGCCTTATAGGCCATGGAGGGTCTTGAAGGCTCATTGGGAATTTTAGACTCCAATCCAAGGGTAAAGACAAACTAATGAAAGGTTTAAGGAGGGAAGGGCCATGATCATATCTGCATCTTAGAGGGTTACTTTGGTTGCACATGGAGAATGTAATTGACTAGTGGGTGAGGACTAACAGCAGGAAATCTAGCGGACTCTTGAGTGGGCCATGCAAGAACTTATGGTGGCTTGCACCCAAGGAGTAGCAATGTCAGTGGAGAGAAGCAAATGGATTTGAGATTCACTTAGAAGGTTGTATTAGTCTGGGCTTTTAGTTATAGAAAACAGGATCCATTTCAAGTGATGTAAGCAGGAAGGGATTTATTGTTGGGTATTTAGGATATTATAGTATATAACATGAAAGAAAAAATCAAGAAAGAAATTACCATTTTAGAAAAAGAAATAACTGATTAAAACTTGACCAATTTACAAAATTAAAGGAAATCTAAAACATTTCCTGTGATTTTGGGTGTGCTCTGAGAGGACACCAGTGACTTCGATCAGACCAGGGGGCAAGAGGGGCTCCTGGGTGAGCAAGGGGTTATGTGTTTAGGTCCCACAAAAGTTCCAAGTCAGCTGACGTGGAGAGAGAAGGAAGTGCTCCCCACCCTCCTTGGGCTACAGATGGTAAGACTTGAGCCCGGAGGAGTGCACCTCCTTTCATGGGATCATCCTGGATCAGGGAAGGGATAGCCCTTTGGGTAGCTTTTCTTTCTAAGCCATCTGCCTCCAAAGTCCAGAGTCCATGGGTCACTATGAATTTTGCCATTCAATCATCCTAGTTGCTCTGGAATTTATTCATTATCTCAAACATGCATTCACTATTCATTGCATTCATTCATTCACCCACTTACCCACATATTCACATTGTTTATTCAACAGAACTTTTATGTGTTGTATATGGTGGGGATAGAGGAGAGAGGTGGGTGGCTTCAGAGTTTGAAATATAGGACTGTCTGCCTTGGCAGAGGGCACTGGGCAAACTCACCTTCCTTTCCCTATACCCCTCCACATCACTGGTGGCTCTCAATCTCAGTGCTTCTAAAACACTGAGGTCCTCATGAATCATGTGCGATCCCATTAAATTGGAGATTCTGGTTCAGTGGCTATGGGTGAGGTCTAAGATACTGCATTTCTGACAAACTCCCAGGTAAGACCCATGCTGCTGCTCTTCAGAACACATTCTCAGTAGCAGGAATCTAGGCTGGTGTTGGCCAATAGACAGTACCAGGGGCTCCATATATATGAGATACCCAGTTTAATCTGAAGTTTAGATAAACAATGAATTTGATTTTTAGTATAAATATGTCCCAGATATTACATGGGACATATTTATACAAAAATTTACTAAACATACTAAAACTTTATTTGTGTTTATCTGAAATTCAAACTTAACTGGGCATCTAGCATTTTCATTTGTTAAATTTAGCAATCTTACATATGATCTGAGCTACAAATGTGAGCCACATGTGTAATTTTACATTTTCTTTTTTTAAAAAGATTTTATTTATTTACTCGACAGAGAGAGATCACAAGTAGGCAGAGAGGCAGGCAGAGAGAGAGAGGGAAGCAGGCTCCCCACTGAGCAGAGAGCCCGACGCGGGACTCGATCCCAGGACCCTGAGCTCATGACCTGAGCCGAAGGCAGCAGCCTAACCCACTGAGCCACCCAGGCGCCCCTTACATTTTCTTGTAACTACGTTTTTAAGTAAAAAGTAGATGAATTAATTTAAATAACAAACCTAGCCCAGTATATCCAAATGCCATTTTAACTTACAATTAATGTAAAATTATTAATGAGCTGTTTCGCATTCTCGTTTTTGTTCTAAGTGTGTGAAACCCAGTGTATATTTTACACTTAAATCTCCGTTCGAACTAGCCACATTTCAAGGGCTCCGTAGCTGCATGTGGGTAGTGGGTATTATGTGGGACACGGTAGGTCTAGGTCTCCCCAAATAGTCTTACTTCATTGTCCTGGGGCCTGGGTGTATTCTAATTGTTTCCCCGTGATTCCAATGCAGTCAAGTCGCCACGGGCTCTACCAGATTGCTTGGTCCCAGATCATTCCGCCATGAGCGGCAGCCGCCACAAGAGGGAGCCAGCTTCTTGGAATAAAGGCTTCTCCAAGACCTGGTCTTCACTAGGCAGGGACTCTGGAGATGCTGGGTGAACCCACAGGCACGGCACCTGTCCGGTTCTTCAGTTTCCCTCCTACTTGCTCTCCAAGCCAAGGCGTCCCCCAGTTTGATCACTATAGCGGATCTGTCTGTTAATTTGCTCTGTAATTATCTCTTTCATCTGCAGTATCTCTCCATCCTCCTTCCACCAACATAAGGTCTTCCCCACCACAGCAGGGTGGAAAGGTACAAAGACTGGGAGCAAAATTGAGGTCCGAGCCCCAGCTCTGCTACTGACTGGTTAAGGGCTGTTTAACAGGTCACATAACTGCTCTCAGCCTCCTCACCGGTGTGAGGTGGTACCAATCTCATCACTGTGTCAAGGAAGGACAACTTGTGATGATATACTTAAAGCAGTACACAGGAGATGCTCTTAATAAGGTAAAGAAGTAGGTGCTCAGGAGATCATGGTTCATTCCCCACCCCCCGCCCTACAGATATATATTGGAGGCAATGTGATACACCTAATATATTAGTTGCCCAACTTGACAGCACCACCCCATCACCTAAGGAGCTTATGAATATATCTTATTTCTTGATCCTCTCTCCCAGAGATTGTGATTCTGTAGGTCTGGGATGAGGCCAAGGATTATGGATTATGACCTTTTAAAAAGTTCTCCAGGTAATTCTCAGCAGCCAGTCTGATACTGGTTTTGTGGGTTGTTTGGGAACCATTGACGTGTGGAAGGAACAGGGGATTTGGAGTCAGGAATCCTGGACTTAACTTCTGGCTTTGTTGTTGACTCAACTTCTCTGAGCCTCAGTGGTGCCATTTGTACCAGGACAAACAAGACAGCCTGCTCAGGACATGGTGATACCCGTAACATAGAGTAAGGGCTGAGTGGTTATGGTCTTTCCCTTCCCCACCTGCTCTCTATGCTCCCTCTTTGCTAATTCCCAGAGCTACCTACTGTTTCTAGCACGGGTCATTCTTTCTCATCTCCCAACCACTGTCCAGTCCTTTCTTGCTACTTGGGCTTTCCTCTGCTCCTTTTTCCCTCTGTCCCTCCTCTATCAGATCTGGGCCAGCTAAACCAATAGCCCCACACTCCCCGTGCACTTCAGATTAGATTCTCTTTGGTGTCCCATTGCTCTATTGTTTCTGATTCAATGTCTTTGACTGAGCAAGGAGTTTACCAGTAGACCAGTTCAAATAAGGCCCTTCCCTATCCCCTCACCACTCCTCCTGTCTTACCCCAAGGAGCCAGACTTAGCTGACAGTTCTTCCTGGGAAAGGATGGGTGCCAGAGGAGTGAGGAGAGAAGTTCTGTGTGGGGAAGAGCAAAGAAGACAATCCCATCCTCCTTTGTAATAATAGGCTTCTGACTTGAAACAAATTTACTTTATAGTAAAACATCAAGAGAAAAGCTAAGAGACAAATGACTAATATCTTAATAGGTTCACACATAAATTATATTAAATCAAGTCCATGGACCAACTATTGGACTGAGACAGTAATTATAACTTAAAGTGGTTGTAGATTTGTCTAACCAAGAGTGAACAGAAAAATCAGGGACCTGCTGGTGTTGTCCTCTAGCTCAGAGAATATTTACACACACTGACCAAAATTTAAAGTGATGAGAAAAGGCCCAAGATAAAATTGGATTATTATTATATCCACAGTCATGCCTATTCAGTGTACTGGTCATATCCAGTATTCTGTGACCTTTTAATTTTTAATATATCATGGAATAATTTTTATGTCATTACATAAAAATATTCCTTGATCTTTTAAAAGACTGCATAGGATTCCACGTGTGACTGTATTATATTTAATCAATTCCATATCGATATATGTTCAGTTGTCAATGTCTTTTATTAGAAAGAACAATGATATCTTAGGACATTAATCTTTTCCCACTTGTTTAATTATTTCCTTAGGACAAACTCCCTGAAATGAAGTATGTAGTATAAACATAAAAAAAGAACTTAAAATTTTGATCATATTGTTCTCTCAAAAAGTTAGATCAGCTTATACATTTGCTAAAAAACATTATGCTTGTTGATAATTTTCCATAGCCTTGAAAACTAAGGATTATCAATATTCTTATTACTTTCAGGAAAGAATAGACAGACATGATGTCCCATTTTAACTTGGAATATTTTGGTTATTGTCCCCCAGTGAGTACCTTTTCTTGTATTTGTAGACATTTTTATTTCTTCTCCTTTGGTTTGCTTGTTCATGGTAGTGAGTAAAATTTTTATCAGATTAATAATTCCATTACAAGGTTGTGTTTCTAATATCTTCTTTTAGTGAAATTAATGTCAGATTGGTGGGCAGAGGTCTTTACCCTCCAATTAATAAGATTAATGCCTCCAATTATAGTTTCAGATTAGAGCACTTTTCAAATTCTTATCTTCTGTGCAACTTGAGGTTTTATGGTGTTTCTGGTTTTGTTTTTAAAGAAGAGTTTGAGTGTAGCATGAAGCTCATTTAGAAAGAAGTAAGTTTGTGAATGTGGCCTTTAGTGGGGGCAGGTGCTGCTTACCTCGTTCACGTCTCCGCAGGACTCTCTCATTGATTCTGGAAGTCTAGCCATTCGGATCTATTTGAAACAAGCTTGGGGGATGTTTAGAAAGACTAAAGGGGGGTTGTTAATGAGACTGAACTCATTTTTTTTTTACAGGACCGTAAACTGAAATGTTATTAAGCATATGCAAATGGGTTCTATGATCAGTTTTCTCTTCACCAAGGAGCTAGTTGAAAGTCTCCACCTGGGAGGATGACTAGAATGGCAGTTTCTGGTCTGTTGGCAGCAACCAGGTTTCTGGAGACCAGCTCTGTGTGTCTCAGCATCCCTTGCTGTCTTCAGGCACATCCTTACATGAGGGGGTCATTGTGGCACCTGTTGGCGGACATTTCCAGCTCTTTCCATCTGGAAACTTGAATGTTTGGTGTTTCAGTTTGGTGTAGGGGCCCAGTGTAATCATGAGAGTAAAGCTCAGGATTTTCCTTCCCTCCAGTATGTTTTGCAAAATACAGTGCAGGAGCTGAATCCATAGGTACTTTCTGAAGTTAACTTCTATGTGGAAAATGTTTATTGAGGTGCCTGGGTGCCTCAGTCGGTTGAGCCGCTACCTTGGCTCAGGTCATGATCCTGGAGTCCAGGGATCAAGTCCCCCATCAGGCTCCCTCCTCAGTGAGGAGTCTGTTTCTTCCTTTGACCCTCCCCCTTCTCGTGCTCTGTCTCATTATCTCTCCCTCAAATAAATAAATAAAATCTTAAAAAAAAGAGTTTATTGAAAGCGAAGTAATGAAAATGTGCTAATTTGAAGCCCATGTATATATTATTTATACTTAAGAGTAATCACAGTGATTGTTTAAATATTAAACCAACAAAAAATATTTTTGGAGGAGAATTTTTTCATTGACATAAATGATATAGAATTGTACATGATAATACTAAAAAACAGGCTGATTTTGAATAGATTTTATTATTGTTTTTAAATTTCCTACAGACAGTGCTTCTCTGATGTTTGGTACCATATAAACTCCCAAGTTTGGCTTCAACATTCAGGAAAACATAAGGAATGAGGATCCAAATTTCTGTCATTGAGTGAAATATGGCTCAAAGTAGAACTGATACTCAGTTGTTAAAGAACGGACAAACTTGCTTTCTTAAACATCTGAGTGTGTGACTGGAAACTTGTACTCAGTAACTTGTTCTTCCGGAAACTGCTTCTTGGTGCTGTGGTGTTCTTCCGTCTCATCTCAGAAGAACCCTGGGCCTTCTTCCCATATGGTACGCTTTCTGTTGCATGGATGGATAGAAGAGATTTTAAACTTCTCTTTTGGAAAGAAGAATCACTTTGTGAATAGGATCCACACCGAACACTGATGTTCTCCCTGGGGCAGAAGTGAAGCTGTGAACCCTCAGTGTACAATCTGCCGGAGTTTAAGGGACGTCCATGCTCAATGGCAAGTGTCTTGGAGGACACTTTCATCCTCACTTCCCTCTCCCTATTCAACGCATTCTACGCTCTCATCTGCTTTGGCACTTCTTGGCCTTAGACCATTATTCTAGGAGGCTAAAGGGGAAGGTATGGCACTGCCTACCAAAGTCGTCTTCTGAAAAGCACTGATCTGAATATCTGTGACAGCGAGGGAAGGCCTGCTGATGTGGAGAAGGGGCTCTCTTGGAGGGCGCGGAAATTCTTCTGAATATTGAAATCCAGTGTGGCTTTCCAAATGACCCCTGCTGAGTGAGTCGTCAATCAGGATGCCTCCTCCATGGTGTTTCAACTTGCAATTATCTCCGACGTCCTCAGGGGGTGGCACAGTTAGTGTGGTCCCTCATCGGCCCATAACGCTCCAAAGCCTCCCTGGGGATGTGGTACCCATGCCAAGAAGGTGCTGCAGCAATTAAAGAAGTTTTTCTCCCTGAGCTCCGGGATATATTTACTTCAAGCTAGTGGTACGGTTGGTGTTTTCTTTTGCCAAGCTTCAGAACAACTGGGCCTCCTATTCCTTCACCGCCTCACAGTGAGAGCAGGGTTCAAACCATCTTCCTTCTGGTGAGCTGGGAGGAGCGCTCATTGAATATCCTTAGCTTCAGTGAGTCAGCCTCATTTCAAAGGCATCTTGTCGACCCATCTCTGGTCCTGCTGAAGCTGTGACCTAGAAGAGGCAGGCGCCGGGCCTTTTGTCCCCAAGGACTGGTGGGAGGGGGGCTGGGCCGCCCAGAGGATGCCCTGCTGGACGCTCTGCCGGACAATGGGGAGCATTGACGAAGTGCTCGCATTTATTGGTTGAGCGGCCATATCAGTCATTCATTCACAGGCACAAGGTCTAAATTGCAGAACCAATTAACAGCACTAATAGCCCTTGCCTGAATTAATCTTTGAGACAAAAGGGAGGAGAAGTGGAAGTGCTATTAGCAAATCAAGCTGTACCATCCCTGCTTTATTGCGGAAATCTCAATGTCTGTATGCGGCTATTGTGCTCTGACTGCAATTACAGCCCTCATTTAAAAATGATTAAGTGGTTATAATTATTTTTCAATTAAAACTTGTATCTTCCATTTATGCAACATTTCAGACTTCAATTAAACTTTTTACAAGTGCCACCGAACCAAAAAATTCCTGTTTCCTCTTTTACCAGGAAACCCTAAACTCAACCCAGACAGGATTTTGATTTCCAGACTTCAGGAATGGTTTTGTGAAATTTAGACATCGTGTTGAGGGTTACCCAGCAACACAAAATGTGTGGTGCCCACTGGCAGTGGCCAGCAGGACCATGGGTGTGGGGGGAGAGAGAAGGCTCCTGGAAATTTGGGAGTGTTAGGAAGAGAAGTGTTCTTGCCAGTGGAAGGCAACATTCCCAGAAGAGGTGACTTTTGAGGCCATCTATTTAGATTAGCCCTCACCTTTGCTCATAGGACAGTCACAATTACTACAAGAAAACTGCAACGTTTTGAGCAACAGTGTCTGTTTTCCACTCAGGTCATGATCCCAAGGTCCTGGGATTGAGTCCCACATCTAGCTCCTTACTCCATGGGGAGATTGCTTCTCCCTCTGCCTGCCACTCTCCCTGGTTATGCTCTCTCTCTCTGACAAATAAATAAATAAAATCTTTAAAAATATATGTATAGTTCATATAACATACCTATGATGTAGATGTTATAAAACTAAATTTCCAGGGGCGCCTGGGTGGCTCAGTGGGTTAAAACCTCTGCCTTCCGCTCAGGTCATGATCTCAGGGTCCTGGGATCGAGTCCCGCATCGGGCTCTCTGCCCGGCGGGGACCCTGCTTCCCCCTCTCTCTGCTTACCTCTCTGCCTACTTGTGATCTCTCTCTCTGTCAGATAAATTAATAAAATCTTTAAAAACAACAACAACAACAAAACAACAAAAACTAAATTTCCAGATGGGATTAAAGAGGTGGTTCAGAGAGGCTAAAATTTTTGCTCCTGGTCACACAGCTAATAAGCGACAGAGTTGGGTTTACTAGTCCATCTTGGCACCAGCACCATTCTTTCTTAGTTATAAGGGCTTTATGGAAAATCTGGTCTCTGGTAAGGCAAGGACCTGACTCTTTTGCCCCTTTACCATCCCACAGTCCCACCCTCTCCCCACCCACCCACCTTGATCCTCTTCTCCAAAAGAGTCATTGATTTTCTTGGCCCTTTACTCTTCCAAGTGAACTTAAGGATGAACTTGTCACATTCCATAAAAAAAACCCCTGTTGGGATATTGATTGGAATTACATTAAATTTATAGGTTACTTTGGGGAAGACTTGACATCTTTATGAGATTAAGTCTTCCTATCTATGAATGTGGAGTATCTCTGTTTATTCAGGCCTTTCATTTACTTCAATAATATTTTATAATTGTTTTGCATAAAGTACATCTACTTATTCCAAGATTCCTTACAGAGTTTAATATTTTGGTATCATGAATGGAACCTTTTCCTATTATCTCTTCTATCTGATTATTACAATTGTATGGAATTTCAATCGATTTTTGTATATAAATCTTGTCTCTAGCAAACTTGCTGAATTCTCTTATTTGCAAATAAAGACAGTTTTGTTTCTTTTTTTTAAAAAAAGATTTTATTTATTTATTTGTCAGAGAGAGAGAGCACAAGCAGGGGGAGTGGCAGGCAGAGGGAGAAGAGGACCCCCACTGAGCCCCGATGTGGGGCTCAATCCTAAGACCCTGGGACCTTGACCTGCGCCAAAGGCAGATGCTTAACCGACTGAGCCACCCAGGCGTCACAAGACAGCTTTGCTTCTTCATCTCAATTCTTACGCTTGTGTTAGTGAATTGCTTATATTCAATACAATGTGGGCATGTGCAAGGATGTAACTGTTCATGCCTTGTTCTTGATTTTAAAGGGACAACCTCTAATGTTTCACTGCTAAGAATATCATTTTTTTTAGGTTTTGATAAATGCCCTGTCTCAGATTAAAGGAATTATTTTCTGTTTCTATTTTATTAGAAGTTATTTTTAGAACTGAATAAGTATTGAGTGCCTTCAAATCTTTTTTGCATTTACTGGGATGATTGCATAGTTTTTCATGAATCTGGTATTGTGGTATGTATATCGTATTAACATTTCCTTGCATTCCTAGGGTATACCCTATCTTATCATAATATAGTGTTGTATTCAATTTAATGCCATTTTGCCTAAGAATTTTCCATCGGGTTTTATAAAGGAGACTGAACTATAATCTCCTCCCTTCCTTCATCCTGAGAGTATTCTTACTCTGCTTCATAATTTAACTTCCATCGTTCTATGTTTTTCCATCCTCTGAGACTGCTTATTTCTGAGGAAGATTGTTTACACAGTACATATTTTTGAATACTCACTATATGCCAGGCCCTCTTCTAGTCCTAGGGACATGGTAACAGACAAGTTAAAGTCTTGCTTCACACATTCCTTAACATTTGAACCACGTGCCCCTGGCTTTGGGTCTTTGGGAGTGGGGAGGAGCCTTTCATCTTCCAATTCAATTTCTTGCATAGGTTTTGGTTTATTCTTGCTTTCTAGTCTTCAATTTTTCTTTCTTTTTAGATCCTTCCTAGGAAATTTCTATTATATCTGTTTACCCATATATTGAATTGAATTATTTATAATATTAAATTATAATTTTTAGCTGATTGCAGACGTAAATTTGTCTTTTTTCCCCCTCTGCAACACAGCTTATTTCTGCCTTTTCATTCTTGCTCAGTCTGGTTAAGGTTCTGGTTAAAAGTGTTTCTATTTTAGTATTATTAAACTAATTTGATAAGTTTTTACAAGGAGCCATCTTTTAGTTCCTAATTTCTGCCCTTAACTTTACTGTTTTCTCCCATTTCTTTCTAAAGCAATTTTTGCTTCTAGCTTCTTGAAATAACCACATAACTAATTTATTTCTAATCCATCCATTAAAAATGCATTTCTCTAAATATCATTCCCTCTGAAAAGAATCAGGGCTTCTTGAAGAATGGCTGAGTCCAGATCTGGGGCAGAAAATGTACAAAATTAGCCTGGAACATCTGTCACAATAGATAACAAAGACACTATCAAAGACTACCAGGGTCATAACAATAGGACCCTGAAGCCTAATTAAAGGGGTTCATTCCTACTGGCCAAAGATGGGACAATCTGCTATCAAAAAGAAACATATCGGCAGTGGATTGAAATACATCATGTATATTAAAATCCATGAATTCATAATGATGTTAAAAATATCTTCCATGGTAATCTTTGATATTAGGATATCAACTCGTTATTCAGAAAACCCTTTAAAAAGGGAAGGTATCAGTATTTATCCTGCCTTTCCTATACAAACTATTCCTCAGCGTAACTAAATACTTGATGAGGGAAAGCTCTTTTTAGAATAATTTTAGTTAATAAAGAGTGACATAATCTCAAGGAGATCACCAGTTTCCAGATCTTGATGATCAAATAGAGGTGGGCAATGACCCTGAGTGGCTTCCAGAGTCTCCTGAATTGAAGTGCTGGGAGCACACATATCCATCCATGATGTGTTTTTGCCCCAAATCCAAACTTCAGTTGAATTAGAGCTCAACATGTAACTATTTTATAGTTTATAGGCAGTACAGGCAACCAAAGAACATGGTAAATGACCCCATGGAGAAAGAATCAAAATCCAGACTGTGTGAAATTCTGCATAAAAAACACCAGGCTTCACTGAGAAATTGTTAGCAAGAAGAGAGAGAGAGAGTTGAATTTATAGATTAAGATACCCAAGAGACACATAAATGTAATATAACATATGGACAAAATATCTTTATATTTTGCTTAGAATCATGTTTCGAACTAACTAGCTAACTAACTAGTTATGTAATATATAATAATATAAAAGATTGTTAAGGAACTATTAGTTTTCAGTGTGATGATGGAATTGTGGTTTGCTTAAAAGAAAGAGATGCTTTTAGAGATTCAGAATGAAGGATTTATGGATGGAATGAGATGATATATTTTGCTTCAAAATAATCTCGATTGTTAAATTTGAATAATGGTTAAAGTTGGATAACGGATAAAGTTGGATAATAGGGATTCATTATACTCCTCTTATTTGTATTTTAATTTTTCCATAATGAAAAAGAATGCGTCTCAAACTTTAAATTTGCTGTCAAGTAGTACTTCAGCTTCTTCCTACTAGTTTTCCAGGTAGCACTTTCATTGTTTTTAGTTCTAAACATTTCCCAGTTTCCATTACAATTTAACAATGAATTAATTACATATATAGATATGAGTTTTACAGATATAATACTTATTTTATATTTTATCATCTTATTATTATTTATTCCTAATTTAATTGTGTTATATCAAGAAATGTTGCCTTTTATATTGGTTTTATTCTTTGAGATTATTTGAGACTTCTCTTGTAACCCAATATAAGGTCAAGGTCAATTTTTAAAAAATTATTTAAAAATAAGTGTTGCATTTGGATTTGTAAAGAGAATGTATTATTTCTTTTGTGGATTTGGAATTTTCCTTTTATCTATTAGAGCAACTTGCTAATTGAGTTTTTTATTTTTATAATTTTTAAAATTTGCTTGATCTATTGTTTTTTGATAGAGTCATGTTAACATTTCCTACTGTGATTATAAATTCTTTAGTTTTCTTTGTAATTTCATAACTTTTTACTTTATACATATTGAGGCTATGTTCATTTTTACTTGATTTGTTCTTCGAGCTTATTCTGGTTATAGATCACTATAAAACAGAGCATGCTTAGTGGCATAACATAAGAACCATTTTTATTATGCTCATGGGTTCCGTGTCTGGAATCTGAAAGGGGAACATTGGGGATGGGTTCTCCCTGTTCACAACCTGTGGAGCTCCAGTAGTGAGGACACAAGGGGGTGGGGTTGACTCCAGTGGCTGAGTGCTGGAATCATCTAGAGGCCTCTTCACTTGAATGTCTAGGGTCTGAGTGGTGGTGACTCAAAGGCTGTGGGTAATGTCTGGGCACCTACACATGGCCCCTCTAGGAGCATGGCCTTCTCATAGCATGGCCTTCAGTTGGGTTCTGAGAGGGAGTTCCCCAAGGGGGAGTTTTTGAAGAGCAAACATTCCAAGAGGCCAAGATGAAAGCTGCAAGGATTCTTCTGACCCTCAAAAGTCTCATAGAGTCACTTCTGTTGGGTCTTACTGGTTTCAACTCAGTGTCTAAAGCCAACTCAGATTTAAGGGCAGGAAAATCAGCCTCCACCTCTTGATAAGGAGTGGCAGGGTCATACTGCAAAAGAACATGTAGGATGGGAGGTATTTTTGCAGCCAGCTTTGGAAAATCTGCCTCAGAGCCCATATTGTTAGGTGCATATTTGCTGTCTTTATTATCACATATCTTTTGTTTGACTGTTCCTTTTATTATTATATTGCTCTTCCTTACTTTTGTTAATCTTAAAATTTTTTTTGATGCAATTAAAATTCCTGGCCTTTGTTTTCTCTTGGGTAATATTTTCTTGCTATATCTTTTTTGATTCCTTTATTTTTCATCTTTCTTGTGGTTTCACTTTGTTTTGGTCTTTAGAAAATTTTATAATCTCCATCAATTAATTGGTAAGTGTAACGATATAATTTTTTTACATGTATTGTGATTCCCAATACACTGGAGTTAATGTCACTATCTCAGACAAATGCCTGCCGTGTAGTAGATCCCAAATGTCAACTCCTACCACCTTCTTCGGTGACTGTTATTTCTGAGTTCCACACCAGAGCTCTCAGCCATGAAACTAGAGAGAAACACTTCCTCATCTACTTACTCATTTCTACTGAAATATGCTCTGTCTGCATCTCTGTAAGGTAAGGATATTCTTCTGAGACTTTCAAGGCTTTCTGGCATCTGTCTGGGGAAAACCAATTTCTTTTCTAGACCATAACTAGGGGGAATTTTCAGCACAGTCTCAATTTCAGATGCTATGATTAAGGACATCAGTTTAGAATCACTTTCCCACTCACTAGCTGTTTGATTTTAGGCAAGTTACTGAACCTTTCAGAAGCTCAGTTTTTACATCTGGAAGATGATCATGCCAAGTATAGTGAGAATTAAATGAAGTAATGCAAAGTGCTCATCACGATGATTTCAAGGGAAGATACGGTTATTCGTCTCATTTCCAGGGATACTCTCTGAAAGCAACTCCAAGTCAGGCCCTAAGCTGAGCCACAGGTATTGTACCCAAGCACCTAATGGGTGGGCAGGGGAGCAAGCCTTCCATACCATCTCCCACTTGGGGACACACACCTTGGCAGGGTTCCTCCTCTCCTGACTTGGACATAGACATTACCATCTTAGTTTCATGGCACAAACTTGATCCAAACAGCTTTCCCAGCAGTGGATTCATTTAGGCTGTGAGCTGCTTAGCGTGAGGTCTCTAATAACCTTCTTTGAAGGTGGGGTTGGTGACTCAGGTGTGTGTAAGTACCTCTATAGGTGGTAGAAGAGCCAACATATTGCTTTAAAATCGCCACTTTGTTCTTTCTGCCTTCAGATGCTAGTGAGTTTCTTGTTTTAGGCTGGGCACTGAGTTACCACCTCCAAGGGCCCCTCCTTAGGGGAGGGAAGCCCTATTAAATGCTGGACATATTGCAAGTGGTTAGAAATTCTTTGTCAGATGAACAAATGAATAAATGAATAAAAATCCTCCCCCAGACACTCATGTCCCATGCTCTTTGGGCTTTTCCCTGCCTGATTTTATCTGCTTCTCCATTTCAACTTGAACCTTATGCTGTAACCAGTTTGATCTTTTTCCCTACCAGAATGCTCTTTTTCCTGCCATTATCCATGTTTCTTATGCTGTTAGCTCTGTTTGAGATACCCTCTCCATTTTCCGCAAACATAAATATATTTTCCCCACCAATGCTAATTGCCCCTCCTGCCCTCCCATAAAATTTTCTTTGAATATTCAGGATATCACAGACCACCAGCTTTCCTTTTTTATGGCTATTTATCTTTATTTGCCTTTCCAAGTAAAATGGCGACCTCGTTGATTAAGGACATGTAGTATTAGTTTTGTGCATTCTTCTCCAACCCATGCAGTGAATGGCTAAAAACAGGCAAGTGGTAAATGATGGTTGAATATACTTTGCAGTTTCTACCACTCAACAGCTGGGGGGACTAGGTCAGACTATGCAGTGTCTCCAAGGCTATATGCCCAGTTATAAAACAGAGATAGTAATATCTACCTTGCAATATTTTGACAATTAATTGAGATGAACTATGTAAAGAACTTAGCACTGTCATTGCATTTGTTACATTAGGTACTCAGGGACCAGGCTGACAGATGTTCATCTTGACATGTGCTTCCCTGGTCACCTTGGAAGGGGGAAAAAAATGTAGTAAATTATGCGTTGATTCTTAGAGCTTGTGCCTGAAGTGACAGATCACTTCCACTCACATGTCATTGGGCTAAGCAAGTAACATGGTCATGCCTCACTTCAGGAGTACGTGCAGTCCTACTCAAAGCCTGCCCAGGTGCCCTTATCTGAAAAGAGGTAATGATAATGGCTGTGCCTATGTGATAGAATTGTCATGAAAACTGAATAAGGAATGCATGTAAAGTCCTTACAAATGTGCCCAGCACACAGCTAATTGCTTGCTGAATATTAGCAGTTAAAATTCTGCCTATGGGATGAGCCATTTGATATATGCAATTATGTGGACTCATTTACCCATTGCAAAAGCTTGACTGAGTGCATGCTAAATATTAGACCATGTGCTACATGGTGGGGATTGTGGAAATGGATGACCTAAGTGCTGTTATAAAGTAAGGATACATTGAAAACTCTTTGAGTTCTGATTCAAATCTTGACTTATACTGAGATGTACCAAGTAGGATCCTGAAATATTACAAAGAACATAGGGTCTATCAACCAAGTGGGCTTATTTTACGTCACTAATATATTTGAGGTATTATCAAATTTTGATGGCAGTTGTGAAATTTATTTGTTGTGTTTTAAATTAGCCAGATATTTGTCTCACGTTTTACCCACTGTCTGAACTTCTCTTGTGACATCCTAACAGTATGTGACAATAAAGCTCTCTGGTTATGTGGTTGAGGGACCTGAAGACTGTATTGCTATGTCCCCACAAAGTAATCAAGGGCTGATTTTTGGGAGAGGAAAACTAATTATCTTATAACCACTAGAGGGCAGTAGCAACTCATTGATGCAATAGGACAATCTTCTGCCTTGATGGAGTGGGATTTATCACCAAGATGCAAGGAGACTCTACATTTGCAAATCAATGTACGTGATACATCATGTTACTGGAATGGAAGATAAAATCAGGTGATCATCTCAGATACAGAAAATGAATTTGACAAACTTTAACATCCTTTCATAATAAAACAAAAAATTATGTGTAGAAGAAATGTGCCTCAACATAATAAAGACCCGATTTGATATGGCCACAGCTAACATTACTCAATGGTGAAAAGCTGAAAGCTTTTCCTCTAAGATCAGGAATAAGACAAATGTGCCCACCCTCACCACTCCTATTCATTGTAGTACTGGAACTCCTAGCCAGAGCAATCAGACAAGAAAAAGAAATATGTCACCCAGTCATAAAGGAAGAAGTAAAATTTCTTTTGCTAGAGTGATTTTGTCTCAAGTCAAAGTTTTATGGGACAGCTTGCACTGAATAACCGAGTAAAGCCAGGACATACAACTTAGCCACTTTGACCTGACATGGGCAATAATGACTGGCATTATTTTTTCCAGATCCCTTCACTGGGTTGGCTAAGGTTTTATTAGAGCTGCATATCAGGTTGACTTCTCTTCCTTCCAAATCCTATTTCGTCCCTTTGAATCCCTCTATTTTGATTGAAAAACATTTTTGTACCTCAACTCATCTCAGGTGTCTGTTTCTGGACAATCCAACTAGTAACATTTTGCCTTAATCTTTAAATCTACTAGTTGTTTTATAATTGCAGGCCTTACCACAATTTCAAGAAAAAATATTTTAGCAAATATCAAAATAACTGAAGATTTACAGAAAGTAAAAGTATAGTGACCTTCTTGGCTTATTGCTTCTGCCCATCTTTAAGTCTGTCAACTAGTTGACAGAAGTCTGGACCCAGTCCTTGTACGTCGGATCTAAGTAACTATGTTTTCATATTTATGTATGCCTAAGCCCCCAGTTTGTTTCTTGTGTCCAGTAACTGCTCAGTTTTGTGTCCCATATGGGTTGTTTACCCAAGTGGTCTGGGTTGCTGTTTTAAATCACAAAGCACAGAGAAGAAATCACCAGGTTCATATAGATTTTCGTGTTTGCTGTCCCTGTTCTCTTCTACCTCTGCCTACACTGGCACATAATTTTCCATAATGTGATACTCCGTTTTCATATAACCTGGAAGTGGTTCTATTTTTCCTTTGTAGTGCCTCTTCTTTCCTTTTCCTCCTCCTCTCCCACATCCTCCTCCTCCTCCTCTTTTTTCTTCCTGCAACTATTGACTCCATCTCCATGTCAGGAGCTCACACTTAGGCAAAGAGATAAAAGACATGGTCCTTTTTTTCAGAGCATTCCCAGTCTACCAGGGGGAATCCAGGGAAATAAGCACGTGATCTCCAAGTGAGTTAGTGCTCAGCACATGTTAGCATGGGCCAACTGCTCTTTGAGAGCAAGGTGTACAGCTTCATAGAGAAGTGAGTCTTAGTCTGAATGCTAGAGGATGGGAGTATGGTCATGTTCACTTTTGGATTCTTGGCTACATTTGTCCTTGAAGTTTTGGGGAGTTTAACCTTCAGGTAAGTGAAAAGCAAACGTAATTATTTTTTTATATAAATGACTGCTTCTGATGTGTTTTTAAAAGATTTATTCAAAAATACATAAAATAGTCACTCAATACAAAATTTTCATTTGAAATCTTATCTCTACACTATTAATTTGCCTTACAAACCATTTCATTCCAGGTGACAGAAAAACTAAGTTCATCCTAAGTTTGACCACATCATCTGAAAAATCCCCAGAAGAGCTGTGGCAATTAAGGAAGTTTAGCAGTACATTGAATGCCTCCATATTTCCTTTTGGCTTTTGAGTACATACATGTAGATTTACTCATCACACATGAAACTCTACATTTTAAAATAGTACTGATATTTGTCAGTCAAAGCACAGTTCATTAAAAAGGGGCCATTTTTCAAACCTAAGATTTCATGGCTTGGGGTATATTCTGAGGACGCCTCAATGCACCAGCATTCTTTCCACTCTCTGACCGTGTGTTTTCCACCCTCCTGGCTGTGGTTGCTGGATGCTACCATGCCATTCCCAGGAAACTCTGGATCATGATAATATCAGACCTTTGCCATGTATCAGATATTTAGCTTAATTTTCTCATTTTTCAGGGGAAACAAGAAAAAACAGTATGTTGATTACTAACCTGTCCCAAGAGTTTTACAAATGTCTGATAAGAGTAACACTTGAATGATTGATTCCTTGATAATATATGTTTAAACCACTTTTAAGGCTATATTATTACTGATTTATTTTTTCATCAATAATTTTGTTGACACAAGCTAACCTTTACTGTTTAGAGTTAAGTAGAATTTATAAGTAGAAATAACATAAATTTTATCACAGTGTAATGTCCTAGAATTAACTAGCATTCATACTCAAGATCATCAATGGAAAAATATCTAAGCAGTAGACAGCATCTGAAAAACTAGTTCTAGCTGACTTAAAAGAGGTCATGAGTAATTTAGATTTGTTCGAAGTTTCACATCCCCCCCTCCTCACTTACAATAAAACCAAACTGAATTGATGTTAGCTTTTGAAAAATAACACATCATCTAAAGTAAAATTGGTCAATCCCCGAGAAATTATGGAATGCTGAATACTTGTCTTGATTAGTTCTAAGTCCATCCCCTTGGTTATTGGCATTACCCAAAAGTGAGAACATTTACCATCCCGAATCTTATGTGGAGAAATGATGGGGCTTGGTCAGCTGCTGGCCAGTGCAGGGGTCACTTCTCAGTCTCCACCAAAATAATGTTCTAAAGCAAGCTTCTTGTTAAGTCATCAGCTAAAGTCTTCACAGCCAGATGGTCAGGTCACAGTCCGGCCTGCTTTGCAGACATTTTGGTGTCAAATCATCAGGCCAAGGGATTGGCATGGATTGTCTAATTTATGTCCACATATTCAAGGAAAACGTGAAGGATGAAGAGATGTCTTCAAAAACATCACATGTCTAATGGCCTCTTGATCTGCAGTGCCTCGGGCAAGAAAGCTCCCAGGTGTGTCCACAGAGAAACCTATCTTCTGGAAATGCATGAAGACCCCATAAACAACCGTGCTGGTGAGCACTTCCACTTATTAGTTTTCCCTCCTCACAAACACATATCCAAAACCTTGAGGAATTATGCTATTTCCCCACGAAGCCAAAACAAATCAAATACTCATCACATCCTCTGTTAATATATTTGACATAAATTGCATTTAAGCGGACCTAGGGTGTGATCGCGTAGCTGTTTGATAGCAGCCATTTGTGTATACTGCTCACTTATGCTCTGCGTTTATTACGGATATTATTCTGCACCAAAAAGAATGAATCTTCCCATGTTGAGAAATTAACTTGGTCTTAACGGAGAAAGTCTAGAGGTCCCAAAATTGTACAATTAATCCAGGACTTCTGTCTCCAAGTGACTGTATTGAACAGATTATGAAGTGTAATTATAGTTACAGAACATCAGAGCATTTGGCAAATTCAGTTAATTCTGTTAAGACGAGTCATTGAGAATTGGCTTTGGTTCCTGAATGAATTATTTGCACCTTCATTTGGTGCTTTGCCATCACATATACACATGTGAGGAGGCTTCAGGGACTGGGTTTTGGTGGGAGTGCCAAATCTGAGAAGGAAAAGAGAATGGCTATGCATATATAGGCTCTGTTTCTTTTTTTTTTTAATTTTTTTTAAAGATTTTATTTATTTATTTGACAGCGAGAGAGAGATCACAAATAGGCAGAGAGAGAGAGAGAGAGGGAAGCAGGCTCCCTGCTGAGCAGAGATCCCAATATGGGACTCGATCCCAGGACTCTGAGATCATGACCTGAGCCGAAGGCAGCGGCTTAACCCACTGAGCCACCCAGGCGCCCCTATAGGCTCTGTTTCTTGAACTCACTTGAGAAGTCATTACTTTGGAGATAACTCTGCTGAAGCCCAGTATATTGCATCTCTGCTTCAGTTTACAGTTCAGATTAGCCCATGGGGTTGCTTGGAGGATTTCAAACGAACAAAACGAAACACAGCAAGGGACCCAGTGCTGGGTAAAGAACAGGAGTCTAAGAAGACCTGTCTTGCTCCTTGCCTTTCTGGCTAAAAGTTAACTTGTTTTCTTTCTATGTCACTTTGTAAAGCATAGAGCAGACTGTAGAAAGCACAGGAAGAATTGACCAGGCCAGATAAAATACTTTGGGGAAGAACACTCACTCAGAACCTACTGGGAGTATGTCAAGCAACTGACCGGCTTCCTTTCCACTTCCTTTCCATAGGGAAGAAAACCACAAAGCACCTGCTGGGAGGGATTAGATAGCTCAATGGGAATTCCTTATTCCCTTTTCTCTTGCTTTCTTCCATCTTCTCTCCCTATCTACCACCTTTGTCCTCTGTCTCTACCTTTATCCTTCATCCTTCCTTCCTTTCTTGCCTGTCCAAATGGTGGGGACAGTCTAATCAAAGATAAAGAGGAGGAAAGAAACATTTTTGGAGCAGGGACGAGTCAGGTAACAGGTCTGGCTGAAACAAAAAGATGAGGTTGGGAATAAAAAAATAATCTGGACAAGAACACATGGAGATGGCATGTCCCAAAGGACAGTAAACTTAAATTAGTCTCAAAGGACAGAAGTGAGTCTGGTAAATTCTTGAGCAGGAAATTGACATAAAAATAACATTGAGAAGGACATTTCGATAATGAGTGGAGCTAACTATGGCGTAAGCTATTTCTTTTTCAAGGGACAGAGCCATCTATCTGTCCCCGTGCTAGTTCAGAGTATCAGAAGGAATTCAGACTGGAAGGCTTGAAGTTGTTTCTAAAGGTACATGTGGCCATTTCCTATCTGTATTTGGGCTTAAGGTATCTTGCAGAGGAGCTTGGTTTCTTTCCGGGCTCAGCTGGTGCGTCTCCTCCTTGGGGAAGTCCTCGCTGCATCCAGCTCCATCCATGTGCTTTCCTCTGCCACTGTTTGAGTCACACAGTCTTTTCATCTGCCACACTGGATCCTGTCTCCCAGCCCCCATGATCCTCCACTCCTGTTGCCCTTAGACTTTAACTCTTTAACTGTCTGATCCATAGCCCCAGCTTCGTGCAGCACACAGAGTGGTTGAGTCTCCGTAAATCTGGGCAATCAGGTAGGATGTGTAGATACCATTCTGTAACCTCAGCAGAAGACTATGTTTTTTCAAATGTATTTTCAAATATGTCTTATCTGAAGAAGAGACCAGACTATGAAAGACCAGATTCGATGGGACTGGATTTAGGGTGTTCATAGCTCTGACATCCTGGGGCCTAAGTGCTAAACTCCCTGGCAGGCGGAGGAGGAAGGGTCAATGAAGCTGTTTGCTAGGTTTATCTAGGGGAGTTGGAGCTGGAAGAAATCTACTATTCCATTATCCCTAACCTACTCACATGTCCCATTCTAACCAAGCATTCTCAAGATTAGAACCTTTAAACAAAACCAAACCCAAATATGCCATTTTTGTGGGTACAGCAAATACAGAAAGAAGCGAAGACACTGACTTGCACTCTCCCTAACTTCTCTGGATCTTGTCTAGGATGGATGTAGCCACTGACAGACATGACGGTGATGATCTCTCCGATGGGGTCTTGGGAGCTGCTGGACTCTCCACCTTCAGAACCTCTGCATGACTTCCAGTGAAGCAGGGACACCCCTTTGGGACCAAGGCTCACTTCTTTTATAATGTTTTTCCTCCCAGGGTAGTTATTCCAGGAGCAGGTACTCTTTTTTCATTGTTTGTTATATACCTAAGGCCCACCTAGTGGAAGCAGGGCTCTAAGTGTCATTGGCTGTATTATTTTATCTTCCTTAGTAAGTTTGGTAAAACACTGGAACTTAATTATTCCTGTGTAAGTACTTGATGCCCGGTATAAATTTGTTACTTTTGCTTCTTGTTCACAATACTTGACCAACATAAACAAACAGCCCCTTGTTCTTCTTTATTTATAAGACATAATGATAATCACAAACACCTTTCTAACAAATTCATTTTATACTTTGGTAAGAAAGAAATTAGAAGAGTGATCTCGTTTTGAACCAGTCAGTCCCAAGGACTTCAGGTGTGAAGTTCCTAGAGAGGGAGATTTTCAAATGACTGGAAGAGCGTGAGCCAGTCTGAATGAGGGAGCTGTTACAGGAAATAGGAGAGAACCTAGTTGTTTGGGGGTTGACTGCATAGGAGATAAAGCTAGAAAGGCATGTTGAAGTCATATTCTGTACAATCCTGAGTTGGGTGGGGAGTGTGTGAACTGTTAGATGTAGTCCATTAAATAGATCCATGCACGTTATCCATTACCATCCTACTTCCAACAACAGAATGCTGAGCCCTGCTGGGGAAATTTTTATAACTTTGCAGTTATCACTAAAAATGCATTGTCTTTTATCTCAGCAGCTTGGATATCCCAGCTTAGCTATCCTTCTATATGATGTTAGTCTGTTCCTCATGTATTTGCAATTGTAAACTAGTTGTAGCTATAAATGGTGAGAAAACATTTTAAAAAATCATAAGCAAAAAAAGCCTCTGATTTGCATTTGAGGCTGTTCACTTAAGGTGTAGAATGGAGAAGGGACTGGCAGTAAGGTTTGGGGGCAATATTTGAGGGAAGAAGAGGCAGGAGAGAGAAAATGGGGGTATAGAGTCATGAACTCCAATGGAAATGAAGGGGAGAGCATCAATGCAATGATGTTCCCAAGGATTGGATTATAGCTTGGATGTGAAGGTTGGAAAAACAGGTGCATCCTCCCAGGTTTTTGACTTGTGTGACTGGTGGATGATCATACAGTTAGGGAACCTAAGATGAGGTACAGTTTGGAAGGAAGATGATAAATTATTTCTGGGATATTTAGAGAAAGAATTATCTTTAGAGCCTGCTTATATAAACATTAAAAAAATTCTTTTAGGGCGCCTGGGTGGCTCAGTGGATTAAGCCGCTGCCTTCGGCTCAGGTCATGATCTCAGGGTCCTGGGATTGAGCCCTGCATCGGGCTCTCTGCTCTGCAGGGAGCCTGCTTCCTCCTCTCTCTCTGCCTGCCTCTCTATCTACTTGTGATCTCTCTCTCTGTCAAATAAATAAATAAAATCTTTAAAAAAAATTCTTTTAAAAAATATTTCATTTATTTATTTGACAGATAGAGATCACAAGTAGGCAGAGAGAGAGAGGAGAAAGTGGGCTCTCTGCTCAGGGAGCCCGATGTGGCGCTCAATCCCAAGACCCTGGGATCATGACCTGAGCTGAAGGCAGAGGCTTTAACCCACTGAGCCACCCAGGCGCCCATTAAAAAATTCTTCATTTTGAAGACAAGCCTGCTACAGTTGCCAAAGTTGTTTTTAATATGAAAGTTGCTTGTTTCATTGAGTTGTCTCTGCTTCAGCATTTCTTGTGACAGATGTGTTCTATCTCAATTATTCTCCAAAGTGGGCATACCTCAACAATTTTTCTTTAAAAACTTCTAAATGGGGGCGCCTGGGTGGCTCAGTGGATTAAGCCGCTGCCTTCGGCTCGGGTCATGATCTCGGAGTCCTGGGATCGAGCCCCGCGTCGGGCTCTCTGCTCCGCGGGGAGCCTGCTTCCTCCTCTCTCTCTGCCTGCCTCTCTGCCTGCTTGTGATCTCTCTCTGTCAAATAAATAAATAAAATCTTAAAAAAAAAAAAAAACTTCTAAATGCACCACCACAACTTGGGAGCTTTCTGGATTGATTTGGAAAGCATCAAGAGAATTAGAAACAGAATAAGAAAGAAATTCCAGTCATCATTTGTTCACTTGTCAAATGTTTACCATGTGTGGGCTTTTTGTCAGCTATTGTCATGCTGTTAGGACTCTGGAGGTGAAAGGAGGCCAGGAGCTCCCAGAGAGGTAGGGAAGACTTTCAGTACAGCCTGATAGGTTGACAGATAGGATTAAGGCAGAGGCCTGCGGGAGAAGAAACCTCATCCAGCCTCAGGGTAGGAAGGTTAAAAGTGAATTATGAAGGAGGAACAACATTAATATTGTGGTGCCATGAGTTATTCCTTTTGTCTTTTTTTAAAAAAAGATTTTAGTTATTTAATTGACAGAGAGAGAGAGAGAGAGTGAGAGAGGGAACCCAATTAGGGCGAGTGGCAGAGGGAGAAACAGGCTCCCCCTGAGAAGGGAGCCCAATGTGGGACTCGATCCTAGGACCCTGGGATCATGACCTGAACCTGAGCTGAAGGCAGACGCTTAACGACTGAGTCACCCAGGCGCCCCTCCCTTTTTCTTTAAGTTATAATCAATAGAACAGCCACAGTCCAACCAAGGATTCTCTGTACAGCATACCAGGATGCCTGAGAGACATGCACATCCCTACTTTGAAGGTGGGTGAATTGAATCTCACAGAGGTGGCAAAACTGGAGGAACACGAGTAGCATTACCTGTGATCCTAGCAACACTGGCAGTGACAACTGTGACCCTGTCCAGGCGACCCCAGCACTTGGGGCTGTGCCTGTGGCACTCCCCTCCCCAAGCAATGTCTGCAACCTTCGTGCCCCCTGCAGCTATGACTGCCTCAGCAACTCTAGAGACATACAGCCACGTGACATGGGTGACCCCTTTGGCAAAGGGAATGTAGGGTGGAAAGCACACTCCCAAATATAGCTAAGAACCAGTTCAATAAGGGGGGGGAACCCCAAAGCAAACAAAAACCCCACAAAAACCCAAAACCAAAAACTTATGCTATAGCGCCACCTGCTGGAAGACAAGAGAAAGACTCCTTTGTTGCCAACAACAAACTGCTAAAACTGCTAAAATCAGAGTAATTTACAAAACTTTACCTAAATAAAGGTGTTCACTATTTCAAGGCATCAACAGACACACATCTCTTCAAAGACCATGAAAAATCAGTAATAAAGTATCACAAAAAGAAAATTACAATTCTCTAGCAACCAAACCCAAAGTCATGGAAGATTGGGGTCTGACAGAGAATTTAAAACAACTGTCATGAAGAAATTCAGTACACTATGAGGAAATCCAGAAAGGCAATTCAATGAACTCAAGAATAAAATTAGCAGAAGGAGTGCTTTACCAAAGAGATTGAAATTCTAAAGAAGAATCAAAAAGAAATTCTGGAGGTGAAGAACTCAATAAATAAATGAAGAATGATTAAGAAAGCATTGGTAATAGAGAAAAACAGATAGAAGAACCTAGAAATGATTTGCGTGGAAGAGAAGAGATAATTAAAATTTTAAAAAACTGAAGAAGCTCTACAAGAGCTATCAGACTTCATTAGGAGAGCCAATAGAAGAATAGTGGGTATACCAGAAGGAGAAGAGAAGGGGGCAGAGAGGTTATTTAAAGAAATAATAGCTGAGAACTTCCCAAACCTGGGGAAAGAACTAGTTATAGAATTCCATGAAATTAGTAGATCTCCTTACTATCTCAATGCAAAAAGAGCTTTTCCAAGACATATTATAATGAAACTATCAAAAGTCAATGATGATGAAAAAATCTCAAAGACACCGGAGGGGGGTGGGATGGGGAAAGTAATCTACAAAGAAACCACTATTAGACTATCAGCAAATTCCTCAGAAGAAACTCTACAATCCAAGAGAGAGTAGAATAACATATTCAAAGTACTGAAAGATAAAAATTGCCAGCCAAGAATGCTCTATCCAGCAAAACTATCCTTCAGTTATGAAGAAACAATAAAGGCTTTCCCAGACAAACAAAAGTTGAAGGCATTTGTCACCACTAGAACTGCCTTACAAGAAATATTGAAAGGAACTCTTCGACCTGAAACAATAAGACAAAAACACAACAATATTTTGAATGAGGTGTTAATTGGTTATACAGAATCAGAAAATTGTAACTCCATTTTAGATTAGGGTGTTAAACAATTATAGCATCAAAATGAAAGGAAAAAGCATTAAAAATAACTATATCCACTACCATTTGGCAATGCAGTCACAGCATGAAAAGGGATAATTCATGATAACAAAAGTATAAAGGGGAAGAAGAAAATAACAGAACCTTTATAAGCAAGTGAAAATATGTTTCTGTCAGCAGAAAAAGATTATTTTGTCTGTAAGATGTTTTATACCAACCTCATCGTAACCACACACACACAAAAATAGCAGCAATGTCCACAATAGCCAAACTATGGAAAGAGCCCAGATGTTCATCAACAGATGAATGGATAAAGGAGATGTGGTAGATATATACAGTGGAATATTACTCAGCAATAAAAAAAAGAATGAAATCTTGCCATTTGAAAAGAAATGGATGGAACTAGAAGGTATTACGCTAAGCAAAATAAATCAGTCAGAGAGAGACAAATACCGTATGATTTCACTCATATGTGGAATTTAAGAAGCAAAACAGATAAACATAGGGGAAGGGAAGGAAAAATAAAGTAAGATAAAAATAGAGAGGGACGGGAGGAGTCAAGATGGCGGGGAAGTAGGAGGAGGCGCCATTTCAACCTGTACCCTAAAGTGAGCTGATTACCTACCAAAGAACTCCGATCACCCATGAAATCAGCCTGAGATCAGAATTATATACGTCTGGGTCTCTACAGGAGCAGAAGACGCCAGTGGCAGGTAAAACAGAGTGGGAACATCAGACTGATATCAGAAGATAAACAAAAAGGGGGAGGGAGCCACCAGAGGCTACCGACTGGAAAGTAATACCCCAATAAGAGAGTGCCCTATGTCTGGGGACCAGCATTAGCTTGGAGTCTGGTTGAAAGCACTCAAAAAAAAAAAAAAAAAAAGAGCAAAGGATCACGGGGGGGGTACTATGGGAATTGGGGGGGTATTGTGGGAATTGGGGCGGTTAGGGACAGGGGCTTAAGTCCCCAGACCCAGGACAGCCTCCCCTGGTGCTGAGCCAGAGAGAGTGCGGCGGAGAAAGAGGTCTTGGTCCCTGAGCCGCCAGCGTGCCTGAGCCGCCAGCGTGCCTGAGAATGCATGGGGTCCGGTCCCGAGAGGGGCTGGGAGCCTGGCCAGACGGCATTCCTGAAACCCGCGTGTCCCACATGCTCCCCTGGGAGAGGTGCGCACAGGTACTAGCATGAAGCTCTGGCATCGTGAAAAACCAGGCATTCCCAGCCTGGGCCAGCGGGAAAATCTCAGTGTGTGATCGCTGCTTGGAACCTCTGTGGCGGTCTGCAGGTGCCCAGACAGCCCCGGCTGCAGTGGTATTGGGTACAAGGAGGAGATCCTGCATCCCCAGGGACCGTGACTCAGAACCTACTCTGCCAGCAGCTCTGCAGACATTCTGAGGCTTCTCTCTGAGAAGGAGGTCTGGGTGCAGTTTGCTCTCCTCTAGACCTCCAAAAACCATCAAAAGCTGTCAAGACGAGAGAAAACAGATGAAAGAACATAAAAACCTCCAGAGAACAAAAGTCTGAAAAAAATCGGTTTCCTCAGAGCCCACCCCCTTGAGGGGGGCAGGAGGACCTAACTCAGGGAACATCATTGTCTGAAAACCCACGTGGCAGGCCCCTCCCCCAGAAAACCAACCAGGAAGGAAGAAAAAAAAACAAAAGACAACAAGAGAACCACCACCACTACTTCATAGATACAACTTTTATTTTTAACTTTTTACCACTATTCTGGTTCTTTTTGTATATATATATATATATATACACATACATGTATATATATATATATATACATACATGTATATATATACATACATGTATATATATACATACATACATACATATATATATATATATATATATATACATATAGATAATTTTTTTAACCTATTTACCATCACAGTGAGATGTCTAGGACATCAAATTCCTTAATAACCTTCTAACCTG
Source organism: Meles meles (assembly GCF_922984935.1). Classification (NCBI taxonomy): domain Eukaryota; kingdom Metazoa; phylum Chordata; class Mammalia; order Carnivora; family Mustelidae; genus Meles; species Meles meles. The sequence goes on from NC_060069.1 coordinate 3,746,404, forward strand.
AACTTTTTGACACATACACCCGTGCTTTTCTTGTGCTTTTCTATTTTTTTAATTTTAATTTAGTTTACTCTAGTTTATTTTTTTTAATTTTTATTTTCTAATATACATATAGAATTAAACTTCAAGGTAATCCCCTTTCCCCAATCAATGCTACCCCTATAGGTAAACCCATTTTTAATCCCCCTTTATCTTAGGAAAGTTGAGTCCCTTAACAAAAACATCAAGATACATCCAGGAAGAATCAAAATAACCTTCCTCGCCCACACTGAGAATTTATAACCACTCTCCCATCTTTTCCTTCCACAAGTGTTTGTGTATTTATGTTTGTCCTGATAGTTATAAATATTATACTTGGGGTTCTTTCTGATGACGTTCTTCCTTTTTTTTTGCTTATATATATATATTTTTTTTTTCTCTTGTCATATACTTTTATCAGTCTTTTTGTTTTTCTGTTTTTGTTTGTATACTTCATAAATCTTACCTTGGGGCCCATTTGGGCTGAGCCTTCTCTTTTATCTTCCCCTTTTTTCCTGTCTCTCTCTCTCTCCTTTTTTTCTTTTTTCTTTTCTTTTCTTTTTTTTTGTCTCTTTCTTTTTCTTTTCTTTTTTCTCTCATTTGGGTGGGGAATCCTGATTGCACAGAAGCGTTCCAGGGTGCACCTTGACTGCACCACAATCGATACATCCAGCTGCATCTGTTCAGTCATCTCTTACCAAAATGACTAGGAGGAGGAATGCCCAACAGAAGAAAAATACAGAGGATGGACCTTCTGCAACAGAGCTAATGGCTATCGACATAGACAATATGTCGGAAAAGGAATTCAGGCTAACAATTATCCAGGCAATAGCTAGGTTGGAGAAAGCCATGGATGACCAAACGGAATTGATTAGGGCAGAACTGAAAGCCACCAGGGATGATGTTCACAATGCTCTCAATGAATTCCAATCTAATCTAAATTCTCTAAAAGCTAGGGTAACTGAGACAGAAGATAGAATTAGTGATCTGGAGGACAAACAGATAGAGAGAAAGGATCAGGAGGAAGCCTGGAACAAATGCTCAGAAGCCACGGAAACAGAATCAGGGAAATAAACGAAACGTTCCAACGTCAGAATTATTGGAATCCCTGAAGGGGAAGAAAAAGAAAGTAGTCTAGAAGACATAGTGGAACAAGTTGTCTATGAAAAATTTCCCAATCTCACGAATGGAAACAACATTCATATACTAGAGGCAGAGTGGTTTCTCCCCAAGATTTTAGATTCTTGAAAGTCCTCACAACACCTGGTAGTTAGAATGAAGAATTATGCTTCTAGACAGACCCTCTTAAAAGCAGCTAGGACAAAGAGGCTCCTTACATACAGAGGAAAGCCCATTAGAATAACGTCAGACCTGTCCTCAGAGACCTGGCAAGCCAGGAAGGGCTGGCAAAATATATTCAGGGTACTAAATGAGAAGAACATGCAGCCAAGAATACTTTATCCAGCAAGACTGACATTCAAAATGGATGGAGAGATAAAGAGTTTCCAAGACCGGCAAGGCTTAAAAGACTATGCAACCACCAAGCCGACACTGCAGGAAATCTTAAGGGGGGTCCTATAAATGAGAAAAAATCCCAAGAATATCATTGAACAGAAATATAGAGACAATCTACAGACAGAAAGACTTCAAAGGTAACATGATGTCAATCAAAACCTATCTATCAATAATCACTCTCAATGTGAACGGCCTAAATGCACCCATAAAACGACACAGGGTTGCAGATTGGATAAAACGACAGGACCCATCCATATGTTGTCTACAAGAGACCCATTTTGAACCTAAGGATACACACAGACTGAAAGTGAAGGGATGGAGAAGCATCTTTCATGCCAATGGGCCTCAGAAGAAGGCTGGGGTAGCAATTCTCATATCAGATAAATTAGATTTTAAACTAAAGACTGTAGTCAGAGATACAGAAGGACACTCCATAATTCTTAAAGGGACTATCCACCAAGATGATCTAACAATTGTAAATATCTACGCCCCCAATATGGGAGCAGCCAATTACATAAGAAAACTATTAATCAAGATAAAGAGTCATATTGATATAAATACATTGAGAGTAGGAGATCTTAATACACCTCTCTCAATAATAGACAGACCATCGAAGCAGAAAATTAATAAAGAATTAAGAGCATTGAATGAAATATTGGACAAGATGGACCTCATAGACATATACAGAACATTCCACCCTAAAACAACATAATACTCATTCTTCTCAAGTGCACATGGAACCTTCTCCAGAATAGAACACATACTCAGTCACAAAGCAGGACTCAACCGATACCAAAGACTGACATTATTTCCTGCATATTCTCAGATCACAATGCTTTGAAACTGGAGCTCAATCACAAGGAAAAGTTTGGAAGGAACTTAAACACCTGGAAGCTAAAGACCACCTTGCTTGAGAACGCTTGGATCAACCAGGAGATCAAAGAAGAACTTAAACAATTCATGGAAACCAATGAGAATGAAGAAACTTCGGTCCAAAACCTATGGGATACAGCAAAGGCAGTTCTAAGGAGGAAATACATAGCCATCCAAGCCTCCCTCAAAAAAATTGAAAAATCCAGACTACACCAGCTCTCTCTACACCTTGAAGAACTGGAGAATCAACAACAAATCAAACCAACTCCACACACAAGAAGAGAAATAATCAAGATTAGAGCAGAAATCAATGAGGTAGACACCAGAGATACAGTAGAATGTATCAATGAAACTAGAAGCTGGTTCTTTGAAAGAATCAATAAGACCGAATAAACCATTGGCCACACTAATCCAAAAGAAAAGAGAGAAAGCCCAAATTATAAAATTATGAATGAAAAGGGAGAGATCACAACTAACACCAAGGAAATAGAAACAATCATCAGAAATTATTACCAACAGTTATATGCCAATAAGCTAAGCAACCTAGATGAAATGGATGCATTCCTGGAAAACTATAAACTCCCAAAAGTGAACCAGGAAGAAATTGACAACCTGAATAGACCGATATCTAGTAACGAGATTGAAGCAGTGATCAAAAACCTCCCAAAAAATAAGAGCCCAAGACCTGACGGATTCCCTGGGGAATTCTACCAAACTTTCAAAGAAGAAATAACACCAATTCTCCTGAAGCTGTCTCAAAAAATTGAAGCAGAAGGAAAACTTCCAGACTGTTTTTATGAAGCCAGCATTACCCTGATCCCCAAACCAGGCAAAGACCCTACCAAAAAGGAGAATTTCAGACCAATATCACTGATGAATATGGATGCTAAGATTCTCAACAAGATCCTAGCAAACAGGATCCAGCAGCACATTCAAAAGATTATCCACCATGACCAGGTGGGATTCATCCCTGGGTTGCAAGGATGGTTCAACATTTGCAAATCAATCAATGTGATAGAACAAATCAGTAAGAGAAGAGAGAAGAACCACATAGTCCTCTCAACTGATGCAGAAAAAGCATTTGACAAAATCCAGCATCTGTTCCTGATTAAAACGCTTCAAAGTATAGGGATAGAAGGAACATTCCTGAAGTTCATAAAATCTATCTATGAAAGACCCACAGCAAATATCATCCTCAATGGGAAAAAGCTGGCAGCCTTCCCGTTGAGATCAGGAACATGACAAGGATGCCCACTCTCACCATTCTTGTTCAACATAGTATTAGAAGTCCTAGCAACGGCAATCAGACAACAAAGAGAATTAAAAGGTATCCAAATTGGCAAGGAAGAAGTCAAACTCTCTCTCTTCGCAGATGACATGATTCTTTATATGGAAAACCCCAAAGACTACACCCCAAACTACTAGAACTCATACAGCAATTCAGTACGTGGCAGGATACAAAGTCAATGTACAGAAATCAGTGGCTTTCTTATACACTAACAATGAAAATACAGAAAGGGAAATTAGAGAATCGATTCCATTTACTATAGCACCAAGAACCATAAGATACCTGGGAATAAACCTAACCAAAGAGGTAAAGGATCTGTACTCGAGGAACTACAGAACACTCATGAAAGAAATTAAAGAAGACACAAAAAGATGGAAGACCATTCCATGCTCTTGGATTGGAAGAATAAACATTGTTAAAATGACTATTCTGCCTAGAGCAATCTATACTTTTAATGCCATTCTGATCAAAATTCCACCGGTATTTTTCAAAGAGCTGGAGCAAATAATCCTAAAATTTGTATGGACTCAGAAGAGACCCCGAATTGCTAAGGAAATGTTGAAAAACAAAAACAAAACTGGCGGCATCACGTTACCCAATTTCAAGCTTTACTACAAAGCTGTGATCACCAAGACAGCGTGGTACTGGCATAAAAACAGACACATAGACCAGTGGAACAGAGTGGAGAGCCCGGATATGGACCCTCAACTCTATGGTCAAATAATCTTCGACAAAACAGGAAAAAATATACAATGGAAAAAAGACAGTCTCTTCAATAAATGGTGCTGGGAAAACTGGACAGCTATATGTAGAAGAATGAAACTCGACCATTTTCCTACACGGTACACAAAGATAAACTCGAAATGGATAAAAGATCTCAATGTGAGACAGGAATCCATCAGAATCCTAGAGGAGAACATAGGCAGTAACCTCTTCGATATCAGCCACAGCAAATTCTTTCAAGATATGTCTCCAAAGGCCAAGGAAACAAAAGCGAAAATGAACTTTTGGGACTTCATCAAGATCAAAAGCTTCTGCACAGCAAAGGAAACAGTCAACAAAACAAAAAGGCAACCCACGGAATGGGAGAAGATATTTGCAAATGACAGTACAGACAAAAGGTTGATATCCAGGATCTATAAAGAACTCCTCAAACTCAACACATACAAAACAGATAATCATATCAAAAAATGGGCATAAGATATGAACAGAGACTTCTCCAATGAAGACATACAAATGGCTATCAGACACATGAAAAAATGCTCATCATCACTAGCCATCAGGGAAATTCAAATTAAAACCACATTAAGATACCACCTGACACCAGTTAGAATGGCCAAAATTAGCAAGACAGGAAACAACGTGTGTTGGAGAGGATGTGGAGAAAGGGGAACCCTCTTACACTGTTGGTGGGAATGCAAGTTGGTGCAGCCACTCTGGAGAACAGTGTGGAGTATCCTCAAGAAATTAAAAATAGAGCTTCCTTATGACCCTGAAATTGCACTGCTGGGTATTTACCCCAAAGATACAGATGTAGTGTAAAGAAGAGCCATCTGTACCCCAATGTTTATAGCAGCAATGGCCATGGTCGCCAAACTGTGGAAAGAACCAAGATGCCCTTCAACGGATGAATGAATAAGGAAGATGTGGTCCATATACATGATGGAGTATTATACCTCCATCAGAAAGGATGAATACCCAATTTTTGTAGCAACATGGATGGAACTGGAAGAGATTATGCTGAGCGAAATAAGTCAAGCAGAGAGAGTCAAGTATCATATGGTTTCACTTATTTGTGGAGCATAACAAAGAACATGGAGGACATGGGGAGATGGAGAGGAGAAGGGAGTTGTGGGAAATTGGAAGGGGAGATGAACCATGAGAGACTATGGACTCTGAGAAACAACCTGAGGGTTTTGAAGGGGCGGGGGGTGGGAGGTTGGGGAACCAGGTGGAGGGTAATAGAGAGGGCACGTATTGCATGGAGCACTGGGTGTGGTGCAAAAATAATGAGTACTGTTATGTTGAAAAGAAATAAATTAATTTAAAAAAATACCATAAAAATTAGAGAGGGAGTGGTGCCTGGGTGCCTCAGGCAGTTAAGCCTTTTGTTCAGGTCATGATCCCGGGGTTCTAGGATTGAGTCCTGCATTGGGCTCTGCTCCACAGGGAATCTTCTTCTCCCCTCTCCCCCCTCCCTACTCATGCTCTTTCTCTCTCTCAAACAAATAAATAAAATCTTAAAAAAAAAACAGAGAAGGAAGTAAACCATAAGGAACTCTTAACTATACGGAAAAAACTGAGGGTTGCTGGAACTATGGTGGGTAGGAAGGTAGGGTAATTGGGTAATGAGTATTAAGGAGGGCAATTGATGTAATGAGCACTGGGTATTATATGCAACTGATAAATCACTGAATTCTATCCCTGAAACTAATAATACACTATATATTAACAAAATTGGATTCATTTTTCATTTATTTTATTTTTTAAAAGATTTTATTTATTTATTTTTTATAAACATATAATGTATTTTTATCCCGGGCTACAGGTCTGTGAATCGCTAGGTTTACACACTTCACAGCACTCTCCATAGCACATACCCTCCCCAATGTCCATAAACCCCCTCCCCCTCTCCCACCCCTCCCCCCCAGCAACCCTGAGTGTGTTTTGTGAGATTAAGAGTCACTTATGGGGGCACCTGGGTGGCTCAGTGGATTGAGCCGCTGCCTTCGGCTCGGGTCATGATCTCAGGGTCCTGGGATCGAGCGCCGCATTGGGCTCTCTGCTCCGCAGGGAGCCTGCTTCCTCCTCTCTCTCTGCCTGCCTCTCTGCCTACTTGTGATCTCTCTCTCTGTCAAATAAATAAAATGAAAAAATCTTAAAAAAAAAAGAGTCACTTATGGTTTATCTCCCTCCCAATCCTATCTTGTTTCATTTATGCTTCTCCTATCCCCCTAACCCCCCATGTTGCATCTCCATGTCCTCATATCAGGGAGATCATATGATAGTTGTCTTTCTCCGATTGACTTATTTCACTAAGCATGATATCCTCTAGTTCCATCCACGTCATCGCAAATGGCAAGATTTCATTTCTTTTGATGGCTGCAAAGTATTCCATTGTGTATATATACCACTTCTTCTTTATCCATTCATCAGTTGATGGACATCTAGGTTCTTTCCATAGTTTGGCTATTGTAGACATTACTGCTATAAACATTCGGGTGCACGTGCTGCTTCGGATCACTACATTTGTATCTTTAGGGTAAATACCCAGTAGTGCAATTGCTGGGTCATAGGGTAGATCTATTTTCAACATTTTGAGGAACCTCCATGCTGTTTTCTAGAGTGGTTGCACCAGCTTGCATTCCCACCAACAGTGGAGGAGGGTTCCCCTTTCTCCGCATCCTCGCCCGCATCTGTCATTTTCTGACTTGTTAATTTTAGCCATTCTGACTGGTGTGAGGTGATATCTCATTGTGGTTTTGATTTGTATTTCCCTGATGCGAAGCGATGTGGAGCACATTTTCATGTGTTTGTTGGCCATCTGGATGTCTTCTTTGCAGAAATGTCTGTTCATGTCCTCTGCCCATTTCTTGATTGGGTTGTTTGTTCTTTGGGTGTTGAGTTTGCTAAGTTCCTTATAGATTTTGGATACTAGTCCTTTATCTGATATGTCGTTTGCAAATATCTTCTCCCATTCTGTCAGTTGTCTTTTGGTTTTGTTAACTGTTTCCTTTGCTGTGCAAAAGCTTTTGATCTTGATGAAATCCCAATAGTTCATTTTTGCCCTTGCTTCCCTTGCCTTTGCCGATGTTGCTAGGAGGATGTTGCTGCGGCCGAGGTCGAAGAGGTTGCTGCCTGTATTCTCCTCAAGGATTTTGATGGATTCCTTTCTCACATTGAGGTCCTTCATCCATTTTGAGTCTATTTTCATGTGTGGTGTAAGGAAGTGGTCCAATTTCATTTTTCGGCATGTGGCTGTCCAATTTTCCCAGCACCATTTATTGAAGAGGCTGTCTTTTTTCCATTGGACATTCTTTCCTGCTTTGTTGAAGATTAGTTGACCATAGAGTTGAGGGTCTCTTTCTGGGCTCTCTATTCTGTTCCATTGATCTATGTGTCTGTTTTTGTGCCAGTACCATGCTGTCTTGATGATGACAGCTTTGTAATAGAGCTTGAAGTCCAGAATTGTGATGCCACCAACTTTGGCTTTCTTTTTCAATATTTCTTTGGCTATTCGAGGTCTTTTCTGGTTCCATATAAATTTGAGGATTATTTGTTCCATTTCTTTGAAAAAAATGGATGGTATTTTGATAGGGATTGCATTAAATGTGTAGATTGCTTTAGGTAGCATAGACATTTTCACAATATTTATTCTTCCAATCCAGGAGCATGGAACATTTTTCCATTTTTTTGTGTCTTCCTCAATTTCTTTCATGAGTACTTTATAGTTTTCCGCATATAGATTCTTAGCCTCTTTGGTTAGGTTTATTCCTAGGTATCTTATAGTTTTGAGTGCAATTGTAAATGGGATGGACTCCTTAATTTCTCTTTCTTCTGTCTTGTTGTTGGTGTACAGAAATGCAACTGATTTCTGTGCATTGATTTTATATCCTGACACTTTACTGAATTCCTGGACAAGTTCTAGTTGTTTTGGAGTGGAGTCTTTTGGGTTTTCCACATATAGTATCATATCATCTGCGAAGAGTGAGAGTTTAACTTCTTCTTTGCCGATTTGGATGCCTTTAATTTCTTTTTGTTGTCTGATTGCTGAGGCTAGGACTTCTAGTACTATGTTGAATAGCAGTGGTGATAATGGACATCCCTGCTGTGTTCCTGACCTTAACAGAAAAGCTTTCGGTTTTTCTCCATTGAGAATGATATTTGTGGTGGATTTTTCATAGATGGCTTTGATAATATTGAGGTGTGTGCCCTCTATCCCTACACTTTGAGGAGTTTTGATCAGGAAGGGATGCTGTACTTTGTCAAATGCTTTTTCAGCATCTATGGAGAGTATCATATGGTTCTTGTTCTTTCCTTTATTAATGTGTTGTGTCACATTGATTGATTTGCGGATGTTGAACCAACCTTGCAACCCTGGAATAAATGCCACTTGGTTGTGGTGAATAATCCTTTTAATGTACTGTTGAATTCTATTGGCTAGTATTTTGGTGAGAATTTTTGCATCTGTGTTCATCAAGGATATTGGTCTGTAGTTCTCTTTTTTGGTGGGATCCTTGTCTGGTTTTGGGATCAAAGTGATGCTGGCCTCATAAAATGAGTTTGGAAGTTTTCCTTCCATTTCTATTTTTTGGAACAGTTTCAGGAGAATAGGAATTAGTTCTTCTTTAAATGTTTGGTAGAATTCCCCTGGGAAGGCGTCTGGCCCTGGGCTTTGTTTGTTTGGAGATTTTTGATGACTCTTTCAATCTCCTTACTGGTTATGGGCCTGTTCAGGTTTTTTATTTCTTCCTGGTTCAGTTGTGGTAGTTTATATGTCTCTAGGAATGCATCCATTTTGTCCAGATTGTCAAATTTGTTGGCATAGTGTTCCTCATAGTATGTATAATTGTCTGTATTTCTTTGGTGTTAGTTTTGATCTCTCTTTCATTCATGATTTTATTTATTTGGGTCCTTTCTCTTTTCTTTTTGATAAGTCTGGCCAGGGGTTTATCAATCTTATTGATTCTTTCAAAGAACCAGCTCCTAGTTTCATTGATTTTTTCTATTGTTTTTTTGGTTTCTATTTCATTGATTTCTGCTCTGATCTTTATGATTTCTCTTCTTCTGCTGGGTTTAGGGTTTCTTTCTTGTTCTTTCTCCAGCTCCTTTAGGTGTAGGGTTAGGTTTTGTACTAGAGACCTTTTTTGTTTCTTGAGAAAGGCTTGTACCACTATATATTTTCCTCTCAGGACTGCTTTTGTTGTGTCCCACAGATCTTGAATTGTTGTGTTTTCATTATCATTTGTTTCCATGAATTTTTTCAATTCTTTTTTAATTTCCTGGTTGACCCATTCATTCTTTAGAAGGATGCTGTTTAGTATCCATGTATTTGGGGTCTTTCCAAATTTCCTCTTGTGATTGAGTTCTAGCTTCAGAGCATTGGGTTCTGAAAATATGCAGGGAACGATCCTAATCTTTTGATACCAGTTGAGACCTGATTTGTGACCCAGGATGTGATCTATTCTGGAGAAGGTTCCATGTGCACTAGAGAAGAACGTGTATTCTATGGCCTTGGGATGAAATGTTCTGAATATATCTGTGATGTCCATCTGGTCCAGTGTGTCATTTAAGGCCTTTATTTCCTTGTTGATCTTTTGCTTGGATGATCTGTCCATTTCAGTGAGGGGAGTGTTAAAGTCCCCTACTATTATTGTATTATTATTGATGTGTTTCTTTGATTTTGTTAATTGGTTGATATAGCTGGCTGCTCCCACGTTAGGGGCATAGATATTTAAAATTGTTAGATCTTCTTGTTGGATAGACCCTTTGAGTAGGATATAGTGTCCTTCCTCATCTCTTATTATAGTCTTTGGCTTAAAATCTAATTGATCTGATATAAGGATTGCCACCCCAGCTTTATTCTGATGCCCATTAGCATGGTAAATTGTTTTCCACCCCCTCACTTTAAACCTGGAGGTGTCTTCACGTCTGAAATGAGTTTCTTGTAGGCAACATACTGATGGGTTTTGTTTTTTTATCCATTCTGATACCCTGTGTCTTTTGATTGGGGCATTTAGCCCATTAACATTCAGGGTAACTATTGAGAGATATGAATTTAGTGCCATTATATTGCCTGTAAGGTGACTGTTACTGTATATTGTCTCTGTACCTTTCTGATCTACTACTTTCAGGCTCTCTCTTTGCTTAGCGGACCCCTTTCAATATTTCCTGTAGAGCTGGTTTGGTGTTTGCAAATTCTTTCAGTTTTTGTTTGTCCTGGAAGCTTTTTATCTCTCCTTCTATTTTCAATGATAGCCTAGCTGGATAGAATATTCCTGGCTGCATGTTTTTCTCGTTTAGTGCTCTGAATATATCATGCCAGCTCTTTCTGGCCTGCCAGGTCTCTGTGGATAAGTCTGCTGCCAATCTAATATTTTTACCATTGTATGTTACAGACTTCTTTTCCCGGGCTGCTTTCAGGATTTTCTCTTTTCACTAACACTTGTAAATTTTACTATTAGGTGAAGGGGTGTTGGCCTATTCTTGTTGATTTTGAGGGGGTTCTCTGCACCTCCTGGATTTTGATGCTTGTTCCCTTTGCCATATTAGGGAAATTCTCTCCAATAATTCTCTCCAATAGACCTTCTTCTCCCCTCTCTCTTTCTTCTTCTTCTGGAATCCCAATTATTCTAATGTTGTTTTGTCTTATGGTGTCACTTATCTCTCGAATTCTCCCCTTGTGGTCCAGTAGCTGTTTGTCCCTCTTTTGCTCAGCTTCTTTATTCTCTGTCATTTGGTCTTCTATGTCACTAATTCTTTCTTCTGCCTCATTTATCCTAGCAGCAAGAGCCTCCATTTTTTATTGCACCTCATTAATAGCTTTTTTTATTTCAACTTGGTTAGATTTTAGTTCTTCCATTTCTCCAGAAAGGGCTTTTATATCTCCAGAGAGGGTTTCTCTAATATCTTCCATGCCCTTCTCGAGCCCGGCTAGAACCTTGAGAATCATCATTCTGAACTCTAGATCTGACATATTACCAATGTCTGTGTTGATTAGGTCCCTAGCCTTAGGTACTGCCTCTTGTTCTTTTGTTTGTGATGATTTTTTCCACCTTGTCATTTTGTCCAGATAAGAGGATATGAAGGATCAAATAAAATACTAAAAGGGTGGCAAAGACCCCAGAAAAATGTGCTGTAACCAAATCAGAAGACACCAAATTGTGGGGGGGAGAAAGGGGATAAAAAGAGGTTCAGAAAAAAAAATTAAAAAAATAAAACCAATAAAGAAAAAATATAAAAAAGAAAGAAAAAAATATATTTTAGATAAAGTAGTCAAAAAACGTTAAAAAAGAAAACGGTAAAAGTTAAAAAAATTTAGCAGAAGAAGAAAAAGAAAGAAAAAAAATTGAATTAACCGCAAGACTAAAGAATCATGGGTAGAAAGCCATGAGTTCTGTGCTTTCCTTTCTCCTCCTCTGGAATTCTGCTGCTGGCCTAGGTATTGAACCTGCTTTCCTTGGTAGAGGAACTTCGTCCTGGCTGGAGATTTTGTTGATCTTCTGGGGGAGGGGCCTGTTGTAGTGAATCTCAAGTGTCTTTGCCCGAGGCGGAATTGCGCCGCCCTTACCCGCTGCCGGACTAAGTAATCGTCTCGGGTTCGCTTTTGGGAGCTTCTGTTCCCTGAACGCTTTCCGTAGAGTTCCGGAGGACGGGAATGAAAATGGCGGCCTCCCAGTCTCTGGCCCGGAGGAGCCAAGAGCCTGGGGCCCCACTCCTCAGTGCGCCCTAGAGAACAGCGCCCAATCACTCCTGTATCCCCGGCCTCCAGCCGCGCTCCGAGCTCACCCAGCCCGTGACCAGTTCAAGGTAACCCGAACTGAGAGTTCAGTCCTTGGTTCTGTCTCTTTAGCCGGCTTCCCCATTCTAATACCTGTGAGCTCTGTGACACTCTGACACCCCCGATCCTTCTGTGACCCTGCGGGACCTGGGGCCATGCTAATCCCGTGTGGGCTTCACCCTGGTTTAGCCTCTGGAGCAATGTCCCTCAGTGGAACAGACTTTTAAAAGTCCTGATTTTGTGCTCCGTTGCTCCGCCGCTTGCCGGGAGCCAGCCCCTCCCCCCGCGGTCTATCTTCCCATCGTTTTAGATTCACCTCTCCGCCAGTCCTACCTTTCAGAAAGTGGTTGATTTTCTGTTTCTAGAATTGCTGATCTTCTTCTCTTCGATCTCCCATTGGATTTGTAGGTGTTTGCAATGTTTAGATAAGCTATCTAGCTGAGCTCCTGCTACCTGATGTAGTCTCAGCCTGCTACTTCTCCACCATCTTGACTCCTCCCCCAAGATTTTATTTATTTTTTTGACAGAGATCACAAGTAGGCAGAGAGGCATGCAGAGAGAGAGAAGAGGAAGCAGGCTCCCTGCGAACAGAGAGCCTGGCATGGGGCTCAATCCCAGGACCCTGATATCATGACCTGAACCAAAGGCAGAGGATTTAACCCACTGAGCCACCCAACCACCCCTACAAAATTGAATTTAAATAAAAAATTTTAAAAAATAGAGCAGACACAAAACATAATATTGGGGGAAATTGAACACATTATCATAGAAAACCACTAACTTAAAAAGGTGGACAGAAACCCAAGGAAAAAAGAAACAATGGAGATAAACAACTAGAAACAAAAGATAAAATAAAATGGCAGTTTTAAGCCCTCATGTATCAGTAATCACCTTAATTGTAAATAAGTTGAATTCACTAATCAAGTGGCACAGAGTGGCTGGGTGGATTAAAAGAAAAACCCAACTGTATGCTGCCTTTAGGAGACTTACTTCAGCTTCAAAGGAACATAGGTTCAAAGTGAATGGGTAGAAGATGATACTCCAAACAAATGGTGAACAAAAGAAAGTGGGTATAGTTGTACTTATATCAGACGAAATAGTTTTCAAGCCAAAAAGGTAACAAAAGACAAAGAAGGTCATTATATAATAACAAAAGGGTCAATGTATTAAGAAGATATAGCAATCATAAAAACATACACTTCCAACATCCAATCACAAAATGCAGTAAGCAAATATCAATGGCTCTTAATAGAGAAATAGAAAGGAATACAATAACAGTAAGGGACTTTCATACCTCACTATCAGAATGGATAGGTCATCCAGATTGAAAATAAATAAGAAAACATTGGAATTGAACTATATATTTTTTTCTTATAAATTATACTGATAAACTTTACTATTTTTTAAAATATTAACATATAATGTATTATTTGCCCCAGGGGTACAGGTCTGTGAATTATTGGGCTTACACATTTCACAGCACTCAACATAGCACATACCCTCCCCAATGTCCATAACCCAGCCACCCTATCCTTACCTCTCCACCCCCTAGCAACCCTCAATTTGTTTCATGATATTAAGAGCCTCTTATGGTTTGTCTCCCTCCTGATCCCATCTTATTTCATTTTTTCCCTCTCTACCCCCCACGACCCCCTGCCCTGCCCCTCAAGTTACTGATATCAAAGAGATCATATGATAATTGTCTTTCTCTGATTGACTTATTTCGCTTAGCATAATACCCTCTAGTTCCATACACATCATTGCGAAATGGCAAGATTTCGTTTTCTTTGATGGCTGCATAGTATTCTGTTGTATATATATACCACCTCTTCTTTATCCATTCATCTGTTGATGGATATCTAGGTTCTTTCCATAGTTAGGCTATTGTGGACATTGCTGCTTTAGTGATCCTTAGGATCACTACATTTGTATCTTTAGGGTAAATACCCAGTAGTGTGATTGCTGGGTCATAGGGTAGTTCTATTTTCAACTTTCTGAGGAACCTCCATACTGTTTTCCAGAGTGGCTGCACCACTTTGCATTCCCATCAACAATGTAGGGAGGGTTCCCCTTTCTCCTCATCCTTGCCAACATCTGTCATTTCCAGACTTGTTAATTTTAGCCATTCTGACTGGTGTGAGGTGGTATCTCACAGTAGTTTTGAATTGTATTTCCCTGATGGCAAGTGATGTTGAGCACTTTTTCATGTGTCTGTTGGCCATATGGATGTCTTCTTTGCAATAATGTCTGTTCATGTCTTCTGCCCATTTCTTGACTGGCGTATTTGTTCTTTGGGTGCTGAGTTTGATAAGTTCTGTATAGATTTTGGATAGTAGCCCTTTACCTGATATGTCATTTGCAAATATCTTCTCCTATTCTGTTGGTTGTCTTTTGGTTTTGTTGACTCTTTCCTTTGCTGTGCAAAAGCTTTTGATCTTGATGAAGACGCAATGGTTCATTTTTGCCCTTGCTTCCCTTGCTTATGGCGATATTTCTAGGAATAAGTTGCTGCAGCTGAGGTCAAAGAGGTTGCTGCCTATGTAAGGATTTTGATGGAGTCTGTCTCACACTGAAGTCTTTCATCCATTTTGAGTCTATTTTTGTGTATTGTGTAAGGAAACGGTCCAGTTTCATTCTTCTGCATATGGCTTTGCAGTTTTCCTAACACCATTTGTTGAAGAGGGTGTCTTTTTTCCATTGGACATTCTTTCCTGATTTGTCAAAGATTAGTTGATCATAGAGTTGAGGGTTTCTGGGCTCTCTATTCTGTTCCATTGATCTATGTGTCTGTTTTTGTGCCAGTACCATACTGTCCTGATGACGACAGCTTTGTAATAGAGCTTGAAGTCTGGAATTGTGATGCCACCAACTTTGGTTTTTTTTTTTTTTTTTTTTCAACATTCCTCTGGCTATTCGGGGTCTTTTTTGGTTCCATACAAATTTTAGGATTATTTGTTCCATTTCTTTGAAAAAAATGGATGGTATTTTGATAGGGATTGCATTAAATGTGTAGATTGCTTTAGGTAGCATAGACATTTTCACAATATTTGTTCTTACAATCCATGAGCATGGAACATTTTTCCATTTATTTGTGTCTTCCTCAATTTCTTTCATGAGTACTTAATAGTTTTCTGAGTACATATTCTTTGCCTCTTTGGTTAGATTTATTCCTAGGTATCTCAAGGTTTTTGGGTGCAATTGTAAACGGGATCAATTCCTTAATATCTTTCTTGTCTTTCTCTTGGTGTATGGAAATGCAATTGATTTCTGTGCCTTGATTTTATATCCTGACATTTTAATGAATTCCTGTATGAGTTCTAGCAGTTTTGGAGTGGAGTCTTTTGGGTTTTCCACATAGAGTTCATATCATCTGTAAAGAGTGAGATTTTGACTTTCTTGATGATTTGGATGCCTTTTATTTCTTTTTGTTGTCTGATTGCTGAGTCTAGGATTTCTAGTACTACGTCAAATAGCAGTGGTGATAGTGGACATCCCTGCTGTGCTCCTGACCTTAGGGGGAAAGCTCTCAGTTTCCCTCCACTGATAATGATATTCTCTGTGGGTTTTTCATAGATTTTTTTTGATGATATTGAGGTATGTATCCTCTATCCCTACCCTTTGAAGAGTTTTGATCAAGAAAGGATGCTATACTTTGTCATATGTTTTTTCAGCATCTATTGAGAGTATCATATGGTTCTTGTTCTTTCTTTTATTAATGTATTGTGTCACATTGATTGATTTGCAGATGTTGAACCAAACTTGCAGCCCAGAAATAAATCCCACTTGGTCGTGGTGAATAATCCTGTTAATGTATTGTTGGATCCAATTGGCTAGTATTTTGGTGAGAATTATTGCCTCCATGTTCATCAAGGATGTTGGTCTGTAATTCTCCTTTTTGATGGGGTCTTTATCTGGTTTTGAGATCAAGGTAGTTCTGGCCTCATAAAATGAGTTTGGAAGTTTTCTGTCCATTTATATATATTTTTTGGAACAGTTTCAGGAGAATAGGTACTAATTATTCTTTAAATGTCTGGTAGAATCCCCCCGGGCAGCTATCTGGCCCTGGGCTCTTTTTTGGGGGGAGATTTTTGATGATTGCTTCAATCTCTTTACTGGTTATGAGTCTGTTAAGGTTTTCTATTTCTTCCTGGTTCAGTTTTGATAGTTTATATGTCTCTAGGAATGCATCCATTTCTTCCAGATTGTCAAATTTCCTGGTGTATAGTTGCTTATAGTATGTTCTTATAATTGTTTGTGTTTCTTCGGTGTTGGTTGTGATATCTCCTCTTTCATTCATGATTTTGTTAATTTGGGTCCTTTCTCTTTTCTTTTTGATAAGTCTGGCCAGGGGTTTAGCAATCTTATTAATTCTTTCAAAGAACCTACTCCTTGTTTTGTTGATCTGTTCTACCTTTCTTTTGGTTTCTATTTCATTGATTTTTGCTCTGATATTTATGATTTCTCTTCTCCTTCTGGGTTTAGGCTTTCTTTGCTGTTCTTCCCCCAGCTCCTTTGGGTGTAGGGTTAGGTTCTGTATTTGAGACCTTTCCTGTTTCTTGAGAAAGGCTTGTATCGCTATATACTTTCCTCTCAGGACTGCCTTTTCTATGTCCCAAAGATTTTGAGCAGTTGTATTTTCATGTTCATTTGTTTCCATGAATTTTTAAAATTCTTCTATAACTTCCTGGTTGACCCACTCATTCTTTAGTAGGATGCTCTTTAACCTCCGTGTATTTGAGTTCTTTCCAACTTTCCTCTTGTGAGTGAGTTGTAGTTTCAAGCATTGTGGTCTGAAATATGTAGGGAATGATCCCAATCTTTTGGTACCATTTGAGACCTGATTTGTGACCTAGGGTGTGATCTAGTCTGGAGAATGTTCCATGTGCTCTAGAGAAGAATGTGTATTCTGTTGTTTTTGGACAGAATGTTCTAAATATATCTATGATGTCTGTCTGATCCAGTGTGTTATTTAAAGTCTTCATTTCCTTGTTGATCTTCGCTTAGATGATCTGTCCATCTTAGTGAGGGGGGGGGGTTAAAGTCCCCTACTCTTATTGTATTATTGTTGATGTATTTCTTCAACTTTGTTATTTATCTCTTTTTAAAAAAAGATTTTATTTATTTACTTGACAGACAGAGATCACAAGTAGAGAGGCTAACAGAGAGAAGGGGAAGCAGTCTCCCCACTGAGCCACCCAGGCGCCCCTCTTTGATTTTGTTATTAATTGGTTTACATAATTGGCTGCTTCCATGTTAGGGGCATAGATATTTAAAATTGTTAGATCTTGTTGTTGGACAGACCCTTTGAGTATGATATAGTGTCCTTCCTCATCTCTTATTGTAATATTTGACTTAAAATCTAATTTATCTGATATAGTGATTGCCACCCCAGCTTTCTTTTGATGTCTATCAGCATGGTAAAACCCCCTCACTTTCAATCTGGAGGTCTCTTTGGGACTAAAATGAATTTCTTGTAGACAACATATCAATGGGTCTTATTTTTTATTCATTCTGATACCCTGTGTCTTTTGATTGGGGCATTTAGCCCATTTACATTCAGGGTAACTATTGAAAAATCTGAATTTAGTGCCATCATTTTGCCTTTAAGGTGACTGTTACTGTATATTGTCTCTGTTCCTTTCTGGTCTACTACTTTTAGGCTCTCTCTTTGCTTAAAGGACCCCTTTCAATATTTCCTGTAGGGCTAGTTTGGTGTTTGAAAACTCTTTTTTTTTTTTTAAAGATTTTTATTTATTTATTTGACAGACAGAGCTCACAAGTTTGCAGAGAAGCAGGCAGAGAGAGAGGAAGAAGCAGGCTCCCTGCTGAACAGACAGCCCGATGCAGGGTTTGATCCCAGGACCCCCGCAATCATGACCTGAGCTGAAGGCAGAGGCTTTCACCCACTGAGCCACCCAGGCGCCACTGCAAATTCTTTTAATTTTTGTTTGTCCTGGAGCTTTTTATCTCTCCTTCTATTTTCAATGATAGCCTAGCTGGACATAGTATTCTTGGCTGCATATTTTTCTCTTTTAGTGCTCTGAATATATCCTGCCAGTTCTTTCTGGCCTAACAGGTCTCTGTGGATAGGTCTGCTGCCAATCTAATATTTCTACCATTGTGTGTTACGGACTTCTTGTCCCGAGGTGCTTTCAGGATTTTCTCTTTGTCACTGAGACTTGCAAGTTTTACTATTAGATGATGGGGTGTGGACCTATTTTTATTGATTTTGAGGGGAGTTCTTTGTGCCTCCTGGATTTTCATGCTTGTTCCCTTTGCCATATTAGGGAAATTCTCTGCTGTAATTTGCTCCAATATACCTTCTGCCCCCCTCTCTCTTTCTTCTTCTTCTTCTTCTTCTTCTTCTTCTTCTTCTTCTTCTGGGATCTCAATTATTCTAATATTGTTTCATCTTATGATATCACTTATGTTTCGAATTCTCCCCTCATGGTACAGTAGTTGTTTGTCTCTCTTTTGCTCAGCTTCTTCACTCTCCATCATTTGGTCTTCTATATCACTAATTATCTCTTCTGCCTTATTTATTCTAGCAGTAAGAGCCTGCATTTAAAAACAATTATTTATTTATTTGACAGAGAGAGGTCATAAGGAGCCAGAGAGGCAGGTGGGGGGTGGGGAGAGCAGGCTCCCTGCTGAGGAGGGATCCCAATACAGGGCTTGATCCCAGGATCCTGGGATCATGACCTGAGCTGAAGGAAGAGGCTCAACCCACTGAGGCACCCAGGCACCCCAAGAGCCTCCATTTTTAATTGCACCTCAGTAATAGGTTTTTAAATTTCAACTTGGCTAGGTTTTAGTTCTTTTATTTCTCCAGAAAGGGATTCTTTCATGTCTTCCATGCTTTTTTCAAGCCTGGCTAACACCTTGATAATCACATTCTGAACTCTAGTTCTGACATATTACTAATATCCATATTGATTATGTCCCTAGCCATTGGTACTGCCTCTTTTTCTTTCTTTACTTTTTTTTTGTGGTGAGTTTTTCTGCCTTGTCATTTTATCCAGATAAGAATAGATGAATGAGAGAACAAAATACTAAAAGGGTAGCAACAACACAACCCCAGAAAAATATACACTAACCAAATCAGAAGGGACCTGAAACCGGGAGGAGAAGAAAGTGTGTGTGTGGGGGAATATATGTATGTATGTATATATATATATATATATATATATATATATATATATAACTATTAAGTAGAACAGAGCCACACACTTGATTTTGGTTGCACTTTGGTCTGTTAGAAGAAACTACCTCCCAAAATTTTAAAGAAAGAAAAACATATATATATATATATATATATACACACACACACAAATAAGGTTAAACATGATGAAGGGATGGAATATGACTGTAAAGAAAAATTAAAAAAGACTTTAAAAAAAGGAATTAATAAGATAAGAAGTTGGTTGAAAAAAGAAAAGAAAAAAAGAGGAAATAATATGATCAGGCTGGAGACTAGAACAAGCCATGTGCTAGATTTAGGACATATTTTGATCTATTAGGTGAAATTACATCCCAAAATTTTGAAGGAAAAAAACTATATGTAAAAAAAATAAGGCTAAAAGCAATAAAAGGATAAAATATGACTATAACAATGAAAATTTAAAAAAAGATTTTTAAAAAGGTATTGATAAAATAGTTTAAAAACATTAAAATAGGAAAGAGGAAAAATTTTAAAAAATAGAATAAGAAAAAGTAAAATTAAAAAAATGTAACCTTGAAAGACTATAGGATCATGGGGGAAAAAGCCATGAATTCTATGTGTTCCTTTCCCCTAGCTCTGGAGTTCCACAGTTCTCAGTGATTAGTGAACTTGGTCTTGCCTGGATGTTCTCGTTGATCTTCTGGGGGAGGGGCCTGTTGCAGTGATTCTCAAATGTCTTTGCCCGAGGCGGAATTGCAGCGCCCTTACCAGGGGCCGGACTAAATAATCCGCTCGGGTTCGCTTTCAGGAGCTTTTGTTCCCTGAACGCTTTCCATACAGGAATGCAGATGGCAGCCTCCCAATCTCTGGCCCATAGGAGCTGAGAGCTTGGGGCCCCACTCCTCAGTGTGTCCTCAGAGACAAGCAGTCAATCCTTCCCATTTTTCTGGTTTCTGGCCCTGCTCCAAGTTCACCAGGCCTGTGACAGAGCATTTCTCTCTGGTGCACGGCCCTGTTTGGAGTCTTCAAATATTCCATGGCATATTGTCACACCCTCCTCCTGGAAGAGGAAGGTGAGTTTCCCTGGATCTGCTGCTTGTTGGGTCCCTGCTTGAAGAGCAGTGGTCTGACTGTGCCACGGATCACAGTTTAAGGTAATCCTGAGCTGAGAGCCCCCTCCTCGGCTCCATCTCTGCTGCAGGGTTCCCTGCTCTAATACCAGCTCTGCTACACTCAGACACCCGCAGTCTTTCTGTGACCCTGTGGGTCCTGAGATAACACTGTCCCCACGAGGGCGCCACCCCCTGTTTCGCCTCTGGAGCAACGTCCCTCAGTGGAGCAGACTTCTAAAAGTTCTGATTTTGTACTCTGTTGATCTCTCACTTACAGGGAGCTGGCTCCTCCCCCATGGTCTATCTTCCTGAATATTGCCTTGGATTCTCTTCTCCATACATCCTACCTTCCAGAAAGTGACTGATTTTCTGTTTCTAGAATTGCTTCTCTTCTTCTCTTTTCTCTCCTGTTGAGTTTGTATCTGTTCAAAATGGTTTAACTATCTAGCTGAACTCCTGGGACTAAATGATATTTAGGTCTCCTACTCCTCTGCCATCTTGCTCCTCCTCCCTGAACTATACTTTAAAGCAAATGGACTTAACAGGCAATGTATAGAACATTCCATGAAACAGTAGCAGAATACATATTCTTCTCAAGTTCCCATAAGATATTCTCCAGGATAGACCATGTGATTGGCCACAAAACAAGTCTTAACAAATTTAAGAAGACTGAAATTATGCTGTTTTCTCTGACCACAATGGCATGAAATTAGAAATCAGCAATAAAGAGGAAAGTGAGTAAATCTTTAAATAAATGGAATCTAACAACACACTTCTAAACAAAAATGGGTCAAAGAAAAAGTCAAAAGAGAAGTAGAAAATTATCTTGAAACAAATGAAAATACAACATAAAATTTTGTAGGATGAAGCAAAAACAGTTCTGATAGGAGAGTTTATAGTAGTGAACACATACATTAAGAAATTTAAGGATGCCTGGGTGACTCAGTTGGTTAAGCATCTGCCTTGGACTCAGGTCATGATCTGGTGGTTCCCTGCTCAGCAGGGAGACTGCTTCTCCCTCTGATCCTCTCTCTCTTGTGCTCTCTCTTACTCTCTTTCTCAAATAAATTAATAAAATCTTTTAAAAAAGAACTTTAAAAGATCTCAAATAAACAGTCTAACTTTACATGTCAAGAAACTAGAAAAATAGGAACAAGTTATATTCAGTTAGCAGAAGGAAGGAAATAAGAAAAATGAGAGCAGTAATGAAGGACACAGAGACCAGAAAAACAATAGAAAGGATCAACAAAACTAAAAGCTAATTCATTGAAAAGATAAACAAAATAGACTAACTGTTAACTTAAGGAAAAAAAGAAAGAAAACTTGAGTAAATAAAATTAGAAAAGAAAGATGAGACATTATAATTGATACATAGCAAAAGAGAGAATTATAAGAGACTACTATGAACAATGTGAAAGAACCATGATGAACAAAAACTTACATAACTGAGAAGAAATTTATACATTTCTAAAAAGGCACAACTCACCAAGACTGAATATAGAATAAATAGAAAATCTGAAAAGACCAAGGATGAGTCAAGAAATTGAGTCAATAATAAAAAAACTCCTCAAACAGAAAACTCCATGGCCAGATGGTTTCATTGGTGATTCTACCAAAACTTAAAGAAGAGTTAACATCAACCCTTCTCAAACTTTTCCAAAATACCGAGAAAGGGAAACATTTCCAAACTCACTCCTCAAAGCTAGTATTACCTTGATACTAAGAGCAAATAAGGATATTACAAACAAAGAAAACTATAGATCAATGTCACTGATGAATATAGATGCAAAAATTCTCAATAAAATATTAGCAAACTGAATTCAAGAACACATTAAAGGGATTACACAGCATGACCATGGGGGATTTATCCCTGGGACACAAGGATGGTTTGACACATGCAAATCAATAAATATAACTTAATAAAACGAAAGATAAAAAAAATCACACGATCATTTCAATAGATGGAGAATAAGCATTTGACAAAATTCAACATTCTTTCATGATAAAAGTCCTTAACATGTTGGTGTAGTAAGAACATACTTCAGTATAATAAAGGCCATATACAATAAGCCCGTTGTTAACGTTAAAATCAATGGAGAACATTGAAAATTTACTGCTGATGTCAGGTGGAAGACAAAATTGCCCACTGTCACCATTCCTTTTTTTTTTTTTTTAAGATTTACTTATTTATTTGAGAGAGAGAGCGAGAGAGCATGAGTGAGGGAAAGGTAGAGGGAGAGAAAGAAACCTGAAGCAGACTCTGTGCTGACCATGGAATCCCCCATGGGGTTTGATCCCAGGACCCTGGGATCATAACCTGGGCCAAAACTAAAAGTCTGCTGCTCAACCAATGGAGCCACCCAGGCAATCCCTCACTCTCATCATTCTTATTCAATATAGTATTGGAAGTCCTAGCTAGAGCAATTGGGCAAGACAAATAAAAGGTATCTGAGCCAGGGAGGAAGAAGTAGAATTGTTGTTATATGCTGGTGATATAATAGTATATGGGCGATCCCAAAGAGTTAGTTAAAAAAACTATTGGAATTAATCAGTGATTTCAGTAAAGTGGCAGGTTACAAAGCCAACTTATGGAGGTCAGATATAATGTGCAATATAATGAAAAATGTCAATAGTAATGTACTATAATGAAGTAATGTGATAAATATTGTTTCAGTGGCAATCATATTACAATGTATAAATGTATCAAAGTAACATGTTGTACACCTTAAATTTACAAATTGTAACATGTCAACTTTATCAAAAAAAAAATACATATGGATCCCACACACTATACATCTAAATAGTGAAATGATGTGAACCAAACTATTAAACGCTATTCTACTAAAACCCTCCTGAGTTATGAAGAGTTGAGTAAGTGTTAACTAGGTTAAGAGAGGAGAGAAGGGATATCAAGCAATGGGACAACATGAGCAGAGCAATGGAGGAGTTTGGGACCAGGATACATGATGGGGAAGTTGTGAGTTGTTTTGCTCTAGATAGCTTTAAGAAAAGGCTATATTAAATCTTCTTGGATGTGTGTGTGGGATGTGTGATGCCTGAAGCCAGGGTAAGCCTCACAGAGTGTAATTTCACAAGGTTACTCTATCCCCAAGGAATATGCTGAGTATTTCTTTCCCTGCCATGTAAAATTTCAAAGCACTTTGGGCTTTTTTGAAAGTTAGATGACAAATCCAAACACATCAGCCACTTGGTAGTGCCTTCAGCATCTCAGTGCACCCTGAATTTCCCTCCAAGAAAGCAAAACTTCACCTTCTTCCTGCTACTTCTCTCCTAAATGGAGAGGTCCTGTAAATAAATGCTCTGGTTGCATCCTTCCCTTGTATAGAGGCATGAAACACATTATGTTCCCTGCCTGCCATTTCTTAGTAAAAGCACACCTTTCCTCCTTCGCCTGTCTGTATTAGAGCCCCTTAATTAGAACAAGCTTTGTCTGGAAAGCTTAGAATTCCTCTTTTTTTCTATCCCTCTTCTCCAGCTATACCTCTCTTGATTTCTGAAAGCAAGGACAGGTCACTTGCTTTTGTCATGAACATTAGGATGAAATGTTCTGAAAAACACATATATGTGTGTATACAAAGGCATGAAAGCCCATTTTTAATCGGAAGTGTTTTGTTTTCCTTGGGTTTTAAATTTTAAATGCAGCTCACCGTCCCCCTTTCAGACTAGTTTTCCAGGCAGCTTTATTTCTCTGTGTCCATGCTTTCATGGTGTAGTATAATAGCTTTTGTTTCAGAAGTATAGGGCAAGAGGACCCCGAATGCCAGAGGTCCGCATTATATCCATAACAGTAGAGTTGGATGGCACGGCAGAGGTTGGGGGAAGGTGGGAACAAGCGTTTTCCGTTGGTGAGCCTGAATCCTTCGAGCAACATGGGCACAATGGGCACCATTCTAAGCACAGAACGGGCTCTGGCAGTAGAGATGCTGTTACTCATTCATGTCCCACACAATGGACCCTGCACTGCAACCTTGCCCAACATGATGGCACCCACTTCTCCTGGTAACTGTTACAGAACAAAAAGAATTTTGTCTCCCGTCTATCCACTGAGGCTTATGTGTTACCATATCTTTCTTTAAAAAGATTTAAATTTTGTTTTCCCATTCTTTTCCTTATTCCTCTCTCCAAAGCGAATGGACTGAAGTGAATATCAGCCTTGGTTCCAGAATCAGGAAATCCAATGGGGAACTTGAAATGGTTGGTACAAAAAGAAGAAAGTGGATGGAGGTAACAAATTAAAGAAGCTCTCAGTTACTGCATTTCTTGATTCATATTGTTAGTGAGGAAGGAGAAAATGCAGGCGAGGTGGCTGTCTCAGGCTTGGAACTCATGAAGACTGTTGACCAACGAGGACTTGTGCTTCTGGGTCAACACTAATGAATAGTTAATGGCTCAGGGCAGGACCTAGCCAGAAGCGTGGCTTCTCTACTAGTTGAGAACCTAAGCCCCCAAGTCCTCACCTGTACTCTGTTGCTATGGAGACAAATTCAGATCTGTGTAAGCATCAGTATTTGTGAAATCCCAAAGCCTTCAGGCATATTTAAATTTATTATCTCAATTTTTAATTGTTTATTTTAAATTTCATGTTCTCTTACAGTCTGTTTTGTTTTGTGTTTTGTTTGTTTGTCTTTTTTGTATTCAGTCAGGCTGTCTTACAAAGTTGCCCTGATGTGTTTTGGAACTAATTTTTTTTCCTGAAAGTTGGCTCATTTGGGGATTTCTGGAGTCAGACTGCATGGGTTGGAACCCCAGCTCCATCTGTCATTAGCTGTGAGACCTTAGGCAACTTAGTTATTATCACAGGTCTTTCTTTTCCTGTCTGTCAAATGGGGATAATGATAGTGCCTTTTTAAGGCTGTGGTTAGTTGTAGGATCAAATGTGGGGCACTTACAACAGCACTTGGTGCCTAGTGAACCTCAATACACTTCAACTGATGCTAATGCAGATCAGATAGACACCAAAAGGCCCTGAATGAGTCTTCTCTGTATTTTCTTACTACGGTGGATGGTTTTCCTTCACCCAAATCACTGTTTAGCTACCTAGTTGCTCCTGTAGCCTTCCCTGTGGCCAGGAAGGATGGGTGTACCTTTTAAGTCCTCGCCCTACATCCTGTGTGGACTAGTCCACCAGTATCTGAACTACTTTTTCCAAACAGAGGAGGATTTTTCAGCCACTTTACTAATGAGCTGCCTTTCTCATTCCTGGTCAATACATTATTTTAATAACACAGTTTATATTTGCGTGTTAAACATTTCACTGCAGTCCTTAATCACAAGTTTGACTCAGAAGTGAAAAAAAAAGTCAAGTCAAATATCTTGTATCGTAATGATTTATAAACATTTTTATTATGATGATTTTCCCCACTAATATAAATAGTTGCTTCTATCAAATCAGTCTGAACATGGGGATTCTGGTCAAAGGTAGAATTCCTGCCCATTCTCCTTGCAAAAGGAATGCATATTAATCTAAAAAACTGGATGTGAATGCATATATATATATATATATATATATATATATATAAAAGCAACATGTTGATCTAAATGAAACATCAAAGCAAAACATGAAGTGTGGCAGAGACTTTATGTATAAGCAAAGGGCGAGTTTGTCGAGGTGGCAGGGTTAGTGAAGTGGGTGAGACTGGATTTGTGGGCCCTGTCAGAAATGGCAAACAGCCTGCTTGAAGGACAGAAGATGGGAAAAATGTGCAAGGAGAGATCGCCAAGAAAATCCCCTGGACTGAAGGTTGAGATGTTCCAGTTCTTCCATGCCCCCAATTCAGGCTGTGACTATAGGTGGTATCACCAAAGTTAATCACCTGGAAATTCATGGCTATGATCTCCTTCTTACCTATATTATAAAAACAGAATTGAAAGGCTCAGTATATGTCTAAATGAAGTGTTTCATCATTTAGAGGGCCGTTTCTGGGAGATCCTGGTGGATCTGATCTGTGACAGCAGAGTGGGAAAGAGGCAAAGAGGCCATTCTATGTGGCATTTATACCTTTGAGGAATTGCTTACCCCTTCAAGCTTCTGTTTCCTCATCGGTAAGCTGGGAATAAGTAACAACTACCTCTTAAGTTTGTTGAGAGGATGACTGCAGAGCTCACAGCTCAGTATCTGACATGTAGGAAAGGCTCAGTAAGCATCATCATCATTATCTTCATGATCGTCATCACTATCATCATCATCGAACAGAATAACTGAACTGATCGTGATCATCTGTGTGCCAAACAGCATTGTACATCATTGAGCATCAGTCTGTTCAATCTGAACCCCTTGATCCCCTCACCTGGGACTTTGTCATTCCCATATCCTGCTGCTGGTAAATATTTCTACGCAAACCTTTCAAAATACTCTTCCTTTTAAAATCAATGAATTAGGCTCATATTTGAAACTAAAATGTTGTCAGATACATTCTGAAAAAAAACTTTAGGCACTGGGTGTTTGTCCACAATGGACCTGTGTGTCTGCTCTAGCCAATGGAGCCATCTTTTATCTCAGAAATGTTGATTAGTTGATGAGATATATATCATCTTGGCTTCCAAGTCCTAGAGGCCATCAAAGGTATCCTGATGTTAAAGATATCACTACTTTAATGATCTCTGCTGAAGAGTATTAAAAAAAAAAAGCTGTGCTTTCAGACCTTAAGACTTATTGCTTGTATTTTCACAGCTTTCTTAAAGTAAAAAGGGGTGTTGTGGAAAATGATAAAATTTATCATTTATAGCGAAATATTAATGTAGCAGCAGGAGATTCGATGAGGCCATCTATCTATGAGCATTCAGACTTCAAAGGAAGCATAAACACGAAATTAATGGTTTGTCTAGTGTAAGAGACAAATAAATGCAAATGTGGGCTCATTAATATCAAGTGGATGACTTCTTGGTTTATGGGGTTTGGATTGATTTTGTCAAAGGCCAATAGATTTATTTTAAAAAGTCTTTGAAATTTAGCATCCATACACCCATTATTGAGAGAAATAAAACTCCTAGCAGTCCCAGACGGCCTCTCTTCCTCCTCCTCCTTCCCCCCTTCCTAGATGTTGCTTTACTGAGATAAAGTTCTTACATTAGGACTTACTTTCACACTGAAATATGTCCCTTGTAGGAACTGCTATAAACGCCAGCATTTTCTGCAGCATTAGTTTATGGGCAGAGTGAATTTTAATGGCATCATAATCTCGTGGCAATCAATTGCGGTGCTTGGGGAGAAAAAAAAAAAAGCTCTAGGGGTGTCCATTAAATGGGCTTTGCATCACTTTTAATGTTCCAAAATCTTGAAGTGTCTCCTCGTCTTTCCTGTTTGTCTATAGACAAGTTTCCACCACCACCCCGCCCCCGTTTTAGGCTGAAGTAGAGTTAAACACTTTTATTTACCATTTAATTCTCTGATGGGGAGGGGAAAATCCCTTTTTCTCTTTTATTTGAACAAGATCATGAGTCTCTTGGCTCCGATACAACATAGGAAATGGCATCCAGAGTTTTGGTGGAGTTTTTGTTCTTTCTGGATTATCAAGTGTCTCTGCCATGCTCTGACTCTAGCTGTTGTCGTCAAGTCGTCCGGAGGGGAGGGGTTGCCGCACTTAAAGGAAAACCCTACATAGCAGGTCCTATTCTTTCTGAGCTTGTATTTTCTGTCTATTCTATTCGACCTCCGACTCCAATGTGATCTCCATATCTGTTTTTATATACCACACACCTGAATACTGAGCATAGATAGAGTATGGGTTATCATAGTTATTTAATGTATACTTTCCTTTCCCATTCTTCTTTGTTTGCTTAGTTTTTCACCTTCAAGAGATGACACGAATTTTTGGGGGGTTAACGGTCTTCCTATTTCCTAGCCATTTTGCAACACTTGCTTACTTCAGTCTCTCTGACCCCTCTTGAGGATTTATATTCACAACAAACTAATTTGGGAAAAGAAAGGCTTGGACTTGGACTTGGTTCTGTGGTTTATTCTCAACAAACTTGAAAGTGGAGTTAATAATATTATGCTCTGGGGCACCTGGGTGGCTCAGTGGGTTAAGCCTCTGCCTTCAGCTCAGGTCATGATCTCAGGGTCCTGGGATCGAGCCCCGCATGGGCCTCTCTGCTTTGTGGGGAGCCTGCTTCCTCCTCTCTCTCTGCCTGCCTCTCTGGCTACTTGTGATCTCTCTCTCTGTCAAATAAATACATAAAATCTTTAAAAAATGCATTAAAATAATAATATTATGCTCTGAGAATTAAATTATTAGGTCAGTACATGATAAACAAGAACAAAGGTAGGCAAAGTAACCACAAAGGGAGAAAAGCACTGAGGCCAGCAGTATTAACTCAGATCTGACTTAATACATTCACCAATTTGATGAACAAATTGATGTGTCAATTTGGTGGTCAGCTATAGGAGTAGAGAGAAAATCCACAGACATTGGTGTTCCCATTCTAGCCCCATCTGTGGGAGGAGGATTCATATTGCTAAAGGAAGAGAGACAATTCCTACAGTGAAATGGCTGCATCAGGAGACATTAGCTAGGGCAATTTGTGAAAGCCACTTTCTAGAATGTCTTCCTGTTTCCAAAGCCTCTTCTTTGAGAATCTGTCTCCTCACCTATAAGTGTAGGCTTCTCCAGAGCTGACTGCATCATGGTCAGTCCTCTGACCCAAGTTCAGCTTTGTAATTTGGCTCCTACAAATTTGGATGATGATTCTGGATAGTCTCAACTGGCCCGTTGAGCTGAGGACATAAAATTCACTAACCTTGAGGTGATCATGTTAGTAGGCCATGAGCATGCTCAAGCAAAAACCAAGTCAATAGAAAGAAAGATGAGAGAAGGATATAAAGTAAGAAATGGAGACACTAGGGAGAGAGAGACATGGTGAGACAGGGTTTGAGTTCCTGAGGCTTTCTGGCTTCTAGTTTTATCCTTAATGATGCCAGAACCCACTATCTGCCTTAGGGATACCCTTATTCTTTGTAAACAATCCCCCTGATCTGAGGGAAGAAGGCAGCCATTGAGAGAAAGCTCTCTCACTCACATCTTCACTTTCAGGCTTCTTCAACATAGTGCAGTTGTAAGAGTGCTGGGTTATGTAATGTAAAGATCATATTATATGATTTTAATTTAATAAGAAATGTTGGTTGAAGATGTTGCTAACAATGGACGCATAATGAACAAGAAAACAGCTGAGCTGACCTGCTGATGCTTCCTTGACTGAGTGCTTAATCATTCACCATATGAGGTAAAAAGAATAAAAATCTAATCAAGTATGAAAGGAAGAGAAGCAACTACAAATTCCAAATTCTAAAGACTATTAGAAATAAAAATTACATCCACTACCACTAACAAAAAGCCTTTATGCATGTTATACATTGACCTTGAGATATTAACTAAACTAAAAAATAGCAAGCTGTAAAATCCAGATATTTAGAGCATTGAGGGTAAGACTCCATAATTTTTTCAAGATTGTCTAAAGTGGTTTTCAACAATGTTTAAAGTTTGCAATATTCAATTCACTCAAGTGTTTTAAATGAAATTAATGATAAAAATGGTTAGAAGGAGGTGCTTGGGTGGCTCAGTCAGCTGAGTGATTGACTTTTGATTTCTGCTCAGATCATGATCTTGGGGTCCTGGGATCGAGCCCACATTAGGCTCTATGTTCAGTGGGAAATCTGCCTGGGATCCTTTCTCTTCCTCTGCTCCCTACCCTAGCTCATGTTCTCTCTCTAAGGGTAAATAAGTAAAAATTTTTTTAAAAAAATGGTTAGAAGTGCCTTAAATTTCTGACATGGAGTGAATACAAAAAGCCAAACATTGGGAAGATACTTAATTCTCCCTGCCATGGTAAAAAAAGAAAAAAAATTAATACAATATGGTGAAAAGCCAAAACATATTCCTCTCCTTTGTTAATAGATACTATTAGAGACACAGAAAACATTGCTGTAGATTTAATTAAAGAGGTATTGGAAAAATCACAAAGTGTGGGACATTTTCTATATAGTTAGATCGATGAAAATATAGATGTTTCATGTATGATTCAGCTGGAATTTGTGATGAGAGACAGGTACACAAAATTGCCTCAATCTGTAAATAACCCAAAATAAAGTATTTGCCTACATAGAAATGCCTCATAGCAATAAAAATAAATGAGCCACTTACAACATACTGGCAAATGATCTTTAAAACATGGTCAAGATAATTAAATGGAGAAAAGATAGGTTTTCCAACAAGTAGCGCTGGAACAATTAGATATCCATATGCAAAAATAAAAGCCTCGACCCATAACTTACACCATATAAAAAATTAACTCAAAATAGATTTAGAACTAAAGGAAAAACTAAAAACTATATCACTTCTATAAGAAAATATAGGAAAAACATTTAGTGATCTTTGGCCAGGCAAGGAATTTTTAGATAGGACACAAAAAACAGGAGCTAAGAAAGATTCCACTACCACCCCCCACCCCCCGCCCCTCAGGTATTAGTCTGTTGGGACAACCTCTAGTAAAGAATGAGAGGTCCTGGTTTTCCACAGACTTGACAAAGGAGTATTCCCAAACTGCTTTTCCTGTGTGGCCCTCTTGTAGGTGAAAAGTTTAGCTTAAGGTTGCATTTCTTTGTATTTCTTTAACTGGAGTGAGATTGACTTCCTTTCATATGTTTCATATCCTTTTCTGATGAAGAGTTTGAAGCATTTCAAATCCTGTGCTTGCTTTTCTTTTGGGCTCTTTTTCCTTCTATTTCTTTCTAAAACTTCTTTATTTTATTTTGTGATTATATTATACTGATACCTCACCCTGCTCAAGAGATTTTGGAACACTCTCTCCATTATAAATAAGCATTATCCAATTCAAGAAACTTCTTTCATGTGTTAATTTGATAGTACTTGTCAATTAAATGTGGAGTCCCAAATTTAAACTTACCATCTACGTGGCACCATGGGTATTTATTTAAGGCTTCATGATTTTGGAGTCCTATATTAAATGGGAACAAGTCTGAGAAAACATTAGAAATGAATTCTCCCCTTAAAAGAACCTGATTAGAAGAAGGGAAGATTTTCATAGGGAGCACTCAAGTCACATTTATGGAGTGGCCTACTACCAACCATGAAATAATTTGACAAAAATCAAACTGATAGGTTCTGATGAGAGAAGAAATGAAGATGTAATCAGGGTGTTGTGTGGAAGTTAACTGATGAGTTCCTGTAGGGGATGAAATTTGAGCTCAGATTCCAAGGAAGTGGTTGTATTTTAGACACTGTAATTTTTGTAGTGGATAGAACATATACATTTTGGGTAAAAATAATACTCCATCCTCAGAGAAAACTCAAATTTACTTTGATTTGGTTTATTTTTAAGATGATAAAGGATGAGAGGAATGTGACATTGACTTTCATTTTGCCCATATGAAGCCAGCAATGACTGAATGGTTCTGGCAAAACAATTTTGTTTGGTATTCTGTCATCTCTCTGGCAGTTAGGTGGTATTTCCAATCAAATTACATCTTCTGCTCTTTTTATAGACATAACTAGTTTTTTCAAGAGTCTCTTGCAGTCAGCTTCATTTCCATTTGTGTCAAATGATGATAGAGAACTTCAGAAAGTTAAGAGCTGACAAAATTTTTGTTTAATTTGGTCTTTATTATATCATATTTTTAATATTTGTATTATATTATAAAGTTTTCTGCATTTGCTAGTTAACCTTTTTTTGAGATACTCTATAACTAAATTTGTGCAGTTACATAAGATGAAGTGGAAGTGAACCCAAAAAGTATGCTGGGCCAGAAGTCAATAAGAGGCGAAAGATTTCATTTAGTCTAAGACACACATCTTTAGGACAGTTTAACATCTCTGAATCTGGGATGGCATTTTAGCTTAGAAGGAAGTAGAGCTCTTCGAGAAATTATTTTCCCATCACCTGGGGGCACTGCCAACCTGAGATCACTTTAAATTTGTTACCTGAAGTTTTGGGGAACATACTGATAGTTAAAATTTAGACAGAAAATTTGCTTGAATACTGGTTTATAGTTCAAATTCCTTCTTCATTCAGAGCCAAGATTAAGAAAAGTGAGTAGATTTGTTTTCAGTCCTTTATTGAGGGCATATAGCACTTTCCATGTCTCAGCTCTATAACCGATCTTGGGCATGTTTTTCTCTTAATGGTGCATAAAGGTATACGCGTTCGAAATCTTGGAGCCCACAGAAGATGCAGACCTGATTGTGGGAATGTCTATGGAGAATAAATCAACAAATTCTGTCTTTCTCCCAAAGGGTGATTTTCATGACTCAAAGTATGATTTTAATGAGCTATCATCATGTACGCAGTTTGCTCCATGGTAACTTAACTGTGAACTTGACATCTGAATAAATAGTCATTGAATATTTCACTTTCTTCATGAGATGTAATAAAAAACAAATTTGATTTTAGGGAAATAATGCTTTCAGTTTTTAAAATTTTTTTATTGTTATTTTTTAAAAGATTTTACTCATTTATTTGACAGCCATCACAAGTAGGCAGAGAGGCAGAGAGAGAGAGAGGGGGAAGCAGGTTCCCTGCTGAGCAGAGAGCCCGATGTGGGGCTGGATCCCAGGAGCCCGGGATCATGACCTGAGCCGAAGGCAGAGGCTTTAACACACTGAGCCACCCAGGTGCCCCAGTGTTTTCAGTTTTTGAAGAAGTCTTTTGACATTTCTTTCTGGGCTCTATTGCTTTCTTTTTTTTATACCTCTTAATCACATTCAAAAAGTTAAAGTCTCGGGGGCGCCTGGGTGGCTCAGTGGGTTAAGCTGCTGCCTTCGGCTCAGGTCATGATCTCAGGGTCCTGGGATCGAGTCCCACATCGGGCTCTCTGCTCGGCAGGGAGCCTGCTTCCTCCTCTCTCTCTGCCTGCCTCTCTGCCTGCTTGTGATCTCTCTCTGTCAAATAAATAAATATTAAAAAAAAAAAAAAGTTAAAGTCTCATTGACTCTCAACTCATCAACGCATGAGTTGATCTCCTTTTGTTCTGGACAGCTTCACAGTTCTGAGTTCTCAGTTCCTGAATGAGATCCAAGGTCTAACACAGTGGTGGGTCAGTTGGACTTGAATTAAGGAAGTGGAAGGGGAGAAGTGGTCAGATTCAAGATAGAGCCAACAGACTCTGCTGGTAGATTTGAGGAGAGTTAGAGAGAAAGAAGTGAAAGATGATGGTAAAGATTTTGGGACAAAAAGCAATGGAGAAGAAACAAGTCTTGGGGGGACATTTCTGCTGAGTAGGTATCACTAATTTCCATTACACTTTTGGAAAACTCAATCAAATAACCCAAAAAAGCTTCATGAAATGTGGTGCGGCCGCTAGCAGCAGGGTAGTCAGTTTTGTCAGAAAGAACACGCCTCCCAAGTCACTGGAAATAACTGAAGAACCAAATAGAAGTGCAGGCTCATTAGGGCTCTCAATGGGACATTGGTCTTTTTGATCTCTGCCTGCATGCTAAGGAAAGGGTAAGTGAGGCTCCTTTTCATCTTCCCCATCACACTTTAAAGGCTGCTGTAATGTTCCCACCAACTGAATAATTTTCATTTCCAACTCTAATCAATTTGTGAATAAATATCCTTTGGAGATGTGAGCTGCTTTAAATGATGGCTGCCTTTCCACCTTTAATCTATGACACTACAGTTCTCTTGAGAGAAAATAGCTCCTTGTGTCTTTATTCCCTCTCTGAGTTCATATGTGCAGCACACCTCCTTTTTTATTATTATATAATAATGGCTTTAGTAGGTGAATAAAAGGTTGCACAAGTTTTGCAAAAATGAGAGGCTATTCACCCTTGCTACCTTTAATCTCCTGCATTCTCCTGTTAATGAGTATAAATTATCAAAGCTATTTCTCAAAGTCTTTATATAGGACAATACCAGGGACAGATCATTCTCAGGAAGGGCTCTTTTTAAATATCATAATTAGTGGTATTATCTTTAATCTTTTGTGGTGTGAAAATCAAGGACAGCATGAAACTTGATACAAGATAGCAATTGCTTATTTGGGTGAGTTTTCGGAGATGAAAATGAAGGTTTGAATCAGGCCTTCTTTTGGAGAGTTCTTAAAGATTCCAAAAGTATGAGAAATACTGATAAGTTTGAGTATATATTTTTTAAAGAATTGGTTCATTGCTTTTATCAGATGATCAATTTTAATTTGATCAGATGATCAGTTTTAATTTGATCTTCTTTCCTCAGTACAATAGAACCGAGAGCCAAGCATTTTCTGGAAAGGTCTGAATATACCAAATTAATTGCTCCTAATGGAGCATTTGGTTTTTGGGGCTCTATTAGATTAGTGTTTTAAATAATTCATGTCAAACTTCCAGGTTCAAGTCAGTGAGTTGAATCAACATAGTTACTTCTCTTCCCCATCAAAATCCTAAAAGTATATGAAAATGCAAAAACAAAAACACAACAAAAAAACAAAACCCGACCAAACAAAAAAATCTGTGACAGCTTTGGGAAATTGTGTGGGGTACCATATATAGATTGAAAACTTTGAAGAAGTTCTGAAAAATAGAAAACAAATTGGATAAAACTAATAGAAAAGTCAATTCATCCTTACAAACGCCATTAATCCACACCAGCAAGAAGGAAGGAATTTGGGACATCTGGGTGGCTCAGTCATGAAGCATCTGCCTTTGGTTCAGGTCATGATCCCAGGGTTCTGGGATTGAGTCCCACACTGGGCTCCCTGCTCAGTGGGAATCCTGCTTCTCCCTCTCCCACTCCCTCTGCCTGTGTTCCTTCCCTCGCTGTCTCTCTGTCAAATAAATAAATAAAATCTTAAAAAAAAAAGGAAGGAAGTTGATGGATTTCCCTGGTTGAGTTCCAAGAAAACTGAAAGCCTAGAGCAAGAGGGACAGGACATTGTTTGGAGGGAGTTGCTAAGAAAACTGTCAGCACTACTCTCTCTCCCCACATCCCCAATACACACACACACACACACACACACACACACACTTAGATTGGCTAAGATTAAGCATTTAATCTCTGGCCTCACTTGGTATTCATCTTACTAAATCAAAGGGAGGATTTTTCTTACAGTTATTTTAACTTTGACAATAGGTCCAAAAAAAGAAGGAATAAGATTACAAGTTATTTTAAACATTACAGCAATAATGGCAAAACCAACCAAATGAACCATTTTACTCTCTATCAGTTTTGATACTCTGTATTGGAGATTAGGTTTTTAATAGATCCAGGCATATTTTACTTTATTTTATCTTATTTTATTTTACTTTTTAAAGATTTTATTTATTTATTTGACAGACAGAGATCACAAATAGGCAGAGAGGCAGGCAGAGAGAGGAGGAGAAGCAGGCTCCCCACTGACTAGAGAGCCTGATGCGAGGCTCAATCCCAGGACCCTGAGATCATGACCCGAGCCAAAGGCAGAGGCTTTAACCCACTGAGCCACCCAGGCATCCCTAGATCCAGGCATATTTTAGATGTCCCCAGCAGAAACCAGAAAAAACTTCAAGAAGGGGACACAGGGAAGGACCTCAGGAATTGTGTCAAAACCTGAACATGAGGCAGCTAGCCACCATGAAGCAGTTGGCAGCTGGGGGAAGCCTGGGCTTTTTTCTAGGTGGATCTCCGCAACTAGTGGCCGTGACTGAGGCATGGGCTGCAGACCCATAGTCTACGCCAGGGCCTGGAATCACAAAGGGAAACCTGTCTGAATGTTTGCCTTTTCCCACCATTCACAATGATAAAATCTTTACAGATTATCTAAGATGATAGAAATGCAAAAATTTGATGATACCCCAGGAGATTGGTGGTCATTGACTGGCAAGGCTATTGGCTTATTGGAATGATAGAAACATTCTTTATCATGATCTGGATGTCACTTACATGGGTGTATACTTTTGATACAGGTATTGTAGAGACACTTAACATTCGTTCATTTT
The DNA here is from genome assembly GCF_922984935.1 of Meles meles. Taxonomy (NCBI): domain Eukaryota; kingdom Metazoa; phylum Chordata; class Mammalia; order Carnivora; family Mustelidae; genus Meles; species Meles meles. Next base: position 3,782,795 of record NC_060069.1, read on the forward strand.
ATAAATAAACAAACATACATAAAACACAGAAAAGTAAATTATAAAATTCACTCAAGAAAACATAAAATACTCTGAAAGAACACAAATGGTAGAAGGAATAAAAGATGTGCCTCTATATATACTCATGCCAGATTTATTATTAGCTGGGTTTGATTAAAACTTCAAAATCCAGGGGCGCCTGGGTGGCTCAGTGGGTTAAAGCCTCTGCCTTCGGCTCAGGTCATGATCCCAGGGTCCTGGGATCGAGCCCCACATCAGGCTCTCTCCTCCGCGGGGAGCCTGCTTCCTCCTCTCTCTCTGCCTGCCTCTGCCTAGTTGTGATTTCTCTCTGTCAAATAAATAAAAATAAATAAATTAATTAATTAATCAAAAAAAACCCCTTCAAAATCCAGATAATTTCTATATTGCTTAAATTTTCATACTGCAGGGAAAAAAAATTAGAAGTGTTCTCCATCTCTTCTTTTGGAGATAACCTAAATTCTAAAATATAAGAATGTACTGGCAACATTAAACTATAAATTAATTTCATGTTGAACATACGTGTAGAAATCATACCTAAAGAAGTAGATAAAATAGTAGCAGTGCGTTAAAATAACAATTCAATATTGCCAAATGCTTTATTCAGAAAATATAAGAGTAGTTCAATATTTAAAAATCTAATAATATAATCTGTGATATTAATTAATTCAGTATTGATTAATGAATTAAAGGGGAAATATATGATTACAAAGACATTTGAAAAGCAGTTTTAAGAAATCCAATGCCCATTCCTGTTTTAAGAAAAAACAGTATTACAGAAATAGAAAGAAACTTTATATTTTCTTTTTATAAATGTATTTTTAAAGATGTGCTACATGAGCATGGTTTAAAATTCCAAAGGTCTAAGAGAGTAAATATTGAAAAACAAGTCTTCTTTCCACCCAGTTGGCCAGTTACTCAGTTTTACAAAATCTGCAATTTCCTAATTACAATGTTTTGCAGCTTTCTGCTCTCACCCCATGATGTATCTCAGTAAGCAAAACATGTAAGAATGTGTAGAATGACCTTATTTTTAAATGGCTTCCCAATACTCCAATGTCTGGAAGTACAATGATTTGACTTCATCAATCTTTTTTTTTTAAAGATTTTATTTATTTATTTGACAGAGAGAGAGGTCACAAGCAGGCAGAGAGGCAGGCAGAGAGAGAGGGAGAAACAGGCTCCCCACCAAGCAGAGAGCCCGATGCGGGACTCGATCCCAGGACCCTTGGATCATGACCTGAGCCGAAGGCAGAGGCTTAAACCACTGAGCCACCCAGGCGCCCCTTCATCAATCTTTTATTAGTAGTGATTTTTTTCATAGTTTTGTGAGCTCACACAGTGCTAAAGTATATCTTTGAAATGAATATTTGTGCACTTGGATGAATATATCTGTAAAAAATTTTCTAATGTGGAGTTGGTGATCAAACAGTGGGTGCACTTCTAATTTTGAGAGATTTTACTGGATTTCTCTTCCTGATGTGCTTGTACTATTTGTTATCCTTTCCTCAAAGTATGAGAGTGGACTCCTTATTTTCTTGACAATATGGCAGATGAGGTTTCTTGACCCACTCTCTCAATGAAAACAATTTATAATAATAGAAAAAATATCAGAGTTCATTGTAAAGGCACTAGTGAACTGGCAAGGAAGTAAAGGAGAAATACATTTGTGATAATTTGTAATTAAAACATTTTGCCTAAATTCAAACTACCTAGGCATACTAAAATATCTCAAGTTGAGGACTGATTTTATTTTTTTAAGAAAGTATTTATATATATATATATATATATATAAAAGATTTTATTTATTTATTTGACAGAGAGAGGGAGAGATCACAACTAGGCAGAGAGGCAGGCAGAGAGAGAGGGGGAAGGAGGCTCCCGCTGAGCAGAGAGCCCTACGTGGGGCTTGATCCCAGGACCCTGGGATCATGACCTGAGCTAAAGGCAGACACTTAATGACTGAGCCATCCAGGTGCCCCATGAGAACTGATTTTAAAGTGGCCATGGGTGGATAATGACCCTAGATCCCTGAAAAAAAAAAGGCAAACATAAATCCTTTTGGTGAGAAAAAAGTCCCACAGAAAAAGTGGGGAAAATAGGGCTAAAATACAAGTGAAGATGGAATCAGGAAGGTTAGCTACATGCCATGCTTATGAGTGGCATCATAAAATAAAAGTGTAGATTCATTTCACATATGAATATAGTATCTAGGTATAAATCATAAGTGGAACGGGTAGACAAAATTCGAATAAAACATTTAATCTCAATAATGATTAAGGATAATTCACAATTACTACTTTATTCACCTTCATAGCAGCTTGCAGACAAAATAACTAAACACACAAGGGAACAAGGCAACTTGAATGACAACAGCAGAAATACAAGAAACCAGAAATAGGCTCCCAAAGACTTCAGATATTGGAATTATTAGAGACAGGAAAAATAGCTGAATGTATTACATCTAAAGAGATCAAAGACAGGCCTGAAAATTTGAGTTTGAAATAAAAAGTTACAAAGAATGTCCAAGCAGTTAGAAAAGGAACCAAATTTAACTTATAAAAAGGAAGATACTATGACAAATTAAAAACATAATGGACAGTATAGCTGCTAAGGAAAATAGTATGGAGATTCCTCAAAAAATTAAAAATAGAATTACCATATGTTTCAGCAATCTTTCTTGTGGGTATGTAGCCAAAGGAAATGAAATCCATATCTTGAAGAGATATCTGTACTCCCATGCTCATTGCATTATTCACAAGAGCCAAGGCATGGAATCAACTTAAGTATCCATCAAAAGATGAATGGATAAAGAAAATGTGATATATATATATACGTATATGTGTGTGTGTGTGTGTGTATATATGTATATATATATATATATATATTAAATTATTATTCAGCCTTAGAAAAGAAAGAAAGCCTGTCATTTGTGACAACGTATCTGAAACTGGATGACATTATGCTAAGGGAAATAAGCCAGACACAGAAAGGCAAATATTGTATGATCTTACATATATGTAGAACCCAAAAGAGTCAAACTCATGGAAGCAGAGAATAGAACGGAAGTTGCCAGGGACTGTGGGGAGGGAGAAATGGAGAGATTTTGATTAAAGAGTATAAAGTTTCAGTTATGAGAGATGAAAAAATTCTGGAGATCTAATGTATGACCCAGTGACTATAATTGATAATACTGTGTTGTATACTTGAAATTTGCCAAGAGAGTAGATGTTAAGTATTCTCATAATACACACACATACACACACACAAACAAAAAAGATAACTATGTGACGTGATGGATATGTTGGTTAGCTTGACTGTGGTGATAGTGTATGCACATATCAAAATATCTATACACTAAATATATACAAGTGTACCACTTTATGGGCTAGGCCTTAAGAGACTTCCTATCTCTTGGAACTCTTGTTTTTGGATTCCAGGCTTATCACAGAAGAAGGCTGACTACTATACTGCAGAAAACGTATGGAGAGGCCCTGGTACCACATGGAGAGGGAGAGGCTCCCAGCTGAGCCCAGTCTTCAAGCCATAGCTGTTAAGGCACTAGGCATGTGAGGTTTGTCATTTTGAATAATTTAGACCAACTACCACCTTCTGATCCCAGTTGACATCATTGACAGCAGAAGAATGACCTTACTGAGTCCTGCCTGAATTCCTAACTCACAAAATTATAAAATTATAAAAAGGTTGTTGTCTTAAACTACCGCGTTTGGGATAGTGTGTTACACAACACTAGCCCCAGTGGCAGTTAAAGCTATGGCTGTAGATTAGATCACTGAGAGCCAACATGTATAGTAATAGGTTTACTTCTACAAGTCACCTGGAACAAGGCTAGTGCCTTATCCACAACACAATTCTTCACATAGTGGGAGATGAGAATTATAATCTCTCCTTTCATGTACAACTAGAGTCCCTTCTTTTCAATGAACAATGTCTTTAATTTTATTTTATCGGTAATATTCCTTCTTTTGCATTTCAAATCTGGTTTATTTTTAAAATCTCATTTATCATATGTCTTCATCACCCCCTCTGAATTTCATGTCACTCATACATCAATACTCAAAAACATGGATTCATTGCCTTTTTTTCCTTTTAACTCATTAGGCAAGACTGCCAATAGATTTTTCAACAACAATGACAACAAAAACTAAAATTTCCCACTAGCAGTTCTAAGTTACTCCTTTAAAGCTGTGACCAGTGGAGAAAGACAAGCTCCCGTCAACTCCAACCCAGGAAAGAGAGGAGGGTGGGAAACCTCTGCATGGAGTCTTTGCTTGGCCATCCCACCAGCTCCTTTGAAAAAGGCCAGAAACTGTCCCCTAAAGGGAAAGGTAGGTACTGAGAAGAAGGACAGAGTATCTCACAGGAGGGGAAGGATGCTGGGTAGATAGAAACAAGAAAGTCTACTATAGTTTCCCAAACAATATTTGCAATCATCCTTTTTTTCTCCTGATGTCACCTAGTATTTATTTTATCTTATTTTTTACCGTCAAAGCCTTACAATATTACATGCGTAATTGTTTTTGCCTGAAAATGTCTTTATTAATCAGGGAAAATATTACAAAATCTATGGAAGGCAGGATAACAAGGTATTTTTGTTTTAAAGAGCAAACAACTCAACATCTTGTTGGTATAACCAGATGTGCCTTGGTTTTTGTTTTTGCATATTCATTAGCTTTCATTGTTCAAACAGATCTTGTAAGAATCTGGCCAAGCTTTGCAAGAGGATGTCATGCTGGCGTCATTCCAAGGAAATTAATAATCTTATTTCAAGCTGTTCTCTCTTCTCTTAGCCGTGGGCTTCTAGGCAAGGCCACTGGTATTCCCCTTTCTATGAATTACAAGGTGGTTCAGGCCCCCAATATTTCTATTATAGAACATCCTGTCTTTCATTTAAAAATTGCCTCTTATGAGTGTTATTCTCTGTTCTAAAAAGATTTCATTGTTTCAGTCCTATTCTATACTCTTTCTGTGTTCAAGGTCGCTAGTTACTCTATTATTCAGGCAGACAATCTTTTCATAATTTTTTTTCCCAATCAGTCTCAGTTCAAGGACTTACATTCTCAGTATCCCCTATAAGTTTTGCCATTTCTTCTCATGAAAACATTTTCCAAAGCTTCCCTTTCTTCAGCAGCTTCCATGTATTCAATTCCTCCTAATGCACTGCTGTGTGGAATGCAGACAAGACTTGATTAGGGTTGGTTTTTAGGGGAAAGTGATTTTTTAAATCTTATTTTCTTAGAATCAGCAACAACTAACTAATGTTTACTAGCTGACTTTGGAAACCTACTGTTCTCATCTGTCTTACATGGTTAGAGTTCTCAGCTTCCAAGGGGCAAGAGATAATAAAAGTTTGGAGAGTAGTAGAAACAACATTGGTCGAAGTGCAACGTTAATTGAAGCAGGAGTTTTACCAGAAAAATGCAGAAAGTAAAAAGATCTTTTGGGTCAAAGTTCCAAAATAAAATCCAAGGTGGTCAGAAATCTTACTCAAACTGAAGGTATATGTATTTTTTTAAATTGAGAGACCATTCGGATAGTGCTTACAGTAACTACTAATTAAGGACAGCTTATCACATGTAGCTTGTAACTGTGAAAAAACTGCAGTCAAAGGCTTTATTTGACAAAACCCCAAATCAGATAGCTGGTAAGAGATGGGTGTGTTTACTTCCAAAGTCAGTTATCTTTGGAATTAAGCAGTGTGGACTATGCTACTTCGTAATGCAGCATGCAACGTGGGCAAAACTGGTCCTTAGATCAAAGACTGTATGGTGACGAAGATAACACAAGAGAAATAAATAAATAAATCTTGAAAAAAACAAAACAAAACCTGATTCTCTTTAGAGACATTATTTTTAATGAAATAGACTAAAAGAAATAGGCTTAAACCTCCTTGTAATACCTGTGAGCGCCAGATCTAATTTTTCTTGGACTGAAACTCTAGATAGACCCAACAGTTTGACTTTAGGGAGGCCTCTGGAAGGAAAACATCAAACAAGGACTCTACTCCTTCCCTGCCACTAACATTATCCCAGCAGATATTCATTTCACATGTTAGGAACCAGCGCCACCACACTTCCTACCTGTGCAACCTGAAAAGTTACTTAGCCTCTCTGAGCTTCAGTTGTTGCCTTCCTAACACGGAGAGAAGAGACCAGCATACTGAACACGCTCCACCTCCTTTTCTCACCCTAAAGCCTTAGAAATGACAGGAAACAATATGTTGAAGACTGATAACAGTTTAGAAAACAAGAAAGGGGGAGCCTGGGTGGCTCAGTCGGTTAAGCATCTGCCTTTGGTTCAGGTCGTGATCCCAGGATCCTGGGATCAAAGCCCATGTCAGGCTCCTTGCTCAGTGGGGAGCCTCCTTCTCCTTCTCCCTTTGCCTGCTAGTCTGCCTGCTTGTGTGTGCTCTCGCTCTCTCTCAAATACATACATACATACATACATACATACATCTTGAAAAAGAAAAGAAAAGAAAACAAGGGTGATATTAATTGACCAGAAACTATAAGAAGTTGTTGAAAGTCAGAAAGCAGATGGAACTTGATGGGGGATTCATAGCCCAAAACACATTCTGGAAATGATTAGAGGTGGTGGGAGGCTCGAAGAGGCTCAGAGGAAGTAGATACAAGTACAGACAGAAATCCTGGGACAGCTGCCTGGTGGCCGCCAGGATACTTGGGCTCTTCTTCAACCTCCCACCTTTCCTGTGTTGTGTAGTAGATATAAGAAAGATACAGTGCCTCAGCAGGAGCAGAGTTCCAGCCCGTGGGCCAGGGAAGCACCTGAAGTGGCCAGGCACACTCAAGAAGAAGAGTAGTTCATGGCCAGTTCATACAGAACATTCCCAGAATCCCCAAACTCTAGAAGCAAAATACAGCACCCACAGACAGGCTGAGAGATTCTGCAAATAGAAATACAAGAGTCACCAAATTGGTGATTTCAAGAAGGAGCGAACTTTGACAAACGTAATACCACACACACACACACATACATGCACACACAAGCTTACATGCACAAAACTACAAATCAGTGGATAATAGAATACCCAAGGAACATGTAGTGGCAGAAACAAAAAATATACATATATTTTTTAACACAAGAAATAAAAATTTAAAAAAAAATTGCAAAAAAATGTTTAAAAATATGTAACTATTATCTTTAGATAGATACTGAAAGATACCACAATTAATTCCTTCAGTTTATTCATCGAGCACTATTATGTGCCAGGCCTTATGTGCTGAGAATACAGCAATGAACAAAATATTGCCTACTCTTTCAGGATTCAGAACCTAGTAGGAGGAATAAGAGATAATAAATAAGTAAATAAACATGCAAATACGCCAGTTGGTATTAAGTTCCATGAAGAAAAATAAAACAAGAACAATTTTTGTGTAAAAGAACCAGTTAGAAATTCCTGAAATGAGATACATGACTATTGAAATGAAATTCTCTATAGATGGGCTGAATAGGGGTGCCTGGGTGGTTCAGTCAGTTGAATGTCCAACTCTTGACTTGGTTCCGGTCATGATTTTGGGGTAGTGGGGTCAAGCTCTACACCTGGCTCCGTGCCCTGCAGGGATTCTGCTTCCCTCTCCCTCTCCCCTCCCTGCAACTCACATACCCTTTCTTTGTCTCTGTGTCTCTCTCTAAAATAAATAAATAAATCTAAAAAAGGTTGGGGTGCTGAATAGCAGAATGTCTGTAGCTGGGGGGAGAATTTTCCATTTGAAAACCGGAGCAGTGCATGAGGATGAAGAGCCGGGAAATATGAAGGGAAATTAAGAAACATGAAGGATAGACATGCAAGTTCAACATTTGTGCCGTAGGAGTTCTAGGAGCTAACAGATAAGAACGCAGGGGGGTGGTGGGTCACACAAATAAATCAGACTAGAACATCTTTCTGGAGCTAAAGAAAGACAAGTGTCCCCAGATTCCAAGACCCTGCATGATACTAAGCAGAATTCCTTCCATCCAAGTACTAACAGGCCCAACCCTGCTTAGCTTCCGAGATCAGACGAGATCGGGTGTGTTCAGGGTGGTATGGCCGTAGACCTAAGCAGAATTCCTAATGAGACACTTAGCCTGGACACATCTGGTAGGTTTTCAGGACATCAAGTTTAAAGAGACAATCTCAACAGCTTCATTTCTTCTTCTGACATCATTCAATAATCGTTTACCAAGCACTACTATATATGTTACAGGCACTGTTTGAGGGTCTGAAGATTGTGGTGAACAGCACAAATGAAGGGTGAGGCAGGAGGCTCAGACCAAGGCCAGCTTATCAAATACATAAGTACATAAGTACATAAGTGTATGGATGGAAATGATCAGGGTGAAGAAATTGGAAGCAAGTGGGAGCAAGAGGGTATTGTAGGAAGAGAAATCACAAAGGGATTCTCTGAGAAGCTCTGAGACTGGAAGGACAAGAGACCAGCAATGGGGTGACCTGGCAGGGGGACCAGAAGTGCAAGGCTGTCGGGTAGGAAAGATGGAACGTGTTCTAGGGCAGGAAAGAGCTGAGTGTAGGTAGAACAGGGGAGTGGTATGAGCATGGAGATGGTGGTTGAGATTAGGAATTCCTGTGAAGCACCAGTGTCTCTGGAGGATATGTTGTGTTGGAAGGACTTCATGGAGCATGAGAACTTATGGTCCTGATGACTTGTTCTTTGATGCTTGTTCTGCTCTGTCTAGTATCAGTAGGCTACGACTTCAGCCTTTCCTATCCTGGAGAACTAAAGAGAGCTTGAGGGTTTGATGGGCATAATGAGTGATTTGTCAAGCTCCTCACTGATTTAACGTGAGGTTTCCAGCTCAGAGGGAGAGTTTCCCGCCAGAAGGTGGTTGGATGGGGCAGCCTTGGGCACTGAAAGTGAAGGGTTGAGCCCAGGCCCTGAGTTGTTGGATGAGGAGTGATCAGCTTACCAACAAGAACAGAATGGCCATTCAATCCTTGCCCGCCCTTGGCTGACCCCAAAAGCCTTTCTTATCACACATAAGCTGATTTGGAAGTTTGGTGGGTGGGTGAGGGTTGGAAGGCTGTGCCAGGAGAACTCCAGAGAGCAGAAACCTCCTGCATTCTTTCTGGCACTGAGGCTGGCTACCCCATTCATTTTCCCATTCACATCTGTGGTTCCTAGAGCTGAAGTGGGCTATCAAGAATACATTTAAGAAGTAAGTATGGAATAGCATTTTGAGTGTGGACTGATAACAGCTCCTCACTTATCAGCAATAAATTGCATGCTGCAGGGCAGCATTATGGGAGGTCTAGTGGACAATGAATTCCACATTCTTTATCAGCAGGGCCTTAGCTGTGGAGAGGGAGTGACATTCGGGAAACTCAAGAGCCTGGGAATTGGCCTGGGAGGGGGGCTGGACAATACGCTTCACCACTTCCAAAGATTCTTCCATGATAGTCATAAAACAAATAACTCTACATCTGTGGTCTCAACTCCAGGCAGGGGTGGAGGCTTATGAGAAGAAGTTTTAGTAGGAAGATTTCATGAGGTTGAGAGCCATGGAGGGGAAAATCGTAAGGGTTCTGCTGCAAAATTCCCTGACAGTGATGAATTTCTGGAGCAGTATTATCTGCATTGCAGAGCCAGAGGCTACAAAATTGTTAAAGAAGAGCTCCACCATAACTGGGTAAGTAGGAACCCAGTTTTTCAATCATATAAAACATTGGGGGGCAATATATAGGGGCTTAATAAAAAGCAGTATTTTTCAGTGAGTCAGTATTGTGCAAAAATGGTGGAAGTGGAATCTGTGGAAGAGGGTAACTCTGAAATGACCACAGGCTGTTGCTTCCTTTCTACCTGTCCCCCTCAATTCCTCCCCAACACGAGACCTTCAGCTGCTCCTGCGTGAGAAAAGGAGTTAACTGCGAAGCACATTCCGTCCCAGTTTGCATCCTGAGGGGTGGGTGTGGGTGGAGGTGTAGGCATCATTGTCCTGGAAAAACTCCCCTGTGGTGCTGAGGCTTGGTGACCTCAGGCATAGCGGAAGCAGAAGAAGTTATAAATAAATGTGGGTCCATCCCGGTGGGCCAAGGAACATTCAGAGGAATTATGACATCCCTACTCAATCTATGTGTAATAGAAACCTACTCTCAAAGACAGGAGCAAGAGACAGAGAGGGAGAAAGAAGAGCAGGGAGGGATTGAAAACTCAAACCAATGAAGGACAACAACTAGTATGCATCAGCTTACTGTATATTCAACCTGAAAGTCAAAACCTCAGATTTGTGGTGACAAACCACTTTTGTCATGAATCCTAAGTACATGCTATCGAAGATGAAGAAGTATCTATGATTGAATAGATATAAGGAAAAAAATTTCTTCTCTGAGCAGATTCATTCCAATCAAAGGAGAGACCTAGGAACTTGGTTACTATGGAAAGTGTTTTAATTAGTGAAGATCAAACTGTCTATAATTAGTTATTCTCTATCATTCCAAAGAAATGGGTAATCCAATGGAGGCGGTATGTGGGTCCCAAGCAGGAATTATATCCTGCTCACCTCACTCGTAATTCTTGCTTTTCAGACCAGAGCCAGATGGCTTGTTGGCCTCTGTTTTCTATTTTTATTTTATTTTATTTATTTATTTGACAGAGAGAAATCACAGGTAGGCAAAGAGGCAGGCGGAGAGAGAGGAGGAAGCAGGCCCCCGGCCGAGCAGAGAGCCCGATGCAGGGCTCGATCCCAGGACCCTGGGATCATGACCTGAGCTGAAGGCAGAGGTATTAACCCACTGAGCCACCCAGGCGCCCCTCTGTTTTCTATTTTGCTGCAGACAAAGGGACAGAAAGTACAGTCTCATCTCAGATTCCTCAGCTGAGGAGTATTCTCCAGGGACCTATTATAGGTGTGCTCCTGAGGCATCTTGGCATAACACAGTGAGACAAAAACTCCCTGAGACCCTGTGTGATTCCAGGACATGCAAACCAGATACAGGCTTCCCTTCAGATTGGAGAGCTGAACACATTTTCAGACCTTGCATTTAAAGTGCACCTCTCAGGACCCCTGTCAAGTTATGGAATGATCTTGGAGACTAGGGTCAGTCTGTCTCAGTGTTGTGTTAGCACTCATCCTATCCCCCATTTGGTGGGGATCCCACCCTGTGCTAGTACCTGGACAGTCACACAAAGGACACAAAGGACACAATGACACAAAGTCACACAAAAGGCAATAAGCAGATCTCCAAAAGGACCCAAGGGGCTCCAACATTCCCCTGGCAAGAAGGCAGTGATTGTGAGTAGGAGGAGGTGATGACGACTCATTAGGTAGAGTAAGGGACAGTGAAGTCTGTATTGGGGCGGAGTACCTAATTCCTCATGGTAGACAGCAAGCCGCCTCTGTGAATTGAAATCCATAGGCAGTAACATTTGGGTCTACGGGATCTGGATGGAACATGTGTATCAGGAAAAATTAGTGTCACCAAAAGAGGGTGAGTACACCCATGGGAGGGAAGAGAGCTGTGTTTCTAGAGGAGCAGGTACCACTCTTCAGAGGACTCTGAGAAATCCATAAAATAGCTCAGTTACTCATGATGTCCTGGGTGGATGTGCCTGAGAGGTGGACATCTCTTGTGGGGCCAAGATGCTGGGATAGGACATACAGTGGTGTTAACTCAGATGTCTCAGCCTTCTTAACCCCATGGGCGGGGCAGAATAAGTATTACAGTTTTTTCTAAGGGGTGTCAAGTTGTTCTGCCTTTCTATATACCAGTGTGAGGTATAGGAAGGGCCCTTTTCTAATACGGCTCAAGGTGAGATCAAGTCAGACTCTCTCTTGGATGGTAGTATATCAGAGGTGTACTTCCAGGTTAGATCTTGTAGTCAGTCTCTCTTTTGCGACAAGTCCAGGCTTGCTTTTGTCCTTGGTGTGATGTATTTGTACCTCACACATTTTAGACTATGTCCCCAGAATGGAAGGGAGTGGGAACAGGCCCACCTTTGGCCCCGCAGAGAGTGCAGCCATTGCCTCAACATCTAACGTGTCACACTTGACACTTTACTGAACACTGTGCAACCTGCTTAGGTCAGTCCCGATCACCAACACTAAACAATATTTTGTCATGCTCATACCCCTCTGGATGATTCTAAGACCTATAAACATTTAGGGGCAGGTTCTCATATAGGACTTAGCTTTTTAAAAACATTTTGTCATTTTGGATACATCAGAACAGTTCCCAAGTCAGGTATAAAGCATCCTTGCTCAAAGGACTTTTCAAGTAGCCCAGGCTTTGTCCGTGTGGGACAGGGTACTGAAGACAGTGAGGTGGCGTGAGTCAGATCCAAAAGCACTTTCCACCTGAGAAGTCTTTCCCAACCCAAAATCACACTATGGGAATGTGTGCGTCTTGGCGTGCTGGTGATCACAATGGCAGTGACGCCACAACTCTGACTTTGCGTATTAGGTTCTCCCAGCCTGACCTTCAACCCTCTTCTCATTTTATAGAAGAACTCAACTCAAACTGCTCCTTTTCTTGATTTCTCTTGTTGATGTTTAGGGAAACCCTATGGCTCTTGCCATCTTCTTCGTACCCTAGAGGAGGAAGAGGAGCACAGGGAGAAGCTGGGGCCAAGGGCGCATGATGCTGAGGGCTGGGGGTTAAGACCCCAAGTTGCTGTGTGGTGTGTTGGCTTTGGTTTTCATCTCTGTGAAGCTCTGAAGTGGACGGGACGTGATGAGAAACTCTCTCCATTGCCTGTTCTCTGCTTTGCTGCTTGCTGTGAGGGGTTCTTGTTCTGGGGGTGTACTGGGAGGAAGGAAGAGAGGAGGCCGTCTGGCTGGTTTGGGCCCAGGCACAAAGGCGGCATGGCAGGTCGCCAGCAGTCTGACCCAGTTCACAGGTTTGGCTTTCCACAAAAACAAACCCAACAATTGTGTCTCTTGTGTTGCTCCCTCAAGATCTACAGGAGTGACAGGCAGCTGGTTGGGAACAAGCTGCTGGCCATCTCTATCTCTTTCTTCTTTACCTTCATATTAACTTCCAGAGCTGATGTCTCACTTATGTGGGTCCCCTTTGGGATTTGTGCAAACGTTTCTCATATCACCAGTCACTCAAGGCTCTGATTACTTTTTACTTGTGTTTCTTCCCCTTCATACTCTGCGCTCCGGAAGAGCAGTGTACCGGGTGGGATAGCTTCTGTCCCCTCACCCTCAATTCCATGTCTTTCCTGGGACCTCAGAATGTGACCTTATTTGGAAATAGGGTCATTGCAGATGTAAGTAGTTAAGATGAAGCTGTAGTGGAGTAGGCTGGGCCCTTAATCCAGTTCCACTGGTATCCTTAGAAGAAGAAAAGAGACACCTAGACACACACAAAGGAATGATGATTTGAAGAGACACAGGGAGAATGCCCTGTGATGACAGAGGCAGACGCAGGGGGATGCATTCACACATCAAGGAACAGCAAAGATTGCTGGCAAACCACAGAACTTAGGAAGAGGCAAGGACCGATCCTTGCCTTCCTTCCCCACAGCCTTTGAAGAAAGCGCGGCGCTGCTGACACCTTGATTTCGGGCTTCTCAGCCTCCAGACCCGTGAGAGAGTACACTTCCATTTTCAGACACCCAGCCTGTGACACTGTTACAGTGGCCCCAGGAAACTCACACAGAGCTGCGTTCTGGTCACTGTGTATTGCAGGTGCCTAAAACAGGGTCTGGAATGGAGAGGCCAGCTGCTAATGTTTGCCAAAGATGAACTGTATATAGAGATAGGGGACAAGAGAAATGTGACGGAGGAGAAACCAGACACAAAAAGGAAGAAGCTTGCCTCTCTCGTGCACGGCCCAGTGGCTGGGATGCCTGGATATCAGTGTATGCAGCAAATGTCTAGCAAGTGCTCATTCAGTGAGAAAATGAATAAATGAGTGAATGAACCTGTGATATTGGACTGCTCTCGTCTTCACCTCGCCTCCAAAAGAACGGCCGACCAATTGACATGTCTGCTAGCAGGAAACAATGAAACTGTGCAAAACAGCAGCACAGCAGGACTATGGCAGGACATATACACAAACGGATGATTTGTGGAAAGTGACAGTTCAGCATGCCCCCAAATTTCAGGGCTGTAACACCTGAGGATAAGACCTGCCTCAGTCGTGGAGTGATGCTTAGTATTGTGCTCTACCGGCCACCCTGCCTGACCTGGTTCCTGCTGAATTGCACCCAAGCTAAAGTCTTTCTTCCCCGTCTTAGCTTGGCCCCCTGATTCCGCAGACCCCACCCGTTCCCTGCTGGCATCTCTCTGGGGAAGCAGGCTGGTTTCTCCTGCAGCTGCGCTACTGCCCCTGCCCTGCTTTCCCTTCCTTCCCTCATTGTTTCTTCATGGGCAGCCTTGTTTGCAGCACCAAGGACATGAAGAAGACATTCTCCTCGTTCTCCAGTCATTGTCACTAATTGAAATGGGAAGCAAGACAAGGTTCCCGAAGAAAAGCCTATTATGGGCTGCCTTGTTGGAAGAAAATGAATCACCTAAGCAGATAGGTTTCCGTGATCTCGGGCAAACCTCACTCTTTATTCTACACAACCCCGTCTAATTGTTCAAGAAAATGTTCATCTGCTTCATAATGCAACAGCCATAATGGGAGTGTTGTGAAATCGCTGAAAAGTTTATTCAAGGCTTGCTCCTGAAAGCCCAGCCGGAATGCGCGGGCTCTGGAGGAGTTAATAGAATTGGCTCTCTTTGAAACTGCATGGATAACAAATTTCCCTAACACATATCCTTTTAAATGTGCTTGCTGATGGTCGTCTGAACTGGCATTTGACAGATGCAAAGCACTAACAAAGGGGTGAATTTCCCAGTTCCACTGCTAGTCACTCCCCTTGAGGCTGTGTTGTCAGAGTCCCTGCCCAAACTTCCACAACTGATGAGGCCTAGAAACCCCCATGGTTCCCATGAAACCAAGTCTTATAAACAGCAGATAGTGAACTCTAACCTTTAAGTGTAAAACAGGGAAAGAAGAGAAAACCATTTGTCTTGGTCCATTTGGGCTGTTGTAACAAAATACCATAGATTGGGTGACTTAAAACAACAAAAATTGGGGGGCACCTGGGTGGCTCAGTGGGTTAAAGCCTCTGTCTTCAGCTCGGGTCATGATCTCAGGTTCCTGGGATGGAGCCCCGAATTAGGCTCTCTGCTCAGCAGGGAGCCTGCTTCCCTTCCTCTCTCTCTGCCTGCCTCTCTGCCTACTTGTGACCTCTGTCAAATAAATAAATAAAATCTTAAAAAAAAACACTTTTTGCTGTGTCTTCATGTAGTGAAAGGAGCAAGGGGGAGGTGCAGGGGTCTCTGGGATCTCTTTTTTTTTTTTAAGATTTATTTATTTATTTATTTATTTGACAGATCACAAGTAGGCAGAGAGGCAAGCAGAGAGAGAGGAGGAAGCAGGCTCCCCGCTGAGCAGAGAACCCAATGCGGGGCTCGATCCCAGGACCCTGAGACCAGGGCCTGAGCCAAAGGCAGAGGCTTAACCCACTGAGCCACCCAGGAGCCGCTAGGATCTCTTTTATAGGGCTCCTAATCCCATTTACAAGGGCTCCATCCTTACGACCCAATGACTTCCCAAAGACCCACCTCCTAGTATCATCCCTACGGTGGCGGGGAGGGGAGGGCGGTTAGTATTTCGACTTGTGAACTGTGGGTGGACAAAAACATTCAGACCATAGCACCATCCTGGGAAGTGGAAGGAAAACATCCACAAGGAATGAATGGACAAAACAAGGCTACAGAGCACAAGCTACCTCGTTCCTGCAATAACTTCAGAAGGAGGACTCAGAATTAACTGAAGAAAAAGAAGCACAACAACAATAAAGCCGACGTGTGTACTCTTCATGCACCACATAGCTCTTGATGATTACAAAAAGTTTGAGATGAATTTCTGCACTCAAGAAGCCTTGTTAGATTTGTTCATTCATTTATTCACTGAAGATATGAATAATTTAGTTTGTAGCCAATGAAAAACAATGATCATTTAGATCCAAAATTAGGGAAAACTGGCCATGAGTCTAAAACAAGTTCAGAAAAGGGGGCGCCTGGGTAGCTCAGTGGGTTAAAGCCTCTGCCTTCGACTCAGGTCAAGATCCCAGGGTCCTGGGATCGAGCCCCGCATCGGGCTCTCTGCTCCGCAGGGAGCCTGCTTCCCCCTCTCTCTCTGCCTGCCTCTCTGCCTAGTTGTGATTTCTCTCTGTCAAATAAATAAAATATTTAAAAAAAATAATAAAACAAGTTCAGAAAAGGAGGAAAAACAGTCAAATTGAATATTTGGGAAATTTGTTTGAGGGTCTCTCCTATGCCATGCACATCCTGTATCTTGTCTGAGCTATACCTAGTTCTGCCCTTCCAGAAACTTTTGACCCGAGGTGTTGGGCAATAAACATAAGAGTGATTCCCTTCGCTTCTTTTAATGTTCCCAAATGCCACTTACCATGCCGGGAGCAATTTGTAACCTTTTTTCTCTTTCTGCTTTTCCACAATAAGAAACATGTAGCAGATTGCAGATGACCGCATATTCATAAATTGAGTGGTGAGGTCTGTCACCCTCCTCTGGAAGGTCTGTGACTGCTTTGGCCAACAGAAAACAGTGCAAGTGATGCCATGCCAGCTTCTAGACCCAAGCCTTGAGAAAGAAGGTGGCAGCTTCCACTTTCTATCTCCAGGAACATTCTCTCTGGGAGCTCTGAGCTGCCATACTGGAGAGGCTACGGTGGGTGCTCTGGTCATCAGTTCCAGCCAAGCTCAATCTTCCAGGCATCCCTTCCTAGGCACGAGATCAATAAGTTAAACCATCCTGGATTTTCCAGAGCAGCTTAGGTGTCAGTGGACTACCATCAGGTACCCTCAACTGACACTGCATGGACCCATGAGTCTCCCTACTGCACCCTGCCTGAAATGCAGACCCCAAATCTATGAAACGTACATAATAAAATGTTTTCAGCTAGAAGGTCTGGGGCAGTTTATTACACAGTCACAGATAATGTAAAGAGAAGATGAAAAGCACCAAAGATAGGCGTGCTTCATTTCCTCCTCTATGTGGAAAACTTTTTTGTTTTCTTCCTTGGGTGCCTGGCATTAATCTTAAGTCACTCATGCCATGGGTCCTTTCTGGCGACCGATACCACGGCTCGAAGGCCATGGAGTGAGGGCTCCAGGTGAGGCAATTTTGTTTTCTTCTTCTCAGACACATCTCTGGGCCAGAAGAAACTTGGCCACACAATGGTCGGTGTGTGTGAAAGTGTGTATGTGTGTGTCAGCTTTTTGCCTGTGTGAGAAATTTGTTTCATTTCCAGACTTTATTTTCTGTCCTCAATGGAGCCTTTTTCTTTTTCTTCTCTCTTGTGGTGGGGACTATAGAAACCCTTTCAAGGCAAGGCCCTGTCTATTGCTTTTGTTTTTCCCTCCCTGTTTCGTTGGAGACTTCCGCATTCAGCACGGTCGTTTCTGGAGGTGGTCGGCATTGTTCCTTCCTCCTGGGCCTGGCGGAACGCTTGGAGGGTCAGTTGGAAATGAAGCTTCTATTATCTGCGATCTGCCTCACCCTCTAAACCCGTCGGTCCCCACACTAAGGCTCAGCCAAGCATGAAGAAAACTAATTGTCCCCACTCTCTGCTCTACTGCACACCAAACCCCTGCGTGTGCTTCCCCTGGTTCCGTGACAGTCAGAGAAAACCTGGCCCAGCAGAGTCAGAGGGACCTGCGTTTCCAGGTCCCTTTCTGCCCAGACGCAGGGCCTCAGCCACCAGGACTCAAGCCCACGGCTTCCTGGAGCGCAGCCAGGGCCAGGAAAGGAGCGGAGGGAGGACGAGAAGCTGATGACTCTGCGTGTTCCCAGTAATTGCAATGGGCATAGGAAAGGGGGACTTGATTAATTTGCCTGATGAATTATGCATCGCCTCTGCGAGCCACCCTCCCAGCCTCAAAGCTTTATTATTCGAGTTGCTTGAATCCCACCACCTCACCCCTCCTTGCCTTGAAAGCTGCTGCCCCACAAGTATCAGGGAAGCCTTTGGCACCCGATCTCTAGGACCACCTAGCAGAGGCCTCCAGCAAGTTGGCAGAATTACTGAAACATGTGTGAGCTGTTTACAACACGTGTGCGTGTTAAACACGCTCCCTTTTCCTCTCTCTGTCTCTCTTTCACACACATGAACGTAGAGCTGGAGGAATTCATCAATAACAAGCCCAACATTTATGATGTGAGGGGAAACTCAGCTGTCTTTTGTAGTCTAGGACAAAAAAATTTAAATACAGAAGTGGCAATTATTTTGTTAGCCGCGTTTTAAGTTAACACCACATGAAAGAAAGTCTCCTTTAACAAAGAAAGAAGCAACAAGGAATGCCACAGCGGTGAGATTAACTTTGGGTGTTTTCAAGGCTTGTGGATTGCAGATTTGATCTCCCAATTTTTCATCTCTCTCGTCTGTTCTATCTTGGGTTTAACCAGGGGTCCTTTCAATCCCTCCTGAGTGGTTAGTGGTAATCTGGTCTTTCATTAAGGATCCTAGCACCTCCTAAATGATGCAGTCTGCTTTGCTATCCATCTCTCCAGGTGAAGACAGAAAAGTCTTTGTGTTACTAATCAGAGCAAAATAAAGGCAATACTTCCTGCCACAAGGTAGGATGGAAGAATTGAGGAGGGCCTTTTTTTTTTTTTTTTTTTGCGAAGCTTCCTCTATCAAAGCTCAGTCTGAGGGGCAAAGCTAACAAAGGAAATAAAATAAGTCTACAGTTTTTATTTTTTGTAGATTTAGATTTTTGGTAACAGCTTTATTGGGAAATAATGCACATACATTACAATTTACTCCAAGTACACAATCCCATGGTTTTTAATACATTCATAGAGTTGTGCACCTATCACTACAATACATTTTAGAATATTTTCAGCATCCCTGAAAGCAACCATGTTCTCTTTAGCTATGAACCACCCTGTACCCCCAACCCAAGGCAACCACTGATCTGCTTTCTGTCTGTAGATTTGCCAGTTCTAGACATTTAATATAAAACGAATTGTAGAATATGTGGCCTTTTGTGTCAGACTTTTTTTACGCAGCGTAAGGTTTTCAAGGTTCACCCATGTCGTAGCATCGGTTAGTACTTCACTCCTTCTTGTGGACAAATAATGTTCTATTGTCTGGATAGACCACATTTTGCATAACCATTCATCAGTTCCTGGAGCAATATGATGATTTTCCAAGCTTTTTATTCTGAGTTTTTATGCTTTCTGTCTTTATGGAAAAAATCTCGTATCAAGTTGACAGGAAAGCTTTTGGGTAATGCACTACGTGAGAAGACCGATGTAAAACTCAAAGAAAGAAATAGCTTCTAGTTTCTTCCAAGCTGGGGTTAGAGCAAATAGTGAGGTCCTAATATGTTTCCTATAGCATTCAGAAGAAGATTTACAAAATGAATTCTTTTTCAAAGTACTGGTAAAAAAAAAAAAGTGCTTTGCATCTTTTCAAAATAGCAAGATTCTATTCAACACACATATATCGGCACATACTCAGAGTTGCTGATCTCAAGGACTTACAAGTCTAATGTGGGGGTGCCTGGGTGATTTGGTTGGGTAAGTGTCTGCCTTTGGCTCAGGTCATGATCTGGATGGATCCCACATTGGGCTCCTTGCTCAGTGGAGAGCCTGCGTCTCCCTCTCCCTGCCACTCTCCCTGCTTGTGCTCTCTCTATCTCTTTCTGTACGACAAATAAATAAATAAAATCTTAGAGAAAAAGTCTAACGTAACAACAACAGTCCCAGATGATGGATGAGATCGAATGACAAAAGTGGTAAAGCAGGCTTGCCTCCGTTTCATCAGTTATAGACTGAGCTTTCAAACTAGTATTTCTCTTAAAAACAAAACAAAACAAGATTTTATTTATTGATTTGAGAGAGAGAGAGATAGAGAGGGAGAGAGAGCATGAGTGGAGGAGAGTGTCAAGCAGACTCTGCTCTGAGCACGGAGCCAAACTCAGGGCTCAGTCCCATGACCCTGAGATCATGACCAGAGATGAAATCAAGAAACGGATGGATGCTTGACCGACTGAGCCACCCTGGTGCCCCATACTACTATCTCAGTAATGCCTCTTTTCATCAGAGGAGGCAGCTGTAGTCCAGCACGGGGGGCCCCTCTCTGCCTCTGTGTACTGAAGACTCACTTGAATCAGTCATCTGGAAGACTCTGTTTTCCTGGCTGTGGGTAAAATGAGGTATTGAACTTGCTACTCTGCAGTATCTCCCAAGAAGCAGAGTGGAATGGAAAGACTTCTGTGTTTGGCTTTGAATCTCTTCCAAAGGATAGTTCTCTCTCATCTATAAAATGGCAAGAATACACCTTACCCTAAATATAGTGTAAGGATGAAATGAGGTAATGTCCACAGGTGCCTTTCATTATTACGTGCTAAATAAATGGTGGTTACTTGAGGCTCTACTAAGGCTAGCAATCTCCAGTGTGATGGTGGGTCAGCTGCTCAGGCATTAGGATATTTAATTGAGCATTTACTCTGTACATGTCCCCAAACATGAGATAATAAAAGAAGAATGTGATGAGGAGCCCGATCTGGTCTATATGAAACAAACTGACCAGGACAAGATACTGTCCCGCTAGCTGGAAGTGGCTGCTATCACCTCCCACTCCCAGTGGCCGTGGTTTTGTCCCCATCTCAGGGTTCTCAGTACTTTCTCCGTTGGGTTTGAATTATTAGGTTAAAAGTTTTATCTTCTCCACCAGGCTGTGATGTCCTTAAGGGTGGGGACCACGTTCTTTCATATTTAAAATCTGAGCTTATCAGGGAGTTCCCTCTGAAACCACACTGTTATCTTTTCTTTCTCTTTCTCTTTATAGTTACTGGTGATTTTACAGTTAGAGTGTCATTTTTAAAGGCCTCTTGAGTCATATTTCCTTGCAAGGCATAACTCTACCGTCATGGCTATCTTTCCTTAGAACACTCAGATGTTTAATTTCCTAACGTCTAGGGCACCTCTTTGGTTCATGTGATTGACAAGATGGGGCACTGAAGAATCCTAACCACTGGTGAATTTTTTCTCTTATGCTGATTAGCAAACTCAAAACAGCAATTACATTCATTGTTTGCTCTACTTTTAGAAACAACCAGTTGTCAGAAAGGCAAGGCAAATGCTCTTTCTCTAGAACAAGACTTCCCATTGAGCTCTGGAGACCTGAAGTCTCTAAGGCTTCCCCATCTTGCCCAGGTGCCAGGAAATCTTGTGTGACAGATGGCCACTGACCAGTCCAGCTAAGCTTTACCCATCTCTAGGTCAGGCTGGGACTCAGATTCCTTCAGAAAGAGAGAGGACGTTTGAGCAATAAAATGCTAGCCATAGCCTGGAATAGGTAGATGACTTTATGGATGTATTAATGTGTACAGAAAGATAATGTATTGAAAAGACTCTGGGGTGGCTCACGGGATCAAGGAAAGAATGAATTCAGATCTCAGGGAGGGCAAGAGTCAGGGCAGGAGCCTCAGGTGATGTCAGCAGTAGGATCTGTGAACCATGTATCCAGGAGCTACCATTATGTTAACTCAACTCTGATTCTTCAGCCTCTGGGTACGGAAAACTGTTCAAGATTCAAATTCCAGAAGGGGCACCAGTTGGCCCTCCTTGGGTCCTGGTGAATCCTTTAACCAATCTTCCTCACACGGCAGGAATGGAGTCATTATGTCCACCCTTTTGTTTGCAGCCATTCCTAGAGAAGGGAGGCTTGTTGTGAACAGAGAAGCCGCCACTCTAGTTGGTGTCTACCACAGTGGGTGCTTATCTCCTTTTCCCAAACTGATTAGCAACAAGCAAGGCAAGGAAAAACTCTACCCAAGACTCTCTGAGGCAATCACTCTTTCATCTGGGAAAAAGTTACAAGATCAAAGGAAAAAAAAAATCACCAACCTGTAATTTTCTGGTATTTACGATGCTATCTTCTTTTACACGCTTACCTAGCATTTTAAGTTCTGTTATTTAACAGGCTAGAAATTCATGAGGCCAAGTATTTATTGCAATACGCAAATTTTATGTACCTAAACTGTGCAGCTGGGAATAGGCATTTTCTTAAAACATAGTGCAGCCCTCAAGGAAAAGACTCTAAATCAGAAGCCCCCAGGGATTCTTATCCAACAAAAGAATTCAAGAAGAACTTGGCCCTGAAGGAACTGTAGGATCTGGGACAGGGAAGGGCACTCTTCCATTTATCTTTTCAGTGAGTATTGAGTGAGCACTTACTCTGTGTCAGACACAGTGGTAGGCACCTGGGATACCAAAGTGATATAGACAGATGTGGTCTCTGCCCTTAGAGATCTTATGGTGCTCTCTTAAACTTGCATTAACACTCATTGGGCTCCACTGGGTGAAGGGGATGTTTAGAATCTTGCAGCAAGATGATCTCACCTTGCCAGGGAAGATTGGTCAAGGGAGGCTGAGACCTGAGAAGAGATGTGAAGAGTAGAGGAAGAGTGTTCCAGGCAAAAGGAACAACATGTGCAAAAGAGATAAGAGAGAACAGGATTCATCCAAGGAACTTGATGAGTCTAGGATTGTCGAAGTGTAGATAAGGCAGTAAGGCAAGATGAGATAGGAACCAGCTCAGGGATAGCTTGAATTAGAACTTTATCCCAAGAACACTGGAGAGTCGCTGAAGGTTTTCAGTAGGGAGCTACCTTCTGGATTCAGTAAGGAGAAGTGCAGGACTGGATAGCCCAGAGACCAGGCACATGGGAACCTGGTAGAAGAAAACTCCCAAAGACCTAACAAACCCTTTTCAGAAAGCTCTTCTGAGAGCTAGTGCTTGCCTCCCTGAGATTTAGGGGAGGTTCTCAGAGAGTCGGGGCAAAGTCCTGGAGACCACGGAGCAGAGTGGAGTGGCTAAGGCCGAGGCAGGGCTCAGAGAAGGGTTTAAGGAGCTGCTCACATCCACCATGAGGCTCCATATACTGACACAGGACAGACCAACAGATCCTCAGGCCAGGCATCTTTCCTTTTCTTTCTTTCTTTTTTTTTTTCAAATAGTCTCCATGCTGGCTCCATTCATCTGGAGCTGAATTCACCACTCTGATATCAAGACCCGAGCTGAAAACGAGAGTTGGGACCCTTAACAGATTGAACCACCCAGACACTCCAGGCACCTCTTTTTTTTAAGTGTCCTTATAAACCACACTGCTGGCCTTGAGCTCCTGGTTCCATTCAGGAGGAGAGGCTTCCAACACCGAGAGATGTGCTAGGCCCAGGTTCAGAACCTTGTGCTGATTCAGAGCCCAGGATAGGTACAGTCTCCAGCCACATCCCTCCATCCTGCTGGGGAGGTTCAGCAGCCGCTCATGCTCCTGTCACCTCCCTTGCTTTTTTTTTGCTTGCTTTACCAAAAAATTACTGACGAATTTTCCACTTCACGTTCCACTCATTTCTCTGTAAGAAGTGACCTTTTGTTTGAAATGGCCAGACGGACTTGTTGCTTTGTCACTCATTCAGTATTTATTGACCATCTCTGGATAAATCTGCATTAAGACTTTTGGGGGAGTGTCAAATGAATCAGATGCAAACTTTGACTTCAAGAAACTTGCAATGACCCATGAAAAATAAGACATGTTGACTCAGCCTATATTTGTTAAGGACCTCTCATATGTCGGGCTCTGCAATGGTTTTCTGAAACACAGCAACGAATGACCACTCTTGTAGAGCTCATGCAAAAACACAGAAGTGCACACCATGTGTTGAATATGTTATATTCACAGTTAGCACATTGGTTTCTTGGAGAGAGAGAAGCTATCCTTGTCAGGAAAAGGCATTGATAAGGGTAGAGCGTGGAAGCTGGGCCTCTAGGCCTTGGCCACCGGGTGCCAGTGCTTTTGAGGAAGGAGATACTACTTGACGTGACAGTGGGGAAGAGTCTGGTTGCCAGTGTTCCGGGTACTGTGAGCTAAAGGGTGGGGTCAGAGGAGGGCAGGGAATCTCATTTCAGGGTAGGGGTCAGAATAGACATTCTAGTGGAAACAACTCATGGATGTTAGTTATCCGGGCCACCTGGAAGAAAAATACCCCAGGCAGGGGGAATAGGATGTCCATGAATAGAGGTCAAGTTAAGCAAAACGTGAAGTGTTGCACTATGATGGAATTCCACAGAATAAGGAAAAACCAGTCTCTAAATCTGTATGTGTCAACATGGGCAGACTTGAGAACAAGGCTTGTTAAGAAGGCATAGATAGATGATAGATGATAGATAGATACAACAAACTCATTGGAGTGATGACCTCTGGGGAGTAGAGAAGGGACTGAGGATGGGGTGGGGATGAAGAGGTCTTAAGCTTTCCCTGTAAGTGTTCAGGTTTCTTACAAGGAGAATACATTGATGTGTTATTTAGGGAATTAGAAACCTATAATACAAGATGAAAATTGGTCGGTGCTCTCGACAGATAGAGATGGGGTCTATGGGTCAGAAATGGGGGGAGAGAGCACTTCCAGCTGAAAGGGGTGGAGGAGACTTGGTGAAGGAGACAGCGCCCGGCTGCAGGATGGGCCAGATCTGGCCTCGTGGAGATGGAGCAGGCACAGGGATGGGAAAGTGCACAGTGGATGAGGGAGGAACAATAGTTTACCTGGAGTAAGCGTGTGGCAGGGAAGATTGGGGGTTGGGGAGAAAAGGAGAAAAGGAATGAGGGCCTCGTCATTGGGGCCAGGTTGAGGGTTTTGGGGGCTTTGGAGCCAGTGACTCACTCAGTAGGGCTGGTAGTCAGGCAATGCAGGAGGTGGGGGTCAAGTCAGGAGGCCATGACAGTGGGCCAGGAGGCAGAGGTTAGGAGCAGAATGGGACAGGGGTGTCAGGCCCTGTGGGTGCAGAATGCCAGAGCATGTCTGCCAATGATACAGTTTAAACCTAAACCCCCGCCCAGCTTCTTAGAAAGGTTCTTATCTGCAGCCTTCAACACTGGGGCAAGGCAAGCTCTGAAGAATGACATGCTCTTTAAACTGACACTCTCAAGGAAAGCTCTAGTTTCCTTGAAAACTTCTTTATTAATTTAAACACCACCGCTTTCTGCTAACACTAAGAAGCGATTATAATACTCCAGCGGGACTTCCTTTGCTTAACATGAAAATAAACCTGACAGAAGGATTACAAAACTAAACACGGAATATTACAAGAAACACTAATTACCTCCCGTTCTTTCTTCTCACTCACTAAAACAACGATTTAGACAAACAAAGAAGCGGAGAGAAGGCGGGAGCAGAACTGAAGAGTGTATGGCATGTATGGCTCTGCTAATCCCCGCTGCTTTGCCGAATCTGAAATAGGATCATTTGACATCTGAGAAGTGGGAGGTATCTTTCCGGGACCGCTTTG
Source organism: Meles meles (assembly GCF_922984935.1). NCBI lineage: Eukaryota > Metazoa > Chordata > Mammalia > Carnivora > Mustelidae > Meles > Meles meles. Next base: position 3,808,168 of record NC_060069.1, read on the forward strand.
CTTCCAGTTACCTCAGGTAACTCTGATTTACCTTTTGAATCAAACAGGCTTTGGGCTGAACATATAATTTCTCCTCTGTGAAGCAGCCTTAGAACCCTCCCCTCTCCTTCTCTGGCTGGGGTAATTACCTCCCCTCCGGGCCCGAGTCTCCTGCTCTGTGACAGCACCTGGGCTGGGGTGCAGTCTGCAGGCGGTAAACTCAGTGAGCCCAGGCCCGCAGGGAAGACATGCTTGGTGCCCCCCTGACTAGTTCAGTGCCTGTGCTCATAAGAATTTTCCTGAGTGAGACGTACATCTGGGGAAGGAGGGGGGACAGAGGAAGAGGGAGAAGGAAAGAGTATGGGTGGTTCCATACCTAATATTTGTGTTCTGAACTCTGGATTTCAATGCAATAGTTAAGTGCCGCCCCTCACCCCACCTTCCATCAGATCCCTCTCTTCAGCAACTTTTGGAAGGGCCCTTATGATGTAGAAATTCTTACCAAAAACTCAAGAAGGCCCGAGAGCACAGCATGAAATAAACTAGACGCTACTTCCTAAATAGTCAACCTGAGCGTGGGCCCACTCACATCAGTTGTATACTGAAATACTGGCATTAACGCCATTACTAGGTTCTTCGGTGTGATGACCCGCCGCCACCCCCCCCCCCCCCCCCCCCGTCACACCTTTCTCTCTCCGTGACAGGGGCAGAGTTTCCAGTTCTACCCTTTTTCCCAGTTTCGCCTCAACTGCCACTTTGCACCTGCATCATCATCATCTTCTCTTCTTCTTCTTCTTCTTCTTCTTATTTCTTTTCAGTGTAACTGAATCCATTGTTTTGCACCACACCCAGTGCTCCATGCAATACGTGCCCTCCATAATACCCACCACCTGGTTCCCCCAACCTCCCACCCCCCGCCCCTTCAAAACCCTCAGGTTGTTTTTCAGAGTCCGTAGTCTCTCAAGGTTCACCTCCCCTTCCAGTTTCCCTCAACTCCCTTCTCACCTGCGTCTTCTGTTGTCTGTCTCGTCGTGATCAATGCCGATGAGACGAGTGGATTCTTGGTCTCAGGGCTAAGGTAGTAATTGCAGGGGATTCTCAATTCCTCTGTGAATTTTCTTATCCTACTTGTTGTTGCTGCTGAAATCCTGCAAATCCTGGGAGAATGACTCTCCTCCAGTTCAGCCCCTCCTGTGTGTCCCTGAAATGCCTTCTCAGAACTGCGTTGTTAGACCAAGTGGGCATTTGGATGGAAACAGAACAGTTGACAGTCAAAGTGTCACTGGGAACTGTTCTTGCTTGCATTATCGTTTGCCTATCTTGCGTTAGGGGACTTGCTACTTGCTACTTTGAGTGTTTTATGTTTACCTACGTAAGTAGGCAAATATTTCTCAAATATGTATTCCTAGAGTTAGTCAAATAAGTAAACCTGAAACCTAATCCAAAAATGTGTATCTGTTTAAGCTTTTCACTGCCAAGGGCCAAATAAACCAACTCAATTAATTTCTGGAGGAATTATATCCAAGTTCTCCAAGAGTAATTATTGATTCACAAAATGCTCCTTTTCAGGAACATAATTCTGAAAAGACAAAAAAATAAGAAGATTTGAAGTAAATAAGCAAGAAAATAAAAGAGATTTGGATCACCAGAATTGGATTACTAAGATTCAGCTTGGGAACTGAGGACCTGTCTATTAATAAGATCCCACAATAACTTCTTATCCTTTTGTTTTAAACTGAAGAGTCTCCATGGGATCCTCAGAGTGCGTTGTAAGCCTATTTGGGGTGAACATAGTAAGACATATAGGCAGCAAACAGAGATTAGAGCTCTGCAAGGAGAGGGCAGCCCCAGAGTGTTCCTGAGCTCTGAGGCCTGAGACAAGGGCGAGGACCGTCAGTTTCTCTGAGTGAGTCAAGGTCTTCTGCTCAGAGGTACAGCCCAGCACTGAGGAAACTTACAAAAGAACATGCGTTATGAACTGAACAGTATCTCCCCAAATTCATACATTGAAGCCGTAACCCCCATGTGACTCGATTTGGAGATAGGACATTAAAGAGGTACTTGAGGTTAGGTCACACAAGTACAGCCTTGATCTCATAGGATTCGTGTCCTTGTAAGAAGAGGAGGAGACACCAGGGATCCACACGCACAGAGAAGAAGCCATATGAGGACCCAGCAAGGAGGCAGCCATCTGCAAGCCTAGGAGAGAAGAGGCCTTAGGAGAAAGGAAACCTGCCGACACCTTGATCTTAAACTTCCAGTATCCAGAACTGTGAGCAAGTGATTTCTGTTTGTGCCACATAGTCTGTGGTGCTTTGCCAAGGCAGCCTGAGCAGACCACCATGGTGCTGAACACTTTTCTCCATCTCAGAGACAACAAGGATGGCGGAGCTGCCAGTGGGGGGGGGGGAGGGGGGGGAAGGGGCGGAGGGGCGGTGTGTGGATAAGGAGGAAAAATTACATCTTGCCATTTTCTATTGTCCGGAGCTGTCCAAAGATTTAGTGGCTTGCTTATGGAAATAATGAGCTTTCTGTCCCAAATTTTAAGTTAGTATCTGCTTGGTAGAGATTTTAGAGCTGGACTCTAAGCATCAGCCAAGGGATTCTCGACTAGGGCAGTACATTCTCTCCTGGGTGTGTTTGGAAGTGAGTGGATGTGTGTGGGTGAGGGGCTTTGGCTGCTATAATGACCAGGTAGATAAAACATATCTAGGTAATCACATTTCTTTGAAGATTCTTCTCTAATAACAGCAAATTCAAAGGTCAAGTCTGTGACTTTTCTTTTTTAAAAGCACCTTTTATTCATGAATGAGAGCACAGAGCTACAAATGGAGTCACTCAAAGGCTGTGGTAACACAGTGATTCCACATGTGGTCCTGTAAAGGAATGCTCCCAAACTTGCTGAATGAAAAAGCAATTGCTGCAGTGCTTGTTAAAAAACCCAATTCCCAGGTCCTGTCCCAGACAACCTGAATTGGGGTCTCCCAGAGAGTCATTGAAAAGCTCTATGTAGGTTTCTGAACCTGGCTGTGTACTGGAATCATCCAGGGAGTTCAAAAAAGTCTGATGCGGGGGTGCTTGGGTGGCTCAGTTGGTTAAGCATCTGCCTTCAGCTCAGGTCATGATCCCGGAGTCCTGGGATGGAGCCCTGCACTGGGTTCCCTGCTCAGTTGGGAGCCTATTTTCCCCTCCTCCTCTGCCTCTGCTCCTGCTCATGCTCTCTCTGGCACACTCTCTCTCTCAAATAAATAAATAAATAAATAAATAAATAAATAAATAAAATCTTAAAAAAAAAAAAAAGTGATGCCTGGGCCTCACTCCCAGAGACCCAGAGGCTTCTGGGTCTCATTCTCAGAGATTGGCATAGCTGGTCTGGGCTGGGGTTCCTTTTCTTAAAGCTCTTTAGTTGATGCTCCTGGGTAGTCAGAGCTGAGAACCACAGCCCCAAGTGATACTTATGTGGAATCACAATGGGTAATGTGTATTGAGGAATTAAGTGTTCATCAATAGTCTGATTGGTTGTTAGCACAGACAGATGTGACCTGGGTGTAGGATTAAGGAGTATATCTCTTCTGGAGAATCAAGAATATTTGGGCCTAAGTTTGACTGGTAGTAGGAACCTGAAGTCATCTGCACAGCTTTACCAGTACTGATTACAGCAACCGGTGCTATATCAGGCTTGGGGTAACGGGAGTGGAGGGTGAGAATGAGGGGTTGAGGAGAGATGTTCTCCTGTGAGGAGGAGATTTTTATCACTGACATTGTGCACAATTGCAGGTGCATAGGGATAATAGAAAGTAGGCCAGTGTTTAATTAGCTTCATTATTGCTTTTTAAAAATAAGCTTTTAATTTTGAATAGTTTTAGATTTACAAAAAAGTTAGGAAGATGATAGAAGGGTTCTGTATACCCTGCATCTGTTTACTCTCTTGCTAACATCTCACCTGACTATGATACATTTGTTGCAACTGATAGATCAATACTGAAACCTTATTATTAGTTAGAGTTCATATTTTATTCAGACTTCCTTACTTTTTACCTAATGTCCTTTTTCTGCCCCAGAATCCCATCCAGGATACAATGTTAGAGTTAGTTATCATGTCTCCTTAGGCTCCTCTGGAGTGTGACAGTTCCTGATACTTTTCTTCTTTTTGATGGCTTTGGTGGTTTGAGGAGTACTCATCTGATATTTTGCAGAACTTTAGACAGTGATCCCTGAGAGAAGAGAAACAAATGAGGTAAGCCCTAGGAATGCTCCAGTTTACTGTTTGGAGTTTCTAGCACAGGAAGGGGAAACACAGTCCCATAGTCTTCCCGAGTTGAGGAAACAATTCAGAGTTCAGGGAGACCAAATCTACAACAAATCTGAGGGCAGCGTACCACAGAGGAGAACTCTGTGGAAAGAGAAAGCTCGAGAGAATGCGGGAGATTCGTCTTGCATCTTCAGCTGAGTACTGATCAGGGCGTACGAGTGAAGAGACCATTCAAGCCCAGGAAAAGAGCCACTGGAAAAGAGCAGGGAGAACAATCACTACAGCTCACACAGGGCCATGAATTGTTTCAGTGTCCACCACTGAAAAAGCGGTGTGGCAAAAGTTCCAAACACACTGGATGTTGAATAGGGTTCTCCGAAGGTTACCGCTTACATAGAAGGGTCCAATTACTCCCAGATTGAGGGTGTGTTGGGCTCACTGAAGGAAGCTTAAAAGCAAACCTTGAAAAAAAATCAAATTGTTTCCAAGAAATGTAACAGTGTCCGTGAATAAATACGAGACCTTTATAAAGGAATACAGAAAAATTTCTGTAATTAACAACATAAAAATCACAATGTCTGATATCTCATAAAACATTATCAGACACGCAAAGGAACAGAAAACTATAATCCATAATAAGTAGAAAAACTGATTGATTAGAAATAGCTTCAGAAATGACACAGATGATAGAATTAGTAAACGAAGATAGATATTCAGACAACTGTTATTAATATACTCCATGTGTTCAAGAAGGTAGTGGAAAATGTGATGAGGACAGGTATCAAAGTGTTTTTTAAAGACCCAGGTTAAATTCTAGAGATGAAAATGCAATGTCTGGGATACAAAATACACTATATGGTATTAACATCAAAATAGACAATGCAGGAAAAAATTAGTAAACTTGAAGTCATAATAGAAAGTACCCAAAATGAAACACAGGAAGAGAAAAGATTGAAAAAAAAAAAAAAAGAATATTGAGTAGTGGGTCAAAGTCATGTGGCCTGATATATGTGTCGCTGGAGTCCCAGAAAAAAAATAAAAAGGCTGAGGAGGGCAGAAAAATAACTGAAGAATTAGCAGCCGAAAAATTTTCTAAACAGAATGAAAATTACAAGCCTGCAGTTCAAGATGTTTGCATATGGAGCTAGTTATGTTGTAAAAATGAAGATTCTGGTCTCGGGAATAGTCAGATCTAGGTTCCCAAACAGTTTTGCCATGTCTTGTCTGTGTGCCCTGGTTTACTTCAATGAAGCTTCGGTTTCCTCATCCACAAAGCGGAGATAAAAATTGCACAAAATACTCATTTATTTCATGGTTTCTAACAGAGAAATATTTGCGACAACTTAAATGTCTCTCTGTAAGGCATGGCTAAATTAATGATGGTGCAGCTCTAGCATGGAAGGGTATGCTGATGACAAAAAGAGGAACTCTCTAAGAACTGGTGTAGAAAGGTCTCAGAATACTGCATGTGAAAAAGCAGATTGCATGGTATGATTTCATTTAGGCATTCAAAAAGCTTGTAGAGATAGATGCATATTTGTGTGCAGGTACACACGAAGGGGACTGGAAGGATGCTCAGCAACTGGCCTCTGAAAGAGAGTGAGGCATGAGAGATGGCAAACCTCTTCCATGTTTATCTCTGTAAACCACTGCACTGCGTACATTGTTCACAGTGACTGTGAGATAATTTTTGAAGGAGGGCAAACAGGAGGAGGATGGTTGTGGGAGTGTGCCCTGGCTCCCCATGCTGGAGGGTGGAGGATTCATGCAACGCTTAAAGATAAGGTGAACAGGTGACAGTGGGAATTCAAGCAAACCACTCCCCGCCGAATATCCACCTGTGGCTCTCTCTTACCCGCAGAATAAAATCCAAGTCCCTGAGCGGAGCTCATAGGAGCCCATCTGATCTGGCCCTGCCTGATTTTTCTGGGTCTATTTCCATCCAGGAACAGCTGAGAGTTCTTCCCCCTCTTGCACACTGGCCTACTTCTGGTTGTTCTTCTGTACTTGGATTATTTAGTGCATTGCTTCTCTGTTCTCTCCGTCCCTACCCCTGAAGAGTTAACCACTCCCTCCTGTGCCCCCTCTCACCTACACATACCTTCGGATCGGCATTTATTAAAATGCCATGTTGCTGTGTAATCACATGTGCATTTAGACAAAGGGGGCTGATATCTAGAGTCGAGAAATCCAAGATCAAGGTGTCAGCAGGTTTTTTTTCTTCTGGAGCTTCTCTCCTTGTCTTGCAAATGCCTACCTCCTTACCTTGTCCTCTGATGGTCTTTCCTCTCTGTGTGTGCACTCTGGTGGCTCTTTCCTCCTCTTATAAGAACATCAGTCACATTGGATTAGGAACTGCCCTAACAGCCTCATTTTAACTCAGTTGCCTCTGTAAAGGCTCTATCTCCAAATACAGTCACATTCTGAAGCACCAGGAGGGGTTAAGGCTTTAATATATGAATTTCAGGATGATACAGTTTAGTCTGTAACAGAATTGCTGAAAGTCTCGGAAGAAAATGCTCACTTCATTTTGGAGGTGGTAATATTAATAGTTGGTCATTAATAGGCGTTAAATAGGTAAACCCGTGAAAAGTTATATTTAAGACAAAGACAATTCAGATAAAATCACACAGCTAGAAACTACACATGCAGATACTGTTCAACATTTTATAGGCTGCAAAATAAGGTAGTGAGACCACCATCATAGTATGTATTCCAGAAGGAAGATGGCTGCATTGGATAGGAAACATGTTCAATGACCTCTTAAGCCTCCCTTGATTCCACGTTACTCAGACCCCAGACTGCAAGACCGAGCGATAAGACAGAATTCAAATCCAATCTTTCCTGAGTGAAATGGGAAGTGAAAAAGAAGCCCTCTGAAAACCAGAATGGAAGGTGGGAGACACTGACGGGGACTGCCCACCCAGGGGGTGAAAATACGGACAGCCAGGGGTGAGGTGGGCTTGCTCCAACTCTTGGCACACCCCTGGAAATACCGCTAGCTCCTGTGGTCTTAAGAAAGAAGGCTGGTTGCAGATTTTTTTTTATTATTATTTCTTTTCAGCATAACAGTATTCATTGTTTTTGCACCACACCCAGTGCTCCATGCAATACGTGCCCTCCCTATTACCCACCACCTGGTTGCAGATTTTTGATGTCTTTGTTCTGGCGCCCGTGAGGATTGAGCCCTCAACTGAGCTCTTTTTCTGTCGCTCCTGCATTGCCTGGTTAGTGCGGTCCTTGGAAGCATGTGCCTTCTGACTATCTGAAGAGGTACATTCTTGCTCTTCCTATTCAGAGCCACACTGTGAATTGGGATGAGATATCAGATGCCCATCGCCCTTAAATCTATCTGTGTTAAGAATCTGTACTTTGAAAGGAATATTGGAGCTGTTGGGATGCAGTCTGCAAGAACCCGGGCTGCTTATTATACAATCCATACTGATTCCCCACCCCACTTTTTTTTTTTAATTGAACTGGTTACTCAGTCATACTAAACATGGAATAAAGTGAAATAAATAAATATATAAAACTCAGAGTGCACTGAGTCTTTTCACTGTCAAGCTGGCTCAGATGTTCTCAAAGTTTATCAGAGAGCTTGGTTGCCCCGGTGAAAATAGCATTGTGCAGTGAAACAGAAAATAAGATGTCATGGCAAACTAAACATCTTCACTTTCCGGACAAATACCTGAGTTGACTGGACCATAGAGAGAGGCCTGGGGAATGACCAGAGTGGGGACGCCCAGCTTCCCTGCCCCATGCTTTGGGCCTCTCTGGGGTTCAGGTGAGCACCGACACCTGGCTCCTGCTAAAGATTCTGGCGACTTTTGACCAGGTCAAGTCTATACTCTTGTGGCTCTTCTGTTTGTTTTGAAAGTGACGTTTAGTTCGCTGTGACATCTTATTTTCTGTTCTACGGCACAGCGTCATTTTCACCAAGGTACCTCCCTCCCTCCCTGATACACTCACTGGGACTTGAGATCTGCCAATAACTCCCATTAAAATACATGGGTATTAAAATCTTTCTGTACTATATGTTGGCTAATTGAATTTAAATAAAAATAAATAAAATGAAATCACTGTGTGTGTGTGTGTGCGTGTAGAAAGGAGAGGGTGAAAGGTAGAGGGGAGGGGAGGGAAAAGTCAAGTCGATCTATATTCACGTATTATCTTGTTATTTAATCTGTATACAACTCTTAATTAAAAGTGGGGATAACGTTGCTACTAACCTCAGGTGGTCTGTTATGAGGATTTAATAAAAAACTTGGATCATACCAAGCAATCCATAATGAAAATCAAACGAGAATTGGCCACATGGAGCTGAAGTGTTAACTGTATTTTATTATTTATAAAACTGTAAGGGGGAAGAAGAAAAAAGAGGAGAAGTTTTAAAAATTAAGAACATGTTGGAGACAAGAGAGAAAAGACCTTACTTCTTTGCCAAGATTCTATGAAGCCAAATTCACACATTTATTTATTCTGTCATTCAGCAAATAAGGGCACACATGTATGAAACACTAATAAATGTAGGTAATGCAGGAAGGTAGTCTAAACTGTTGGTCCTCCACTAATATCACCATGAGTCCTTTACCGTTTTCTTGCATGCTAGTTCCTGGGATACTTTCACCCCTAACAGCTAGAACCTGGGCCTCTTTGTCAGAGGGGTCCCTCAGGGACCTTAAAAGCCACTTCTTTAGACGCCCAGAGAGTCTAAAGTGCTTGAGGATTTTTGTCTCTTTGGGACCAGCTCTTGAGTGAGGGATGCACCCTTGCTTGTCCCTTTTCTTTTTGTTGGTTCCCTTTTCCTAGTCCCTATCTGTTTTTTTCTTGACGACACATCCTAATGAATCATTTCAACATGAACTCTTATCCCAGCTCTTGTTTCTTGGGAATCTAGCCTAAGACAAGGACTTCCCCAACTTATAACCTGTTTCCCAAAATAAAAGGTTTGTAAGTCAGTTTGGAAGTAAAACAATATTCTTTTGCAGAAAATGTATGAGAATCATTAGAATCCCCAAGGCTTCTTTAACTAATTATGTAATTAAAATACTGAGCATTTGCAGAAAAATGCTGCATAGAACTTTACTGTTGCTTTGCTAACAAAAAGTTGTGATGTGGGGAAAAAGTATACAGGAGCTACAACACCAAAAAGCAGTTTTCCTTGAGCCTCGGTTCGTGAGGGAGTTTCTAGGGATTTCCAGGAATATGAAAAGTTGCTAAAACTGGCTCTTTTTTGCCCAGTCTTTCTTTCCTTCCCTTTGTGCAAATGCACCATAGTTAAGTACATTCTTTCCTCTCAAAGCAATGCAGGGTCTTTCTGAAACAAATCGTAGAGGGAGCAGGAAGCCTGGAGAAGGACCCTGTGGGAGGAAGGGAGGAGAAGAAGGATGGGAAGGTACTCTTAGAATCAGAATAGGTGCTAAAAAAAAAAAAAAGACAAAAACGGGGAAAGGGATTTAAAAGAATGACTATAAACATGGGGAGAGAGGTGTAGAGGGAGGAAATCATCAATCAATGCAGACAGAGAGTCAAAAAAGAACAGTTCTATGTCCCCAAGTAGCCACCATTGGCAATTATGGAGAACTCAGGAACAAGGAATCGAGGGTGGAGAGAAAAGTGTTCTAGAGAGGCACGAGGAGGATTGGAAACGTTTTCCTGGAAACCTTTCCTCCCATTGTCTTCCCTTTTGTGCTCTAGGGCTTAATCTCTTTCAATGGATCCTTTCCTCCCTGTTCCAAGATGCTAAAGTTAATGTAAAAGAGTTTTGAGTCTCTTTTCCTCATGGGTTCTTAAGCTCTTTTCAGTTTGCCTGGCAGCCAACTGTCAACACAAAAATCAGTCTAGTTGAGACTGGGAGAATCATGTAACTGAGCCAGCCCAGCACGAATTGCCAGTCCACAGAATCATGAATGTCCTCAGCTGTATTTAAGTCCTAAGTTTTTGGTGTGGTTTGCTTTACAAGCAGAAGTATCTGATACAGTATTTTAATGATAATGGATTCATCATCATTAAAAGAATAATAATGACAATGCAAATTATGCAAAAGATGTATTAATACTACTTGAAAGTAACATGATTATAGTATGAAATGAAGTTTTTAGCTTTTCGTTTCGTTGTTAGTTCTCTAGTGTCTCTAATCAGCTCAGTCTTTCATTTCATCGCCAGTGCGCACTTCAAGACAAAGGGTTTAGGCCTGACTTCTGTAGCTGTGGAGAACCCTGATTAATGGCACCGTGTGGGTCAGGGTCAATATTTACTCCTCAGCCTTCCATCTAGACATTCCTCATGCACCGCCCCTTGTGTCAAGGAGGGTCCAGTCAGAAAAGGAAAACCACATTAGTTATTTTAACAGAGGGAATTTAAAATAAGGAACTGGTTAAAGGTATTGGAAGACTTAAAAGGCCAAAAAGGAACCCTATAGTAAGAAGCCACACATCCAAAGCTTCGGAGAACACAGTGATAGACGTGTAAGTGATTGAAACTAGACACTGGGAAGAGCACTGGGAGGAGCACTGGGAGGAGCACTGTGGAGGAGCACTGTGGAGGAGCACAGTGGAGGAGCACAGTGGAGCTCCTCAGAACGAAGAGGAGAGGCACTACCTGGATAGTTCTGACACTTGCATGTGGATGTAATGAGACGATGTCTGGGAGTGCTGGAAAAAGCTGGAAACTGGACCTGACTGCTCCTGGAGTGAAGACCCTTTGCTAGACCATCCTGATAGAAACAAGTAGAAAGCAAGCAGGAAGGAACAAATTCTCTCTTCTTCCTGCCTTCTAGTCTCCCTTTGAAGCTCTTATCCTGAGGAGTTAACAGGACTCATTCATTTAGGGCAAAGGAAAGTTACACTTTCCAGAGTTCCAGTACCAGCATCATAGAGCAGCATGGAGAAGAATGGGTTTGGAGCTAAGATACAATAGTTAATAGCTGGCATTTCCCATCTTTGTCTTAAAGACTCCCTGAGCACGGCGTTCTTCTCTTTTCTCTGTGCCCACCTTGGATGCCCCAGAAACATCGAAACAGCAAAATCTCAAAGCACAAAATTGACGCTTAGTAAATTTTGGTTGAATAACTAAATATGAGGCTATAGAGCTATTTTTTTTTAAACACCTCTTTAAGGTCAGATGCTGTACTGAGCATTCCTTACATGTATCTTCTTTAATTCAACAACCATATGAGGAAGGAGATCACATCTCTCTCCTTCTGTCAGTCAGGAAAACAGAAATCCATCTAGGTCTTTCAAATAGAGGAAACTTAATATGGAAAATGTAATCTCACAAAATCTTACAAAAGTAAGATCTGGAGGAACAAAAAGGGAAGGCGACGCTACCCAGAGCCCATCGGTGTGTACTCACTACTGAGGCTGACAGAGCTCTCCTGTTGCACTCATGCGCTGGGTAGAACCACGCGGCTGCTGCTCAGCACCAAGTGCAGGTGTGCTGCCATCCACTGCTGCTACAGCCACTGCCTCAGCTGCAGGGACCACTGCCACGATTGCAGGGACCTGTGGTTACCTGTTGCTGCATCCATCATCGCTGTTTCACCTGCAACAGCCTCCGGCACCAGGGTGGTCACGGCTAGATCCTGAAGCAGAGAAACAACTCCTCTCTTCCACCTGTCTTCTAATCTCTGGCCAGCCCTTCCTTTGTCTGGACTTTCAGAAGTCAGCAGGCAGTAGAGTTTGGGAAACGTAGTTTTCAAGCTCCTGGTCCTGGCAGTATGTAGAAGAATACAGAAGAATAAGTGTGAGATTGAAACATCCACCCTTTTGGCTCCTGAGAATCTGCATACACTTTTTAAAATTTTCACCAACAATATCAACAAATTCATGCTTTCATTTAGTACAATGGACTGTCTCTTATATAAACCAATATACTTTTACTCTCTTCCCAAGAGGAGAAATAGAAAGTTCAAGTGGTTATCCATTTTTTGTACTCACCTCAGTTGGCCCAATCCAATGTCTTGTTCATCTTCCTTGGTCTAACAGCCTTATAATCCCTTTTCATGTATACTTCTTAGGGTTTGCCAATATGAATGAACAAAGTCTTGCAATTATTTAGGCATATAAGTCTTCAAGGCCAGACATTAAACTTTTACCCTTAGAGTTGTTGGACTCTGATACTAGTTACAAATCTAGAGGCCATGAAAATTGGAGAGAGTGAATCTTGAGAACTGCAACCTCTTTTAAAGCAATGCCTTGGGGTGAAGTTATTAAGAGGGTCTTCTAGTCTTCTCACGTGGGGGAGAAAGGACTGTTCCCAACAAGGGTATGTGGGAGATCAGGAGTTTCACACATTTGCATTAGTCTGTCCAGATGGCCGCCTTCCACGTCTCAGGGTCCCACCCATCCTTCCATATCAATCCTCACACTCTCACATACAAAATCTGATTAGCCCCTGAACTCAAATTACATTATAATTCTCCAACCTGTAGGACAGAATTTGGGGACTATACCCACCGCTGGCTGAAAAGATAAGAGATTCCTTTAGGGCCAACAGAGAAGCTCTCTGGTTCTGTGATCAGAACTTGAGCTGAAGAGATTAAAGCCCTAAGCTTGTCATTCTCTTTCTGCAACGTGTCCAGAAAAGTCAGACACAGACATCCCAGCCGTGGTCTTACAGTCATCATTTCCCACCATCACGCCCACCCTGCTGTTATGGTGATCACTACCATTCTTGCAACGGCCCATAATTACCCTCTGGGGGCCTCCATAGCAAGTGTTGCTACAGGAAAATGACCCTCTTTTCCTGTTTCTTTTCATCTCCCCCCAGTGTCTCCCATTGGCAGAGACTAACCTGCATGCAGCTGGCATCAGAGGCAGAAAATAATGTCATAGGTAGGTTTTCTGCTTTGGCAGTGCAGACTAGAACTAAAGGCCAATTGTTGGACTGAGGGCCAACTAGTTATGATCTCCATTTTAAAGATGAGGAAGCTGAGGCTGAGGAGCTTGAATAACCTATCCCAGGACATGACAAACAGAACTCATAACAGAGCTAAGACATTCCGATCTCTCTAAACCTAAGTCTCTGCTCTTTCCGTCATACAATATGTTCCCAGGAACCAATTGTCAGAGAGTCTGAAAAGTGACAAGAGTTTGACCATTTCCAGCTTCCCTGCTGCATTTTATATTCACCAGTCATTGCTCCCAACTGACATGTTGCACATGTTGATTGGCCTCCTTGTTTTCAGTGATGGTTCAAATTTTGCAAGGATGGAGAAAATGCAGTCGTACACTAGAGGCAGCCATAGTGTCGTGGTGAAAGACACAAACTGCCTGGGCTGGTAGCTCTGCTCTGTGACTTATAATTTGTCTAAACTTGAGCAAGTTATGTAACATCTCGGTGCCTCAGTTTCTTCATCTGTATAACGGTAATAGTACTCCCTGCTTCACATAGTTGGTGTGAGGAATAAAGAGTTAATCCATGAAGAGCTCAAAGAATAGTATAATCTAGTTGTTATTATGATGTTCCATTGCATGTGATTTCTAAGAGACTCCTAAACATGGAACATTATCTTCAATGTCTTTCTCAGAACCAACTGTGTCTACTAAGAGCTCTCAAGAGGTGCAGATCCTAAAACTCTCCTCAAAGTCAATGGCAAGGTTGTGTGAGGGAGACCCAGGTGTTCCCAAAGACAGGAGAGGCTTGAGGGGGAAGGAGGCCTGGAATGAAGGTAAGGGTCCACCGTTAATGAGAGAGCCCAGGAGGCCTGGAATGAAGGTAAGGGTCCACCATTAATGAGAGAGCCCAGGAGGCCAGTTGCAGCTGTGGACTGAGGCCAAACCTGTGCCAACCTGGGAAAGGAGAGTCAAAAAAGTTGTCTGCTTCCTGGGGATCAAGAGGGACTCTGGTATTGGGCGCTGTAAAAAATAAGGCAGAACCAGGAAGAGAAGCCATATCCCTCAGGCATCCTGGCCAAGGTATGGTCTGGAATGAAGGGCTATGTGAGATCTCAGACCTCTAAGACTTAGCCCCTGGCTGTGCAAGTCTAACCCTATGACCCTGGATTATAGCTGGCATTATTATAGCTCCTTTATTTCTTCTTTCTTTCTTTCTTTCTCTCTAGAAAATGCAAGTGAGTGGGGGCAGGGAAGGAGAAGGGCAGAAGGAGAGGGAGAGAGAGAACCTTAAGCAGGCTCCACACCCAGCACAGAACCTGACCCAGGGTTTGAGCTTTACAACCCTGAGATCATGACCTGAGCCAAAATCAAGAGTCAGACACTTACTTGATGGAACCATCCAGGCACCCTTCTTATTTCTTTATCTCATTCAACAGCTATTCATTAAACAGCAACATATATGTCAAACTGATCTGAGTTCCTAATACTATCCCCATTTTACAGATGAGGAAACTAACATGCAGACAAGTTAGATAACTTGCCTCATCCCACAGGAAGATTTATTGGGGAATTCGCATTACCCCTACAGCTTACTTTTCCATAGCTGTATTCTCTTAGGAATCCCTAAGTCTTCATTGGGGTAGCACAGAAAGTAGGAGTGAGGTCAGGTTCCTGCAAGTTGTGTCACAGCTACTCAGGCAATTGACCAAGGGGAAAAGCATTAGGTAATGCTCTTCATTACATCCTTCATTATCAAGGAGAACTCTTGCTGCCCTTAAGAGGTTTGGTCTGAACACATTTTGTCTGTGTGAAGGACAAGGTGATGTAACTGGGTTTCCTGGAAAATCTGGTGGACTCTGCTTTTGACCCAGTAGGAAACCTGAAATGCACCAAACTTGCTGTGAAGGGACGTGCTGCAGTGGATTTTGGCTCAAACCTTAGTTCTACGTGAAGGAAGGGGTGCTACTTTGCCAGTCCTGCGTCTGTTTTATTATTCATAGTACCTGGCTGATTGTGCAAGATAGGGTTAGGAAGGTCAGCACCACATTAATATGTTGAATTGGGAGATGGCATAGACTGGAGATGGAACCTGTCACACCAGAGTGATTCTTATTGAGGGGGCTTGATTTGATATTAATATTAATTTGATGTTTCTTCCCATCTTCAAGAAATTTGTCTTACCCAGATAGGAGAAAGCCTGAATGCCAGCCACATGCAGAGCAGTAAAGTATGTTGGATTTTATGGTGGGGGTGGGGAGTTGGGGGCAAGAGGAAGGAGGACCAGAGTGTCTACAATCTTAATGGAGGCTCTACCATGGATGTTTGGGGAGGTATGTATGGAGCCTTTAATGGGAATTAAACAGATTCCACATTTCTGCCCAAATGTATAGTTTCCAAGTATGTCTCTTTACTCAAAAGGATTCTTAACCTTATCCATCGATCATCTGAAGAAATTTCTTTTTACTGTGCGGCAGGCAAACATGCTCCACAAATCCAATTTGTATACTTGCCAGGTTAAATTTGATATTACTTTTAAAGGAAGAAAAGTCTCCAACTTGCACATACACCAAAATCACCCTGAGAGCTTGTTCAAACAGATTGCTGGGTCCCACTGCTCAGTTTCTAAATTCAGTGGGTGTGGGGTGGGGCCTGAGGAGGAGCAGTTCCACCTGTTTGCGGGTGCTGCGGGTGCTGCTGGTCTGGGGTTCATAATCTGACAACCACTAGCCAACACAGATGAAAGTTTCAGCCAGTTGAGTTATGAGATCCGTGTGATGCTGAATAGCTGTTCTCACCAGCTTTGCCAACTGAGGAACTTTTGTTCTCACCCGGCTGCTTGCAGCTAGGCTAGTGGCAGCAGCACTCGGGCTTCAGCAGTGAATGGGCTCATGATTTTGAGCCTGGTAGTCAGCAATTGATGCCTGTGTTTGTCGTGGCAGATACAACCCAGTGTCCTGGCATGTCGTAAGCTTCCTGAGACCACTCTGGGAATTGGCAGTTGCAGGACCCTGGGGACCTGATTAGAAACATGCCTTGATGCTGATACAAGGAACCCAGGTGTTACACTGAGATTCAGAAAGTTGTTTCTGGAATGTGAGCTTCACAAATGTAGGGCTGCGTCCCTTCACATCCGTATGGCTAGCGCAGAGCCTGGGAGGGAGTGGGTACTAAGTAAAGTTTTGCTGAAGGAGGTTGCCCCTATGCGTGCCCCTTAGGCCAAACCTTAGCCCTGTCCACACTCCTGGGCTCTGCTGAGATTCAACAGAGCTGGCCTCTTTTGGCATTAGAAAGCCAACACGTCTGTCCCCAGAACCACCAGCATCTGGTTCTCTTTTCCTTTCAGCAATTCCAGACATTTCTGCCTCCCCTCACCTGCAACAGTTACATTCCACTTATATCTGGTTCTGGTCAATGGTCTGTTAGGAGAAGTGGCCTGGGTCGCTTCCAGGCTGAGGCAGTGAAGGGCCCTGTATGTCTTTCCAAGTTCTCTTCCTTTCTGGCCAGCGTGGAGGTCCTGCACTGAGATGGCCAAACCTCAGCTGAAAGCAGTCTGGATTGTCAGAGCACCACACATAGGACAGCTGCCCTGGACAGTTTCCCGATTTGCTTGAGTGAGAATAAAGTTTGCTGGTGTCGTGACCCTGGGATTTAGCTTTTCTTCAGGACTTGAGATTTTTAACAAAATCTTGTTTTGTTAAAATGTTTGTCTTGAATTTCTCTCCTGAGGGCAGATAATGCCTTCCGGGTTTTAGATTCAGCCTGAGATTGGAGCTGGTACCCTGTGCCTGCTCCACCAAAACTCAGAAAACAATGTAAAGTCATTATTTGTCAGGTTGTGTCATGATTGCTTCCGTCTGAGGGAGAATGGGACTCAGTGTGATGCTTCTCCTCCCAGATATTTGCATATTATAATTTCTCCCTTTAATTAGGGGGAAGAGTAGGGAGGAAGAGTCAGGGAGAGGGAGGAAGAGGCAGAGAGAGAAGAGAATTTTCTGTGGATTGAAGAAGTTTTATACATCAGTGATCGAGTGGAAATGTGGGGAGATTTGAAGGGATTAAGGAAACTTCTTAGCAAACTTGATATACCTCTCTCTAAGTGTTGTCTTGAAGGCAGACTTGTTATAAAAATAAAAGAGGAGGGGCGCCTGGGTGGCTCAGTGGGTTAAGCCTCTGCCTTCAGCTCAGGTCATGATCTCAGGGTCCTGGGATCGAGCCCCACATCGTGCTCTCTGATCAGCAGGGAGCCTGCTTCCCCCCCCCCCCACCCACCCCCCTCCCTACTTGTGATCTCTCTCTTTAGAAAAAAAAAAGGATACCATGTTTGATCCCAAACCAACACATATTTGTTTCCTTCTCCCCCATCCTGCAAGTTAGTTACTAATCCAACTTTCCAGATGAGGTTACTTTGCCTTCAGACGTGATGTAACTTGTCCAAGGTCACATAGCTGGAAAGCAGCCCAGCTGGAGTTCCACCTCTGTCTGTCTAGCTCCATATGCACCATTTCCCCCATACTTCATTTTGGCAGAAGTTTCTCATCTTAGGACAAAACCTAATAGCCCCCAAGCATCATTCTGTGTGTAATGCCTGGAGAGGGATGCAGCTGGCATATCTTCCCAAGGTCCTGAACCTGCTTGGACTGAGCACGATCCCTCGGATCCCTTCCTTCAGCTCCTCCTTTGACTGCTGCTCTCTCTTCCCGCTGACCCGGAATGTGCCAGGACAAGATTTCACCTCCCTCCCAGGCCAGTCCCTTCTACTTGCAGCCCAAGGCTTCAGTGTCAGGACTCTTGAGGAAATGTTCCAACACAGTATCCTGGCATACTGGGAATGGGCTATTGTATACCTATACTGATCGCTGCTTCCCTTCACCCCAGCTTGGGACCTGGAGCTCCCCCACCACAGGGTTGCTTCTGACATGAGCAACTCATCTACTCCCTCGGCATGCCATGCACACTCTATCATCTCGCTGTGCCACGCCATCCGAACGGCCGGGGAGTGCTACCTGGGAGCACAGTCTACCTGCTGAGAGGAAAAAGCTGGTAGAGACTGTACTGGGGGAGAAAGGAGGTATAATTATTGGATAATAGATATAAATTTCTTATACATTATAAGGTGCTATGAATGTTTACATTAAAACCAGTGTGTAGGGGCGCCTGGGTGGCTCAGTGGATTAAGCCGCTGCCTTCGGCTCAGGTCATGATCTCAGGGTCCTGGGATCAAGCCCCGCATAGGGCTCTCTGCTCCGCGGGGAGCCTGCTTCCTCCTCTCTCTCTGCCTGCCTCTCTGCCTACTTATGATCTCTCTCTGTCAAATAAATAAATAAAATCTTAAAAAAAAAAAACAAAACCAGTGTGTATAATGACCTTTTTGTGATTTGTATCTTGCTCCCTTTCAGTTCATAGCATTTGGATTGCTTTCCATTATAGCATTTGTAGACTTACCATGTTCTTTTAAATAACTACCGTGGCTCATCCTTTGTTTGTACAACATTTTACTTGGCTAGTTCTTATTGATGGAGGTTTAGGTTGTTGCAGGTCTTCTTTTGCTGGTATAAATAATTTTGCAACGAACATCCTTACATCCATGGTTCTCTTTTTTTCTTTTTCTTTCTTTTTTATCCCCCTATTTTTGGAATTTAGATATCAGGTAAATTCCTAGAAATGTAATTGCTAAGTCAAAGTGTATGTTTGATTTTAATTTTAATAGCTATTGCTGTATTTAAAGGCTTTAAAATGTAGATAGTCCACCTTACTAATCTTTTCCATTATGGTTTATGGGTTTTGTGCCATGCTTAAAAAGGTCTTCCTTTTACAAAAAGTTTCCTTCTAGTGCTTTTATGGCTTTATCTCTTTAATGTTTAAATCTTTGCTCCATCTGGAATTCAAGTTAATGTAAGGAATGAAATAGAGATCAGGTTTTATTTTTCCCCAAATGGCTAGCTAGTTGTCCCAACACTGTTTATTGAATAATCCATCTTTTTTTCTGGCTGATTTGAAATGCTACTCTTATCATGTACAAAATTCCCACATGCATTAGATCTTTTCTTTTTCAATTTTCTGCTCTGTTTCATTTAAATCTTCTATCTAAACCTGTGTAAGTTTTGATTACTGTAGCTTGATTATGTATCTTAATATGTAGCTGGGTTAGTCTCCTTCATTACTCCTCCTTTTCAGAGATTTTCTGGTGATTCTAACTTTTTTAATTTTATAGGCGAACTTAAATATGATTTGTTGAATAAAAAATGATCAGGTGTTTTGACTGGGATAACACAGAAGGTAGAGCTACACGTACGAAGACTTAACTTCATTCATTTTTTTTTTATTTATATTTTCAGCGTAACAGTATTCATTCTTTTTGCACAACACCCAGTGCTCCATGCAAAACGTGCCCTCCCCATTACCCACCACCTGTTCCGCCAACCTCCCACCCCTGGCCCTTCAAAACCCTCAGGTTGCCCCAACCTCCCACCCCTGACCCTTCAAAACCCTCAGGTTGTTTTTCAGAGTACATTCATTAATCTTCCCATTCACTAGAAAGACATTCCTTTCTATTAAAATATTGGTTGTAGCTTTTCTTCAGAAAATAGTAGCGAGTAGTTTTCCTCATTTTGGTCTTTCACAGTTGTTTCAAAATTTATTCCTTTTTGGGGGGATGGCAGTAGAAGGATGATTTTGGTAGAAATATTAAATGGGATATTTTTCCTTTTGACATATTTTTCCAATTGGGTATTATTTGAATACAGGAAAACTACTTTTTATATTAACTCTGCAGCAATTCATCTTAATAAATTCTCTTACTATTTCTAATAGTTTTCAGTTGATTCTCTTGGGTTTTTCATGTGTGCAATCATAGAACCTAAAATAATGCTACTGTTTTTATTCCAATGGGAAGTCTTCTAGTGCTTGGACATGAAGCATAATTCTGGCTTTTCAAATATGTGTTATTTTGCACGTATGTATTAACATACATGTGTATGTATAGACTTACATGCATATGCAAACATACCTGCATATTAATCAAGTCAAAATTTCCAAGTATAAAATTATACTTAGAGTTTCCATTTTGTATTTATTTTGAATTTTACCAAATGCTTTCCTTACATTTATTGAGATGATCACTTTGTTTTCCTTATCTGACCTACTAATGTAATGAATTATATGAAAAGATTTTCTAATATTTAACCCTTCTTTAATTCTTGAATGAATTCTACTTTCTGGTGGATTTTTCACTTAAACAGTTGCTATATTCTATTTGCTAATATTTTATTTCAGATCTGTGTTTCGCCATCTATAGAATGATTAGTCGATATTTCATTTTTGTGCTATCTTTGGCAAGTTTTGATAAATCTTTTTCTAGCTCCTTTACTAAAGGAGTTTGGAAGCATAGTCGTCTTAAAAGTGCATATCAGGAGTGAAGAAAGTTGTATATGTGCCGTTTTAGGGAGAAGTGTATTTAAAGAACAGGAACCAACAGCCTGGTGTGTGTGTGTGTGTGTGTGTGTGTGTGTGTGAGAGAGAGAGAGAGAGAGAGACAGAAAGAGAGAGAGACTGTGGGAGTGCGTGTATGTTAGTGTGAGAAAGTGTGAGTATGTTGAGAAAGTGTGTGAGAGAGCACATGTATCTGAGAGCGTGTGTGTGTGTGTGTGTGACAGCATGTGTGAGAGTACGTATGAGTGTGCTGAGAAAGTATGAGAGTGTGTGAGTGTGCGTATGTGTGTGTGAGAATGCACGTGTGAGTGTGTTGAGAAAGTGAGTGAGACTGTGTATGAGAGAGTATATGTAGCCCATCAGGGGCAGGGCTGCCATAAGTGGGCCACAAGCAAGTGAGAAAGGCTGTTGTGCTTCTTGGTAAGGATAGAGGCTGTATTCCAGCTGAGCTGAGATCGCCAAACTCCCCTTTAATTCACCCTCTAGCAATTGAAAAATTTGAGACTTCACCTTCCAATATTTATTCATTTACTTACATCATAGTTCTGTATTTAAGAAACTTCAAAAGAAGACTTTTAATATTTCTATAGTCCAGTGAAATTTCATATAGTATGACATCATGACTCCCATGACTTAAACACCACTGAAGAAATTATAGATCATTTTTTGGCTACCCTCACATACCAGCCACAGTTATAATATACTCCTGGAGTCAGGTTCGTTTTAATGGTACTCTAGTCTTTTTCAACTTTATTTTTAATGCCAACTCCTTGTCAGATCTTTGCCACTGTTTTGACCAGGCATTATGGCTGCTGTTGAGCTTGTCCTGGACGTACAGTGTCCACTGACTCTGTCATTTCTCATTGTTCACAGGTGCTTACAATGTTAGCAATGATGATCCATTCCGTACTTCTACTTAATTGGGAACATGTGAACGCATAACACAGCTGACGTGTCTGATAGGTGAGGGTCCATGAGGCATTCACTCGCTTGCATCAGGGAACCAGGAGGATTCTGTGTGACAGAGACACTGTGACAAGTGGACCAGCAAGGGTGCCAGTGTCAGCCCATAAATTAAAAGGTAAATTTATTTCTTATACTCTTAGATTTAAATTAAATGTAGATAATTGGTCATTCATTTTAAACCTATGGAGATAATCCAGTGGAAGAGTCTAGTGTTTTCTTTCAATACCAGTGAAGAGAGCATGAAGAGTGCCTGGGCCTCTCCCCAGACTTGTGAAAGGTCCTCACTTGCTCCTTGGCCGGCATAACCCTCCACACATGCCCTGAAGTTACTAGTCTTTCACTAGCCCCACAGGTCCTATCCTGGGAATCTAAGGCCAGCTGACCTGGATCAGCAGCCTAAGCAGGTTGGGGCAGATGGTGTCACCCCTGCAGCAGCCCCATCTTTGTAGGCCTAGGAAAAACCGCCCCAGGAATGTTGCCAGACCATTGGCCCCGTGATGTCCTGCCTCCTGCTGAATTCCGCTCATCTGCATCTGGGCTCCCTGCCCTCTTAACAATTCTATTTTATTGGCACCGTACATAAAGGTGACATTAAGAGGAAAATTGAGGTCTTCTGACAGCTGCTCCTCCAGAGGTATTTTTGTGTTTTTGGTTTGTTTTTGTTTTAGCATTTCTTAACTGTACTGTGACCAGAGGGCATGAAATGGGAGAATATTCTAATTTGCAAAAGGGGAGATGGCTACAAGGCTGGACTTCAGAGCAAGCCACCAGAGGTTCTGCTACTTGCAACCTACACAGCTTTAAGCAAGTTACTTAACTTCTTCAAGCCTCAGTTTTCTTATCTGTAGAATGGAGATAGTAATGTCGTAAGGATTAAAAAAGACAGTCCTCACAAAGCTCTTAGCATACTAAGTGCTCTGTCAACCTTAGCAGATTTTTTTTTTAATATTTTATTTATTTGACAGAGAGAGATCACAAGTAGGCAGAGAGACAGGCAGAGAGAGAGGAGAAAGCAGGCTCCCTGCGGAGCAGAGAGCCCGATGCGGGGCTCGATCCCAGAACCCTGGGATCATGACCTGAGCCGAAGGCAGAGGCTTTAACCCACTGAGCCACTCAGGTGCCCCAACCTTAGCAGATTTTAAGCCAGCATGAAGATGATCTAAAGTGAGCACTGGCCAGGCTGGTCAGAGGGATCACTAGGAAGGGGTGTCGGCCTCTGGTCAGGGCCATAGTGTCCTCATTCCAGGATAGCTAGGTTGGCAAGGTCAGGAAAACCTAGCCACCTTTGTTCAGTGAATTATCACTTCAGATCTGAGGGGCTGTTTCTTCCAAACATCCAAAGCTCCTCAGTAGCTAAGATGCTAGTTGCATTTCTTTCTTTCTTTCTTTTTTTTTTTTTTTTTAAGATTTTATTTATTTGAAAGAGAGACACAGCAAGAGAGGGAACACAAGCAGGGCGAGTCAGAGAGGGAGAAGCAGGCTTCCCCGGAGCAGGGAGCCCAATGCGGGGCTTGATCCCAGGATTCTGGGATCGTGACCTGAGCTCAAGGCAGAGGCTAAATGGCTGAGCCACCAGGCGCCTCTGCATTTCTGATCCAACTAATGAACCAGTTCATAGTTTTATAATAATTCTTCACACAAAGCTGCTTTTTAATTTATTTGATTAACAACTGAGTATTGTATTTTCCAATAATGAAAAAGAAAAAAATTGGGGATGGCTTGGTTTCTTTGTAGAACAGCAAGAGATACTTATATTTTCAATTTGAAATAACTCTTTATATTTAGTTTTACAGTAAATAAGAGAAAACCTTTTATTGGGCTTCATGATAGATAAGAGGCATCAGGTGTCAGAAGTTAAAGAAAAATGTGTGGGAAGAAAACTTGAAACTGAGAATATTCTATTCAGGAATTGACTGTTTTCAAATATGAATGGGGCTGGCTGCTATTATTGTTCAATTGCCACATTAGCACTAATAGTAGAACACCAGGATTCTATGGGAGCATGGTCTGAATA
Source organism: Meles meles (assembly GCF_922984935.1). Taxonomy (NCBI): domain Eukaryota; kingdom Metazoa; phylum Chordata; class Mammalia; order Carnivora; family Mustelidae; genus Meles; species Meles meles. The sequence goes on from NC_060069.1 coordinate 3,831,644, forward strand.
CACTCTGTGAAAATCTTTAAGTTTTTCATGGTCACTACATATTTTTTCTATTTTTTTTATTGTGATAAAACCTACATAACAAAAGATTTCCATAATTTCACAATTTAAACAGGTATAATTCCTAATGTTGGGCACCTATCCTCACTGTCTTGTTACAGAATTTTCCTTCACCCCCAGAGGTAACCCTGTACTCACTGAGCAGTCACTCCTTAGTCTGCCTTCCCCTTAGCCCATGGTAACCACTAATCTGCTTTCTGTCTCTACGGGTTTGCTTATTCTGGGTATTTCATAGAAATAGAATTGCACAATTACTATGTGTTTTCAAAGCCTTAATAACTCAAGATGCCTTTTGTTAAAGGTGAAGAATTATGTACTCTTTCTCCTAAGGCCCCACCTAAAGGAATATAATACATCAACCCACAGGGACAAAAAAGATTGTGCAGACGATAACACTGAATAGAGATTTCAATACATTTTTAGATGCTAGAAGGTAAATAGGGAAGACACAGTGCGAAGTATGCATCAAACAGAGCCACTCTGCCCTCAGAATTCCAGAGTGGGGTCTAGGATGCCATGGTATGGGATGAGGTAGGGGACCAAAGACAAGAAATTAACCCCAAAGATGAGCACATACCAGTGAATTCCAGTCACCCATTGCCCACTACCTTACTTGCAGAACGTCAGTAGCCAGGTGTCTACTGCACGGTGAAGATCAGAAGGTTCTCTCTAGATGGCCTATTGAGTGACACTCAGGCTGTCCCAGTGGCCCTGCTTGCTCAACCTGGAGCACAGATCACCAGTTAGCAAGCCCTGCCCTGACGACCCTCAGCTTCCAATCATCCTTTTATCACCACATAAGTATGAAGAGATGGCAAAGAGTCACCAGGCATTGAAGAAGGCTTCCAGCAGAAAAAAAAATACTTCTTTAAAAAAAGATTTTATTTATTTATTTGACAGACAGAGATCACAACTAGGCAGAGAGGCAGGCAGAGAGAGAGGAGGAAGCAGGCTCCCTGCGGAGCAGAGAGCCCGATGCGGGGCTCGATCCCAGGACCCTGAGATCATGACCTGAGCCCAAGACAGAGGCTTCAACCCACTGAGCCACCCAGGCGCCCCAGGAAAAAAAATACTTTATCAAAAAAGAAAACAAAATCTAGGCAAGATGGGTTACTCAAGGAATTGAAAAATAAAACCAAAACAAACAAAACACCCCAAACAAACAAACACACACACACACACTTTGGTGTCCAAATTTTTATTCTAATTAGAGTCCTCAAAAATATGTGGGGGGCTGCACCTGGGTGGCTCAGTCGTTGAGCCTCTGCCTTTGGCTCAGGTCGTGATCCCAGGGTCCTAGAATTGAGCCCCGCTTCAGGCTCTCTGCTCGGCATGAAGCCTGTTTCTCCCTTTCCCACTCCCCCTGCTTGGGGAATTTCCTCTCTAACTGTATCTCTCTCTGTCAAATAAATAAATATATAATCTTAAAAAAACATAGGGGAAGGTGTCCATGAATAAAAGGAACTTTATTTTTTTTAAACATCTTATTTATTTATCTGATAGAGATCACAAGTAGGCAGAGAGGCAGGCAGGGAGTGGAGGGTGGGAAGCAGGCTCCCTGCTGAGCAGAGAGCCTGATGTGGGACTCGATCCCAGGATCCTAGGATCATGACCTGAGCCGAAGGCAGAGGCTTTAACCCACTGAGCCACCCAGGTGCCCCTAAAAGGAACTTTAAGAGAACAGGAATGAGGTCTTGGAAATGAAAAATATTGCTAAAGTTAAAGATTCAATAGATGTTGGAACATAAAATGGAGGAAATTTCCTGAAAAGCAGAGGAGAAATCGGTGAGATTAAAAGTTAAGAACTATTGAGGATGTAATCCAGGAGGCCCGACATTGGATCCATAGGTGTTATTCTGAAAGGGAACCCAGAGAGAATGGAGAGGAGAAAGTTATTTTTTTTTTTTTAGTGCAAGAAAATGTTCCAAAGCTAAAGCATGAAAGTAGAGACATTTATTTTTTTATTTTAAAAATATTTTATTTATTTATTTGAGAAAGACAGAGACATAGATAGCAAGAGAGAGCACAAGTGGGGAAGAGAGGGAAAAGCAGTCTCTCCACTGAGCAGGAAGCCAGATGCAGGGCTGGATCCCAACACCCCAGGGATCATGACCTGAGCTGAGTGCAGACATTTAACTGACCGAGCCATCCAGGTGCACCAAAAAAGACTTGTAGTTAAAATCCCACTAAGTATCTAAAATAGTGAATTTAAAAACAGCTAACCTTAAGGCATATTTTCGTGAAATTTCAGAACTTTTGGAATAAAATACAACCCTAAAACTTCTGTAGCAGAAAGAAAAAGAACTACAAAATCAGAATCAGAAGAATCAGAAGAATCAGAATGGCATCAAACTTCTCAACAGTGGGTACTACACACTGAACGACCGTGGTCTGGTGCCTTCAAAATGGTGAGGGAAAATAATTTTTGATTTAGAATTGTACATAGAGCCAAAGAATCCATCCAAATGAGGAAGAAAATGGACACATCTCGTACATGCAAAGATATGAACAACCTCTTGTCTTAGAATGTGCTTGAGTAGAACCAGGCATGAAACTAGAGAAGGAAGTAACCAACCTGATACGGGAAGCCCTAGAATCAACTCTGCAGAGATGAGCAGGAACTTTCCAGGAGAGCGCTGGGCTGCAGGACAAGATGGTAGCTGGTGCTGGTTGGAGGGAAGACCCTGAGTAAGGGGCCTTCAAGAAAAAGGAGACTCCATACAATGTCCAACATGATGAAGCCTTTGGAAATCATATGATTATTTTGATGCCAGAAAAACACCAGGAAATCAGGAAGGCAACTAGAGACACCAGACAAAACATAACAACAACAAAAAACCCTATATATAAAGAGAGAAAAGGTAGTCATGATACATTCTTTTGCTTTGCAGAGGATGTATTTACTGTGTCATAATGCTGTAAACTACCGATTATGGATTTAACAAAAATAGTGAAATAACTGTATTAGGAGGATGTGGACAGGTGAGGAGGGGACAGCCTAAGAGAGTTAAATAGCTATTAATCTTATCACCATCATCAAGAGATAATGTCAAGAGTGGATAAATCAAGAAATAGTAGTAGAAGCACATTATCTGAAACTATAGAAGTAGCCAATAGAAGATACAGCTTTAAAAAGCTAAAAATCCTGGCATCTGGGGAGCAGGAATAGAAATGGGGAGGACAAGGATAAAGGACCATTGTTTTCTCTATTTTTAAAATGCAATTTTAAAAACCATGCATGTATTACATTGATAAAAATAAGGCAAATAATAAAAATGAACTCGAGCTGAGGTATGAGAAAAATATGTAAATGGCATCGAGAAGCCAATTTATTTGTGATTAAGACGCTATGCTATACAACTATAGACGATTTTTTAAAATTTTGAATCCTATGACAAATGAAAAATGGCTTCCTTAGAAAAGAAGATGAACCTGCAGCCCTCAGAAATGAGCTTCTAGCCATTTCCAGAAGAAAATTCATTGCTCATTATGGGAATACATATAGGGTGTCTCTATCAACCTACAGCTCAAGTTGTTAAACTTAAAATTGAACAGTTTTTAAAACTTTACAAAGACCATGAAAAGCCTTCATAATGCTGTAAATTCCAACCTGGGTGGAGGCAGGAAGTCCACACAAATTCTGGCTTCCTTCAACTTCAAGTAACTCAGCATGTAAATCCTTAGGAATCAAGATGAATCTTGAAAATGAAATACTTTCACCTTTGTAGAAAAAGCAATTGAGCAGCATGTAGGTCAGTAAGAAAGGGATTCTAAATTCCACTCAGCATGTATACCCAATATGGGCCCAAAAGGGCTTGGGGCTGTTGGAGAAGTTGCAAGCGTTGGATAAGTTGGGCAGGAATAGATGCTCCTCTCTGCCTGAGTGAGCCCTTAGCTCCAAAACATTAAAAAACTACAAAGTGTATCACTCAGCTCAGGCTGCCACAGCAAAATAACACATGTTGCATTGCTTAAACAACAGAAATTTATTTTCTTACAGTCCTGGAGGTTAGCAATCCAAGATCAAGGTGCTGGTAGGTTTGCTGTCTCTCGAGACCTTTCTGCTTGGCTTGCAGATAGCCATCGTCTCATGTTTTCACATGGTGTCTTCTCTGTGCTTGGGCTTCCCTGGTGGCTCCTTCTCTTCTTATAAAGACACCTGTTTGATTCGGGCCCACCATTATGCCTCATTTTACTTTAGTACCTCCTTAAAGGATCTATCTCCAAATACAGTCACATTGGGTGGTTAAGTCTTCAGGATATGAATTTGAGGTGGGGGGGGCATAATTCAGTTTATAAAACACTTTATAATACAGTTCCATTAGCAACCTCAGGCTGCCACAGAGAAGAGCCCCTCAGAGAGGAATGCTGTGTGACAGTGTCATGATATGGACACATGAGACAGCCAATCGGATGTGTTTCCAAAAGAACACTTCCAATTTACCAGATTCAGTGATTTCTGAGTCAACATACTAAGGCATAGGAATTTGGCTTGAGCAGAGTTTCCTGTTTCAGTTCTCTGAAGGACTCTCCAAGCTGAGTCACAGTTCTGAAGTTGGAGGAAGAATCTCCAGTTCTCTGGCAAAGGTTCCTGTGGTTGCAAATAGATTCTGGGCAAGAACATCTGAGCACATACTCGGTGAACAGAGGTTGTTCAGGAAAGGAAAAGTATTCATATGTTACTATATGGCTTGGTTGTGACAGTGTTTAAGTGGTTATAGCAATAGCCACATGAAATATTACTCTAATCAAACTAAGATGAACTCTAGTGGGAAGTTCAGGGAGTGTGAAGGTAACTGACTAGAAAGTAGGAAAGGAACCTGAATCCCCATCTCTCATAGAAAGGTCAATAAATCCTCATCTTAAAAAAAAGTTTTATTTATTTATCTCAGAGAGACAGCACAATCAGGGGAGTGGCAGGCAGACGGAGAAGCAGGCTCCTCACTGAGCAGGGAGCCTTTGCAGGACTCGATCCCAGGACTCTGGGAGCATGACTTGAGCCGAAGACAGCCACTTAACCAACTGAGCCAACCAGGCATCCTGATAAATCCTCATCTCTGTGAGAGGGAAGTCATCCAATAATGCCTAAAACAGAAAATGTCATAAAGTGACAAAATAGATATTTTGAAACATGGATGTAAATCCTAAGATGTCAAATAAAATAAGAGAAAATCATTGCCTGTGGAAAGGGGGAAGAGAGAGAAGGGTGACCTGAAATTTTTTTAGTCTTTAAATAACATACCTTATAGAACTAGTTAACACTTTAAACTGTAGGCATGTATAATTTTGATTAAAAATAAATAAATTCGGACCCCTGGGTGGCTCAATCAGTTAAGCATTCCACTCTTGATTTCAGCTCAGGTCATGATCTCATGAGTTGTGGGATCAAGCCCCGTGGCAGGCTCCATGCTCAGCAGCAAGTCTGCTGGAGATTTTCCTTCCCTTCCCTTTTCCCCCTACTTGTGTGCCCCCCCTCCCTAAAATAAATAAACAGTCTTAAAAAAAAAAAACAAATAATACTGTAAAGGGAAAAATGGAAAAAAAAATCACAGTGGCCCAATTTCGTTTGTCCTAAAATGACTATATAGAAAAGGCAGCAGCTAGAGGCAGTAACAGTGAAGGCAATAGCAAAACAGTTTCCATCACTTAATACTGTTGAGAAAATGCATTCTTTCAGTAAACACTTATGGAATACCTACTGTGTGCCAGGCCATGGTGAGCGTGATAGTCAAGATTCCTGCTCTCTTAGATTATTTTTTTAAAAGATTTTATTTATTTATTTGACAGAGAGAAATCACAAGACAGGCAGGCAGAGAGAGAGGAAGGGAAGCAGGGTCTCCGCTAAGCAGAGAGCCCGATGTGGGACTCAATCCCAGGACCCTGAGATCATGACTGAGCCGAAGGCAGCAGCCTAACCCACTGAGCCACCCAGGCGCCCTTAGATTATTTTAAATTCTAGTAGGGTACATAGAAAAACACATAAATGGTCAAATAAATAGGATTATTTTCTATGATGTTGAGTGCCTTGAGGAAAATAAAGGACAATGGTTTAATGAGTAATGGGGAGATACAAATGATTATTTAGACTGTATATTCGAGGAAAGCCTCTTTTTAAAAAGTGAAGTTTGACTCAGACCTGAGCAAAGAAAAGGCAGCTGCGGGACAGGCAGATGTAGCAGAATGTGCAAAGGCCCTGAGATAGAACTAAGTTTGGTGTGTTTAGGAATAGTCAGGAGGCCAGTGTGACTGGATTGTGGAGAGAGCATGCAATGAGGTATATGAGGTAAATTTTATTCTGAACTTGATGGAAAGGCATTGGAGAGTTTTCAGCAGTGTAGTGATAAGATCTGATTTATACTAAAAAAAAAAAAAACAACCCGGTATGGTTGTGGGGTGATGGCTGGATTAGGGCAAGGGATGGAAAACAGAAGCAGGTTTAATTTGGACGCTTAAGGAATTTGGTACAGGGTAAAGCTGTGGAGATAGAGAGCAGTGGACACATCTGGGCTGGGAATCTTAATGTAAGTGCAGCTCTAGAGGGTAACAAAGAGGTTACTGGGGAACCTCAGAGGAAGAGGGGCAAAAGGAAGAAATTTTACTTCTGCAGTTGATCTCCTCAAATTCCCAGGCTCCCTTTGACATATGTGAAAAGGAAGCTCTGGTCAAGGGTGCTGAGGGATCTGAGTGATTATGCAGGGAATAAAGACTTGCCAAATTGCTTTAAACTCAGCCCATCTCCATCCTGGCTTTCACCACACTTGACGTGAACGTGTAACTGAGCTTGTAAATAACTGTGCTTGGAGGCAGAGCTGGGAATTACGCCCCTCTAGACAGCTATTCAGAGGCTGAGAGAATAGGGCCCACTCGCTGTAATGCTATGCATTAAAAAGCACTTATGTTGCTCAAACCAGCATTAGAATTGCACATAAACATTGCTGTCATGCTCTCAATGGGACTCTGGAGTCCAAGTGGGACTCTCCGAGTCTGCAGAGGGGAGAAAAGTCATCTCAGGCAGTGCAATGATCTTTCCTCCACAGCTCACAGAGCAACACCGCCTCTCTCTTGTGGAGACTCCTCTCTATAAATGGGGAGAAAAATGAGCTTATTTCCAAACCAAGATTAAACTGGGTCCACACTGCATGGAGATGATGGGTCTCTGAGAAAAGAGAAATAAAACGAAGCCAAGAAAGTACATTCATTCAGAGGTGGCAGGCAGGGATGAGCCAGGGGTTCTTGGGAGTTACAAGCAGCTCCTTGCACAGGATCTAACACACAGCAAGCTGTCAATGAATGGATGGATGGGTGGATGTGAGGTCCACACACTCCTGAAGGTCTAGCCTCAATAGTCTTTTATTCATTAAGTTTCTATTTAAGAATAAAACGAATTTGCTGGGTCAAGTCTTTACAAAAGGACTCAGGGGACACATGTGGACAGTTGGCACCCATCCATGAATTTGTGTTGCATACAGAATACATCCATCCCACTCCAGTAATTCATCCCCTAATGTGATCTGAAGTCTAGAATTATCCATGACTCCCAAAGAGCAGGAAGTGAGTCAAGATCAAGTGGTCAATCTGGAGTATCTCTACGGGACCACAGTCCACCCTAAGGAAGTACTTGCTGGGATTACCTGGCTGTTTAGATAATCACCAACTCTCAGATTTACTTGGTTCCTAGAGAAATGAAAAGAGATATTTCTGAAACTTCAAATGTCAGGGAGGAAAAGACCCTGGACTAAGACAGCTGCCCTAGTGTGAGCTATATTCCACACTGTGCCTCCTCCCTCATCTAAAAGAAGGGACCAAATTACTATCAGTTTTGAAAGGATGCTACTTGGAGAAATAAATCCATATGTAAGATCATTCTATTTCAGGCCCAAATTATGTGAAACGCATAGAAGAGAAAAAAAATTGTCAAAAAACGAACAAAATCTCTTTAAATGCCTGACATAGCTGTCCTAAGGTCTTGTCACTAAAAAGTCCTTCACTGGGCTTTATTTGCCTTTAATGCTAATATGTTCTTATTTCACATGTAGTTATGAGTAATTTATATATGACTCCACAAAAACTTAAAAATAATGTACATTAAGGAAGTGTGGACATTTAAGAGAAAGGCCTGATGTTAGCTAGAAAAGACCAAAAATCAGACACAAACTTATCCACCCTTATGTCATATTTGTGTATCTAAAAGAGATACAGAGAAGGAAAGGAAGAGAAGAAAGAACACAGCAAATTCTAGCACCCCTTGGCAATAATCAACAACACAGTTATGTTATGTTTCTGCTCCTCCCTTCCCCAAACCAAAAAAGCATGTCAAAGTTTTCAGAAATTTAGTCATGAAAACGTCTAAAATCACAAAGTTCTATGAATTTCTGTGAGACTTTTCTGGAAATATGTTCTATTTTGATGTAGATGGTGGTTACATGGGTGTGTAATTATATAAAATTATTGTTATTAGTTAGGATTTGTGCACTTACTATACCCATGTCATACTTCAGTTAAAAAATCCTAGACAACAAGGAATTAAAGTCTAGAAAAATTCATTTACATGGAACATCTTTCCAAGTGTTGCCTGATAAATGAAAGATCATTTTATTTCTCTTACATGTTAGTTGTAAAATAGTTACCACAATGGATCAATTACCAAGTACCTTATCCTCTGCTAATCCCTGCATAATCTTCACAAATTCCAAGTCCTTGGTAAGAACTGAGGGTCATGGAGGCCAAAGTAGAAGATTTATAACAAGAGAAAATGATATTGTGATTCTGGCCCACCTGTCTTCTGAACCATTGTATTCCTAGTACACAAACTGATGTCTGGAATATGGTAGGTACTCAAAAAATATTTGTGGTGGATATTATGGAGGGTATATATTGCATGGAGCACTGGGTGTGGGGCATAAATAATGAATTCTGGAACACTGAAAAGAAATTTAAAAAAATAAATAAAAGTTAAAAAATATTTATGAAATGAAAGACAATTTGTACAATGTCACAGGACTAGTATCAGAAGATTCAGGTTTGGTAGGGTCTTTGCCTGGTTTGGGGATCAGGGTAATGCTGGTTTCATAAAGAGAGTCTGAAAGTTTTCCTTCTGCTTCAATTTTTTGAGACAGCTTCAGGAGAATTGGTGTTATTTCTTCTTTGAAAGTTTGTAGAATTCCCCAGGGAATCCGTCAGGTCCTGAGCTCTTGTTTTTTGGGAGGTTTTTGATCACTGCTTCAATCTCGTTACTAGATATCGGTCTATTCAGGTTGTCAATTTCTTTCTGGTTCAATTTTGGGAGTTTATAGCTTTCCAGGAATGCATCCATTTCATCTAGGTTGCTTAGCTTATTGGCATATAACTGTTGGTAATAATTTCTGATGATTGTTTCTATTTCCTTGGTGTTAGTTGTGATCTCTCCCTTTTCATTCATAATTTTATTAATTTGGGCTTTCCTTCTTTTCTTTTGGATTAGTGTGGCCAATGGTTTATCAGTCTTATTGATTCTTTCAAAAAACCAGCTTCTAGTTTCATTGATACGTTCTACTGATCTCTACCTCATTGTGTCTCTGCTCTCTCTACCTCATTGATCTACCTCATTGATCTCTGCTCTAATCTTGATTATTTCCCTTCTTGCATGTGGAGTTGGTTTGATTTGTTGTTGATTCTCCAGTTCTTCAAGGTGTAGAGAGAGCTGGTGTAGTCTGGATTTTTCAATTTTTTTGAGGGAGGCTTGGATGGCTATGTATTTCCCCCCTTAGAACCGCCTTTGCTGTATCCCATAGGTTTTGGACCAAAGTGTCTTCATTCTCATTGGTTTCCATGAATTGTTTAAGTTCTTTGATCTCCTGGTTGATCCAAGCATTCTTAAGCAAGGTGGTCTTTAGCTTCCAGGTGTTTGAGTTCCTTCCGAACTTTTCCCTGTGATTGAGCTCCAGTTTCAAAGCATTGTGATCTGAGAATATGCAGGGAATAATGTCAGTCTTTTGGTATCGGTTGAGTCCTGCTTTGTGACCGAGTTTGTGGTCTATTCTGGAGAAGGTTCCATGTGCATTTGAGAAGAATGAGTATTATGTTGTTTTAGGGTGGAATGTTCTGTATATGTCTATGAGGTCCATCTGGAACCATAAGATACCTGGGAATAAACCTAACCAAAGAGGTAAAGGATCTCAAGGAACTACAGAACACTCATGAAAGAAATTGAAGAAGACACAAAAAGATGGAAGACCTTTCCATGCTCTTGGATCGGAAGAATAAACATTGTTAAAATGTCTATACTGCCTAGAGCAATCTATACTTTTAATGCCATTCCAATCAAAATTCCACCAGTATTTTTCAAAGAGCTAGAGCAAATAATCCTAAAATTTGTATGGAATCAGAAGAGACCCTGAATTGCTAAGGAAATGTTGAAAAACAAAAACAAAACTGGCGGCATCACGTTACCCGATTTCAAGCTTTACTACAAAGCTGTGATCACCAAGACAGCATGGTACTGGCATAAAAACAGACACATAGACCAGTTGAACAGAGTGGAGAGGCCAGATATGGACCCTCAACTCTATGGTCAAATAATCTTCGACAAAACAGGAAAAAATATACAATGGAAAAGAGACAGTCTCTTCAATAAATGGTGCTGGGAAAACTGGACAGCGATATGTAGAAGAATGAAACTCGACCATTCTCTTACACCATACACAAAGATAAACTCGAAACGGATAAAAGACCTCAACATGAAACAGGAATCCATCAGAATCCTAGAGGAGAATATAGGCAGTAACCTCTTCGATATCAGCCACAGCAACTTCTTTCAAGATATGTCTCCAAAGGCAAAGGAAACAAAAGCGAAAATAAACTTTTGGGACTTCATCAAGATCAAAAGCTTCTGCACAGCAAAGGAAACAGTCAACAAAACGAAAAGGCAACCCACGGAATGGGAGAAGATATTTGCAAATGACAGTACAGACAAAAGGTTGATATCCAGGATCTATAAAGAACTTCTCAAACTCAACACACACAAAACAGATAATCATATCAAAAAATGGGCATAAGATATGAACAGAGACTTCTCCAATGAAGACATACAAATGGCTATCAGACACATGAAAAAATGTTCATCATCACTAGCCATCAGGGAGATTCAAATTAAAACCTCACTGATATATCACCTGACACCAGTTAGAATGGCCAAAATTAGCAAGACAGGAAACAACATGTGTTGGAGAGGATGTGGAGAAAGGGGAACCCTTTTACACTGTTGGTGGGAATGCAAGTTGGTGCAGCCACTTTGGAGAACAATGTGGAGATTCCTGAAGAAATTAAGAATAGCGCTTCCCTATGACCCTGCAATTGCACTGCTGGGTATTTACCCCAAAGATACAGATGTAGTGAAAAGAAGAGCCATCTGTACCCCAATGTTTATAACAGCAATGGCCATGGTCGCCAAACTGTGGAAAGAACCAAGATGCCCTTCAACGGACGAATGGATAAGGAAGATGTGTTACATATACACGATGGAGTATTATGTCTCCATCAGAAAGGATGAATACCCAACTTTTGTAGCAACATGGATGGGACTGGAAGAGATTATGCTGAGCGAAATAAGTCAAGCAGAGAGAATCAAGTATCATATGGTTTCACTTATTTGTGGAGCATAACAAAGAACATGGAGGACATGGGGAGATGGAGAGGAGAAGGGAGTTGTGGGACATTGGAAGGGGAGATGAACCATGAGAGACTATGGACTCTGAAAAACAACCTGAGGGTTTTGAGGGGGCGGGAGGTGAGATATTGGGGGAAACAGGTGGAGGGTAATAGAGAGGGCACATATTGCATGTAGCTCTGGGTGTGGGGAAAAAACAATGAGTACGGTTATGCTGAAAATATATAAATAAATTTAAAAAAAAAGAAGATTCAGGTTTGGACTTTGAGTCTGCCTCCAAAGCTCAGGTTCTTAACCATTCCATGGTATCTTTCTCTGACAAAACAACTGAGTCTGTATACTAGTCTCAAAAAAATTACAAAGCAACTTTAGGAATATGTAATGGAGGTATACCATACCTGCAAAAATGTGTATAAAACCTAGCTAGAAGCTTAAAGAGTAATAATAAAATGAACAAACCTGTACCCACCACAGTTAATAAATAAGTTATTATCAGTACCTTAGGAGCCCTGCATATCCCTTCTCTGACTCCATCTCCCTCCCCAGATCACTAGAGGTGACGTGAATTTGTGTTTATTAATATATTTATCTAATCCTTGAGGCCCTTTATATGTCATGTTTTAAAATTTTTAGTGATCAGAGTAATTTTAGTAATTCTCTTCCCAATATCATAATCTCTTTAATCTCTTTCTTTTTTCGTTTAGTAGGATGCTTACAAATATTTAACAAGCAATTTGAGTCAGTGGCTGTTTGGTAGCATTTGCTGATTTCCATGGTGTAAGTTTTCCCACTGTGGCTGGCTGATTTCAAGCCATCGCCACGATGCCACTGAATATGGGGTTAGGGAGGGATGTACACAGTTGGCTCCTGACAGCCTGCACAGTCCAACTCCAATATCCCCAAACCTACTACACAAAAACGTCATCCCTGGATAAGTCTGACTGAATACTTTCTCTCTAGTTATTCCTGAATAATCTTAGATCCCATTATACAAAAGTAGCCAACTGTTCCAAACTGACCAGAAATGAGAGGGCAAAGGAGCCATTTTAGAGTCCATGCAGGGCAGAGAACAGGGTTGTATTTTTTTTTTCCTATTTCTGTTGCAACAAATGACCACAAATATAGTGCTTAACCACAGAAATGTATCCTCTTGCAGTTCTGGAGTCCAGAAGTCTAAAATAAGCCTTACAGGGCTCAAATCAAGGGCTCCAGGGGATGATCAGTTCCCTTGCTTTTTCCAGAGTCTAAGGTGACATTCCATGCATTTTTTTTTTCTTTTAGGCTCCTGGTCTCTTCCTTCATCTTCAAAGCCAGTGATGTACATCTTCCCTCTCTGACTTTGCTTCTCTCTTCTTCTTTCCCATGGCCTTCTTCTCTTCTGCGTCAGATTCTCCTTTCCCCCTCTTATAAGAACACTCTGATTGCATTTAAGGCACAGTGAGATAATCCAGGATAATCTCTCCATCTCAAAATCTTTAACACCACATAATGTAACGTTCACAGGTTCCCGAGATTATGACCTGGATATCTTTGGGGGTTATTATTCAGCCTCCCACAAGAGCAGAAAAGGGTAGATAGTGGATGTGAAAGAAGAAATGGAAGATATCCAGTACTATTCAGCCCTTTGCCCCACAACATCCATTCTCCTCTTTCCTTCAGGTGAAGAGTTCATGTCTCTGGCATAGGAAACACTCAATGTCTCATTATATTATCATATTATTGGGGAGTGACATCAATTGTCATCATTTGTTACTCCCTTTGGTAACCTAAAATATTAATCACCACCAATAATCTCCATATATGATAGTGTTAAGGGAATGGGGAAAGAGGGACAATAAATTCACAGAGAACATTGTTTCTATAGTTCCTACTTCTCCTTATGGTCCTGAGGTCCACATTAAGAGTCAAAGATACCAAGGAGTCTTCCAAGGTCCACTTAGCAGGGGAGCAGTCCAGTTAGCATAATGTCATGAAGAATGTAGTGTAGGGATGGTGTTCTGTGGGCTGTCAATATGATAGAAATCCCTCCACTGTACAGCTGCTGCACCAAGATGGCATGGAAATTATTCTAAGAGGCTTGCCATCACCCTGGGTCTTACCTTGGCATGAGGCATGAGTCCTCTCTACTCTTACCCCTCTTGGGGGGGGGGAGGTCTGTCAGACTCAGTCCAAGGTGTGGTTAAAGCATTTATGGGGGTCTTTCAGCTCAGCAGCAGGGGTAGGATAAACTGGTTTTGCAAGAACGCGTTGGAGTCTTTCTACCTTATACCCAGAAAAGTCCATTTTGAACTGAAGAGCCATAATTTGTTGCCATTGTCTATCTGGTTTCATAGTGACCTCTTGTCCCAAAGCAGTATATGATTCCTGTCTAATGGGTTGGCTGGAATCAGGGAAAGTCCCTCAGGGTATGAGGGGAAATTCACTGAGAGCAGAGCAGGTGGGAGTGGCAGGGAGTACCTCAATGAGATCTTTGAAATATTATCCACAGCATCTCTCTCATTTTTACATCACCCTCCAGCAGTCACTCTCTTTTCTCTTCCCCATTCTCAGCCAAACTTAGTAAAATCTCCTCATTTCCTCACCTGCCATTCACTCTGTAGCCCACTCCATTCTGACTTCCACAAAACTCTCCACCCAAGGACTCCTCTAAGTTCATGAGGATCTTGATGTCTGGTGGTGACTTTTTCAGTCCTTATCTTGCTTGCCCTACCAGGAACAGGTTCCCACTACTCACATGTGATCCACTGTCTCTGTTTCCTGCTCCAGATCTGTTCCTCCTTCCCACCCTGCCCCAGGTGCTGACCTCTCAAGATTACATCAACAGGCCCCCATACCTTCTGGCTAATAAGTTAGGGTTGGCCAATAAAAGTCTAGGCAGAGGATCAGAGGGAAGGAAGAGAGAAGTTTTGGGGTATCAATCCCTCTGGCTTTAAGTTTTGAGACATTCATGGGCATTATAAAAAATGTTTTGATAAGATCCAGTCTATCAAGAGATGAATAAAAACAAATAACTAAAAAATGGAGAAGTTGTGATAAATGTGATGGGCATTGAATCCATTAAATATAAATTAAAATTAGACAAGTGTGTGAACAGTGGTTAAACATGTTGATCAATAGGTAAGGATGGGTTTGGAAGGTGGAGGAGATGATAGGAGGGAAAATAAGAAGGCTAATTTCTTCAACTTTTAGACCAAGTTGTCGATCACTGTTGCTTAAAATTTAAGCATCTAGTTTATCCAAAAAAATTATGGCCTCAGCCTCTTAAAATGCTTCCCAAACTTTGTTCATAATCTTAGTGCTATATTTTTAGCAATCTCATGTAGTAAAGAAGCATTCATCTAAAGTTCAGGCATTTCTTCAGATTCATTTTGGTTCCTCTTTCTTCTTGAAATTCAGTTAAATTTCAATGTAATTTTTCCCCTTAAAATTATATGTAGAATTATTTTATCTTTACAGGACTACTTCTCTGTTCATTCTCTCTCACTCATGAGGAAGTGTCAGAAATGAAGTTTATGTATACCAACAATAGTCATTTCAGGGCAGAATTTGGGCATATTTTCCTATGCTACCACAATTCCATTATAACAGCTAACAGAATTCACAATAATACCTTGATATCATGTAATACCTAGTCTATGTGAAAAAGTCTCCAACTGTGCCCCAAATGGCTTATTCAAACCAGGATCCCAACAAGGACCACACACTGTATTTCATTGTTATGCCTGTCTCCTTTAGCCATATTCCCTTTTGTTTCCCTTAACAATACCTCGTGACAGTAGGTCAGCTGTCCTTTGGAGTGCGCCACCCTGTGGACGTGTGATCCCTGTGAAATCGTTTCACTTGGTCCCCTAATCACTGTATTTCTTGCAAACTGAAAGTTAAAACTAAAGGCTTGGTTAGATTCAGCCCAAGTAGTTCTGGAAGAATATATCACAGCTGATGTTGTACTTCACGTGGCTTTCACCACAAAAGGTCCATCCTTTCTGGTTGTCCCACTACTGGTGAGGCTCAGACAAAACACTGAGAAAAGCCTCTACCTTGTAATCTACAGGGTGATATGCTAGCACGAGACAACTGTCCCCTAATGATTTTAGCAACCAGCAATGATCTATGCCTTAATCATTCCTCTTATTAGGAGTTGTGATGTAGTGATTTTTTAATTCTGTAAGTCCATCTATTATTAGCTGAGGTTTTACAATAAAGGAAAAATGTCTTCCGGTTACCCTGGAATACAGCTGCTACTTGGAAGGCAGGAATGTCTAATTCTTTCCTATTAATTATAAATTTTACAAGTAAGCAGTTGATGGAATAGCCTTTTCTAATGGTGACAAATCACTTTTTTTTCCCCTTGTCTCTTTTGAGTATCACTGTAGACGTATGGATCTTTCAATATATTCTATTTACAGTTATCATGTATTTAATGCTTAGATCTCCCCAACTTTGACCAGTAGGAAGCCCTTCAAGCTGATGCCTATATTCTTTTGACACAACTGCATTTTTCTTTGAAAGCTAGCGTGCTTGCTTTCTGGCTCAAGAGTTTTAGGGAGTAAATTCCATTTATTTCACGCCAGGTACTGGAGGGAGAAATTTACTCAAACGGGTATATCTGATGCATCCCTTTTATATACTTAGTCCAAAGCTGGGTACTTGTGAAAGAAACCAAAGCAAAGGTATGTTCCTATTAGCTAGTGAGAAGCTCATACTCCTGCTGCAGAGATGCCTGGAACCAAACACAGTTAGGAGAACGTGGAGGAGAGCATTTGTTCTGTGTTGACTGTCAATCAAGCACAGGAGCCCAGGCTTAATCAGGAGGGAGTGGGGAGCTCTGACTCTGGCCTCAAGGGCTGCCCCAGGGTGGGGAGGCAGGGGCTATCTCCCGCCTTAATGAGACCTGGGTTGATATCCAGTGTTTACCTGGTTGCCAGAGTGCTCACCTCAAACTCCAGCACTAAAACAGCACTTGTGGCAGTTGCTGGGGGTTATTGAGAGCTTGGCTTTGAAAGGCAGTACAGATTTTCCAGGAAGGGGTATCTGGGATGGTATGCCACTTTACACCAAACCTCACAGACAGGCAGAGGTCATGTTCTCGTGGCTGCTGATGGACTCAGGTAAGTGCTTGTACCACGTCTGTCTCCCCACTACATGGTTGACTCGAGGGAGGTGGCAGCATGCCTCGCGCCCCTTCTGATGCTCAGAGTCTGGCACCAGGCTCTGTACATCAATAAGTATTCGACATGAGTAAAATCTTTAAAAACCATTGAGTTCAGAAGTTGAAGTTGAAGGAGTCAAGAGGAGAGATAGAGCACATTTTAGGCAGACGACTATAATCTTGGCATTATGGTAGGCTCAGGGTTAAGTAAGACAGAAGATGTGACACCAAATAATTAGATAATACCTACAAAGAACTTAGCTTTATACCAGTAAGGTAGTAAGACTGGGTAGAGGTTGTTAAAGTTAGCATAACATCTGTCTTTGCCAGGTACTTGCTTATGCAATACTGGACAGGTTACTTGAGCCCCTGAGTCTCAGTCTCCTCATCTGTAAAATGGGGACCCATAACAGAATCAACCTCACAGGGGTGTTGTGAGCATTAAATGAAATAATGCACGTAATGTGGTTACCTGGAGCCCAGCACAAAGTCACTGTTCCATAGGTGTTGGCGGCTGGTATTTTTACTGGTAGGAGGTAAATGTTGCATGTAGTCAACTGTGTCAGATGCTTCAGAGAATTTCAGATCATCAGGAATGTGAAAGAGCCTTTGGAGTTGGAGCAGATGTCATGGGTAAATATGAGGAGAGCAACTTTACTACAGTGGTAGGAAAGAGAGATACATTTCGTCATGAGAATGAAAGAAAAATGGAAATGGCAATTAGGACTCTCATCTGATAAGTTTAGCTGAAAATAAAAAAGAGAGATTTAGACTGGTAGGTAGAAGGGACCTAAAAATGGCAGGGGGTAGTGTTATTTTAAGTAGAGGAATTGCCCTTATCTATTTGAAGAACCCGAAACAGAAGAGGAATATAAAAACGCTGGAAAGAGGGGCAACAAATGTGGGTTCAGTTGGTATCTGACACAGATCCATCTACCCTTCCTGCTGTCTAGCTAAGAAGAGGCAGAGGGACCGTCCACTAAGCTAAGAAGACACAGAGAGAACAGACTTTCCTATCCAAACAGCATCGTGGCTCTTCTGTTAGAACCCAGCAAGGGAATCCAGGAAGACTTGAGCTCTGTGCACTATTGGCCACATTGCCTTTTTCGGGTTACTTAGCCTTTGTGAAATGGGTTCCCTTTCTGGACAAGGGAGATACAACTGCCACCCTGGCAGGGGTGCCTTAAACATGAGGGACAAAGCAAATGTGACTCCATAAGTGATGAGTAAGTGGTAGTTACAGTGTTATCAGTGGATCATATCCATACTCTGGTCTCCAATTTTCTAAGGGATTTTCTTGAAAACAGTGCACCTTGTTATCAAAGATGTATTTGACAAATTATTTAAAGTGCTTTTGTAAAGAACAGCATTTATATAAGTACAATATATTCCATACTGGAAGATTGAGGGAGGCAATCACAAGTTCAGGCTAGTAGTATCACAACATGACTTTGGTGCTCACTCGTCCTCCCAAAATACAGGTCCACCAAATGCAGAGGGATTCCTAGTGTAAAGTAGGGACAAGTTGGAAGGGAGCCAGAATTATTATTTGAAAAAATTTTCTTCTTCTTTCTCCTTTCCTTCTTCTTCTCCTCCTCCTCCTCCTTGTTCTTCTACTCCTGCTCCTCCTTTTCATCTTCATTATCACCATAATGGAGTAGAATCAGAACTGGTGTTCTATTTAATTGAAATTTCTGGTTAATTGAGGTGGATCAGGTAACTCGTGCTGTTTCCGTATTTGTGAACATCCTTGTGCAATACATGAGCCCACTCTGCTGTCTAGTGTGTGTCATCATGGAATATAACTGGATCTCTCTTTGGTGATTCAGGATCCTACAGTGCCACAGGTCAATACAAACATTAACAGAAAGTACAGCATTGTAGGGAAATAAGGTTGAAATAATTGAACTGAATTGGTATTGACCCTAAGACATAAACTCTTTATGAACTCATTTTCTTAAGTTTCTTCTAAAAGAAATTCTGGCTTGCAATGGCAGATTGTTGGTTCTGGTTAATCTAATTTAACCCCGGAGTCGAGAGGGCTCCCTCAGCAGTGTTTATTTCTCTCAGGGCCCATGAGGACTCCCTGGAAGTTTGTTCTGTCTTCTGCCAGGCTCTGGGTTCAGGGCCATCCCTACCTGGTGTTATTAGCTACTTTCTTCCCTGACTTACCATCTTGTCCTATCCTGCCTCATCATTGAATGTACACTGTTGCAATGGAGCCAAAATCAAACATCGCCACAGTATTCCTGTTTAGATATCTAATTGTGTGACAGTTATATCTTTTCTCGTGAAATGTTTTGCCATTTTTACAAGCTTGTAGTAAGAAGAGCTTATTTGCATTTCAAAATAGAATTTTACTGGCGGAGAATCCACACCAAGAAGACAGGATCTGAGATTATTTTCTAACAGTGATAGCACTGTAAGTCAGTCGCTAGGAGTGACTTACATGCACATAGCTTTCTTTTCCCAAGGGACACTCACAGGCATTCCAGTCTCTAGCTGAACCATATAAAAAGATGTCCATCGAAGAGAAAGATTGTAAGCTTTTTTAAGAACAGAGTTTAATCCCAAGAAAATTAATTTTTTAATTAACTGTTTGCTAAACTATGTAGTTTCTGCGCTGATTCAAACATTTCTCCCAAATAATTTTGCATTTTTTAAGCATCACTAAAACTCTGTGTGTTCTATCCAGAGGTTTAATACATATTTCACCTGGAACATCTAATTCCACAAAGTTCAAAAGCATGTGGGTGAGTTTCTGTAGTGGAAATAGTTCTCATATTCAAAAAGTTACATCACAGAACCTATTCTTCTGGAGACCAAAGTCCAATAGGATCATTTTTTCATAAGGTCAATCAAGTCACACAGCATGCCAGTTCACCCATGATACAACACTGCAACATTGTTGTATTATTGGAAAAAATGTTATATTAGGTCTGGTATAGATTTTGTAAACATTTCCGACAAATCTCACACAGTAAATTCCCAAGGTTTGTTTAAGATGTTTAGACATGGCAGGATGCCTGGGTGGCTCAGTTGGTTAAGCGTCCACCTTTGACTCAGGTCATGATCCCAAGGTCCTGGAATCAAGTCCTACATTGGGCTCCTTGCTCAGCAGGGAACTTGCTTCTCCCTCTGCCTGCTGCTTCCCCTGCTTGTAGTCTCACCTCTCTCTCTCTCTGGCAGATACATAAATAAAATCTTTTTTTAAATCTCAAAACATGGCCAAGAGGCACTACAAATTGTCCACACCAAGCGCTCTTGACATCTTCAGTCATCCGGAGCCCCATCGGCCTAGAAAAGAAAGAGCAGTAAGAAGACGGTCTCATTTGTGCCTGTAGTTGGGAAAATGCAACTATGTTTTGGGATGAAGTCACAGCATTCCAACTGCCCACAAGGTGGCACCATTGCACCTATGCAGCCATGTTGGAGTCTCCTGGGCAGGGGCTGCGGAGCCTAAAGTAGGGGAACATTTTGGATACAGGTGAAAAGTCAACGGACACCCAGCAAAACAATGAAGAGTGTTGCACAGAGAGTGTAGAAAGCCTAGGGAATGGAAATCTGGGTGAGCTACCAATTCATGAACTGTATTTATAAAAATACTATAATTTTATATACCTAGGTGCTGGTTACTTTTTGAGAAAGAAGTGACACTTACGGGCCATTTTAATTTTGAATTAAGTTTCCTTATGGCTTATCCTCTTATCATTTGCCAGGAAAGCAAACTGGAATCAGAGATTTCTTTTAGAAAGAAAGTTGCAGACCAAACCCATACATAGTTCAGTGTATCCTTTCTGACCCAAAAGGCTTAATTCATTGGAGAACAATTTTAAAATATCAGTTATCTATACTATTACTACTTTGGATGAGTATAGTATCCCTGGACATCATGGGGGAAAAAACATGGTTTCTTTTTCATTTTTTTAGTCTAAATAGATCCCTGGCCTCCACACTTGGGAGACTCGGGGTGTGTATGTGGGTGTGTGCATGTGCTTCTGTGTTACACTGGGAAGCTTATTTGATAAGGGCCAAGATTGACCTTGATGCCTTCAGACACCCCCTGCCCCCCTAGCCTCCTCCTACTGTGCACGTCCAGAGCATAAGGATTTGTTAGCAACACTAAATCAGGCCATACTTGTTCTGTTTTCCACAGAAAGAACTCTGTTTTTATTTTAGAAAAGGAGAATTCTAGACCCTTTTGCTTGAGTGGGATGGACTACTAGGAAAAACCAGCACTAAGCTCCTTTGATAAAGGCTCTAATTCACGTAGGAACATGGGAGAGTCAGTTCAAGTAATGTGACAGTATAGACCTGAAGTCTAGGGCTAGAAGATCAAATTTAAAAATAAATGTATTACTAAGAAACAAAACAGATGAACATAAGGAAAGGAGAAAGGAAAAAAAAAAAGGGAGAGGGAAGCAAACCGTAAGAGATGTTTCACCACAGAGAACAAACTGAGGGTTGATGGAGGGAGGTGGGTGGAGAATGGGCTAGATGGGTGATGGGCATTAAGAAGGGCACTTGTGATGTGTTGTATGTAAGTGGTGAATCACTGAACTCCACTCCTGAAACCAACATTACACTATATGCTAACTAACTAGAATTTAAATAAAAACTTGAAACATGAAAAAAAATGTATTATACAAAATTAGACTAAACAAAATGTAAGACAACAGCACTCTATTACTATGATAGTATATATTGGAATATCCTTTTCAAAAAACAAAATGCAAGGGACCTTAAAATGTTTCTAGACTTTAAGCTGCTAAGAACACATATGAGAATTGTTCTAAAAGGATCACTCAGCAAGAAAAAAAAACGCCATAAGCAAAATATTTTTTGTAGCAGTTTCTGTAATTGCAGAAAATTAGAAAAGCTAAATGTCAAACAATATATATGAATAGTGGTTAGATATATTACGGTACACCTAGCTATTAGACGAAACAATAGGCAACACTACAAATAAAAATAAACCTCATTTAATAACATTTTGAAGTCCTAATTTGAGGAAGTAGAGTGAAAAGCAATGATCTGCATTGCTAAGGAGGCTGGGACTTTTCCAATTAGAGCAATGGGGCCTCTCTCCAAACAGTCCCCTGTGCCCAGTGTGTTCAGATGGCAGCAAAGGGTATATCCATGTCTCTAGAGCAAGTCTTGTAATCAGCATCTATGTGTCTGGTCAGTACGCTTTTGCTTTGTTGCAAAAGTGAGCTTGGTGTTAGGACAACTGTGACAGTGGACTTGGCTTCCAAGTTATTGGTCACATGGTCTCATGGACTCTCAGGGTCTCTAACAACTCCTGTGTATTGCTGAGTGCAATCTGCAAAATGGAAACAAAGAAATCACAACTGCCCCCCTAACCCCCCCCAACTCCTATCCCCACCTAGCACTGATCTGAGTTAGCAGAACAAAAGATGCTATAAACAAACGAAGGAACATCAACTCTTCCCTGATTATGAAGCAACATGCACTTTGCAGATTATTAACCTTGGGGATTATACAGGGTGAAAATTTGATTTCCCCATCACTGACTGCCCTCCTCCCACCATCTAACAGACTACTTCCCTTCCTCCCCTTGCTATGTACACAGACTGCAAATGAACTTTCATATTAGTCTATATTATACACAAGTACAGGGCACTTTGGTTAAAATGTAAATACACCACATAGTCCCAAAACAAATATTAATGGTTTATGGATAGGGTTATAAATTCTCTGGAAGGTGTATGTGTGTGAGAGAGAGAGAGATCTTCCTTTCAGGAATCCAAATCATTGATAGTTAATTGTATATTGATTTTTGTGCAGATACAGTATAATATAAGCTGATAAAGTTCTGGGTTCCTAACCACATAGCCATCAGAGTCAAAACAGTAAGACAGGGAGAGTTTCCCCTGACTCAGCAAGCTCCTTTCAATAGTTTTTCACCTTGAGACACAATTTTATTTACTGGTGATCCTACTGTTGCCACTCCTCTCCACTGGGTAAACAATTAGTATGAAGAAAATTCAAGTCAGTGCGGTTGTCTACAATGTCAGTAAGAGAAGCTTTAATTGTTTTGTGAATTATTAACTGTGTAAGTTAGAATAAAATATTATACTTATCTGAGAAAGACAAATTCTGTCTTTGTGACCAATCTGGATAGAAAAGGGGTTGCTGGTGAGCTATTAAGATAATTTCAAATGCTATCTAACTTTCACATAGAGGCTTTTATTTTTCTTTTCACTTTCAACATAAGAGCTACTTACATTTTGAATTGTGTTTTAAATGCTGGTCATGTTTAATCTTTGTCAAGTTTTGAGGTTTAAGGGGAAAAGTGGCCGAGGTGCAGATTGTGAATTAAGTGCTATTTCAATTAAAATATGGCGTAGAGGCCCCTGCTACTTACCTATATGTGGTTTGCTCGTGAGAGCTTGATGGAGGTGGGGGATGGGGCCAGAAGACAGAAGGATATCGGGCTGAGCTTGAGAGGGTCACCTTGAGGGGCCATTATCAGTGCTCTGTTACTCCCAGAGGGCTAGGCCTCAAATAGCAGCCAAGTTCCCAGGGATGAGGCCAGCGTCTAGGAAGGGAGGGAATTAAAAACAAAAGCAGGCATCACTTCCCTGGATTAACTTTCTTTCTTTTCATTGCAATGTTTTTATACACAAAAGGGCTACATTATACCTCTTATGTTTTACCTATGGTGAATCAATTTGAACTCAAGCCTTCAGAGTTTAAAGAGCTATTACGGCTCTGTGTGGGAGCCAAGACCAAGGAGCTGTAATCATCAGTAGATCACCACTGTGTACTGGCCTGATCCACGGACAAGAATGTAACCATCCTCCAGAAGACGATAGAAGATTCCATAGGTCTCAGTTGTTATTTGCAACTTTAGGAAATGAAAGTCACATAACTTCATAAAAGGTTGATTAATGAGAATTAAACACACACACACACACACACACACACACACAGGACGGCATCACTCTTAGATGCAGTCTGTGCCTTCCTGTGCCAGCCAGATGGTTAGCTAATGGTCTGTGCGTAACCTCGACTCACAAACACTGAAGAGATTTACTCTAGGCCTCTTTCTCATCTCTCCCATATCAACGAATAGGTAGAATCATGCTTCAGCATCTTGTTCAAAGAAACATATACATACAGGACTCTACTCCGCATTTTCAGCAAATTTTTTTTTTTCTTTTTGGAAATTGCTTTTGGAATGGAGAGATAGTGGGAGACATGACTGGTCAGTCTTACTTAAAATTTTAAAAGGGAGGGTTTTTTAAAAAACTAAACAAATAATGGAGATTGCGAAGACAGCATACCAAATCCGCGTACGCAGCGCTCCACTTCATAAATAGTGTTTGCTGGATTGTTTTAAGAAATATAAGATCTAAAAGAAACATAAAGTCCTCCATTTCCTCTTCTTGGCTCCATTCTCTCACCCTCCCTAAATAAAATCACCGTCATGAACTTGGGATGCGCCTGGTCAATGTTTCTATACTTAACTGTATTCAAAAATGTATACATACATAAATAATGAATTTTGTGAGTGCTTTATAAAAGTATATAGATGCAGGCTCTCATATCTTGTATAATGCTCTCCAGCTTTAATTTTTCACCATTCTTATTTTTTTTTTATCTCTATTACATAACTACGGATTTGGTCAGTAGATTTATTTCATCCTAGGGACTATGCCATCGTCTAATCAATGACATTTCTGGATATTGAATTATTTCCATCTTTTTCATCTTTACAACTACGTTAATATGGGCATTCTTGTTCATACTTCCATGGGCAACTACAGAGGACTGGCTACATAATTCTTGGCCCAGTGTAAAATGAAACTATAGGGCTGGACCCTGCACCCTATTCAAAACTGGGGAAGAAGTGCTGTTAAATGTACTAAAATATAAAGTCTTTCCCTTTCTTCCATGATCTCTCTCTCTCTCCCTCTCAAGTTGTCATGGTAGGTTTTTTGTTTTTTGTTTTTTAAGTAGATTCCATGCCCAGTGTGGAGCCCAACGTAGGGCTTGAACTCACAACCTGAGATCAAGACCTGAGCTGAGATTAAGAGCTGGATGCTTAACCGACTGAGCCACCCAGGCAGTCCTTGACTTGTTATTTTTTTTTTTTATTTGCCATCCTGATGTTGATCTAAGAAAAATTAAAATGTAAGTTATCATCATGAATTTTGCCTTTTATCATTATATTGTGCAATGCCATGTTTAAAATGCAAATAGAAGCATATTTACCACTTATGGGGAAATCACTGAAATTATACAATTTGCATTTTGTGGTTTCTCTATGCATAAATATTTCATTCTTACCAGATCAGTGAAAACCCTGTACAAAAGTAATTGAACTGCTTTTATTTCACTTGTTGATCATACACTTTCTAGCCATACTCTCTGCCTTCAGCTTATTGACGAGTAAGGAAAGACTGAAAGGAAAAGAAACTGAGTTGTTCCCTTTTCCTTTCCTATGTCATCATTTTCAATGTAAGTGGTTGGTTGATAAAGGAAGGTAACATAAGTAAGAAAGGATATGATAGAGTTCCTTGGTGGCTCATGCTTTCTGCCTTTGAAGCAAGTTCTGGTTCATAGAGAAAGCATGGCCTTTGGAGCTGTCAGCACTGGGCTTACTCAGTCCTAGACATCACAAGCTTGCCGACTGCTGGCCCTGAGTCCTGCTGAACTCCCATGCATCTTGTGTCAGCTGGAATTCTGTGACCACCCTGTAACCCCGATGTTGTTAGTGAATGGGACAGCAGGGAAAGGGGGAAAGGGGAGCATGCGCATTGCACCCATGTCCTCTGCTCACAACATACGCCATCGTCCCATCCAACTTCACTTAAAAGCATAATTCCAAAAATGAAACTATTAACATATCAAGATGGTGAAAACAGAGCATGAAACCAAGCACGGGGGCCTCCTGAGGACAGAGCCCTGAACATCACACATGCCCAGTGGAGCTGCTCTTGCATCTGACCGAGAGTTTCTCTGGGATACAGCTCCACAAACAGGTTTCTGAGAGGTTATGCACATCGCCAGTTTTAACTTATATTACCAAAATGAGTTCCAAAATGGCTTACAAATATACACTAATACCAGTAACATGTGACCATTTCTATTGCCGCATATTCTCACTCATACTTAATAATGATAAATCAATTTTTGCCAGTTGTATTATTTTTGTTGTAATTTCCCCACAAGCTTGAACATCTTTTCACTTGTTTTTTTCTGGGTGGGGTGTGTTTCTCTTCTGTGAATTTCTTGTTCTAATAATCTTTGCCCATTTATTTAATGCATTGTGTGTCTTAGGGTATTAATTTGTAGGAGATTTCTTGTTTTGTTTTTTAAAACATTCTCAATATGGGGCGCCTGGATGGCTCAGTGGGTTAAAGCCTCTGCCTTCGGCTCAGGTCATGATCTCAGGGTCCTGGGATCGAGCCCCACATCGGGCTCTCTGCTCAGCAGGGAGCCTGCTTCCTCCTCTCTCTCTCTCTGCCTGCCTCTCTGCCTACTTGTGATCTCTGTCTGTCAAATAAATAAATTAAAAAAAATCTTTAAAAAAAACATTCTCAATACTAATCTTGGCTGTTATGTATCTTGACAATATCTTCTCTCTGGTAGTGTCTCATCCTTCATGTTTGTAAGCAAGGCCCTTTTTTCCTCCAAAAAATTTAAAATTTCTACTAGCCACATTTATCAATCTTTCCCATTATTACTTCCATTTTTTGTGTCTTCCTGCCCCAAGATCACAAAAGTATTCCCTTATATTTTTTTCTAATAGTTTTAGAGATTCTTTAAAATACTTTGTTTTATTTTGATCTTTAGAAACATAAGCCATCTGAAGTTTGTTTTTATGTACATGGTAATGCAGGAATTTAACTTTATATTTATTTTAATATGGAAAGTCAGTTACCCTAATACTATTTATTGAGCAGTCTGTCACCTCCCCCACTGACTTCTGTTGGAATATTTCTCAGATCTCCATATCATTCCACTGGTCTCTTTATATTTACCACTTACTAACAGTTTTTAGTGAGTACTGACGTCTGGAGGACTGAGAACCCAGTACTTTTAAATAACACAAATCCTATTCCTTAAAAAAACACAGAAACAATTAAAACAAAAACAAACAAGTTTTCTTACTTTTTGGGGGATGCATTAAGAAATTCTGCAACCTCCCTAGCATGACAACACAATGGCTTTGAAATCAGACAGGCTTGTCATTTGCTGGCTGTTTGAACTTGGGGTATGTTTCCTAAGCTCTGAGGCTAGACTCTCTAATCTGTAAAATGGGGATAATAAGATCTACAACCCACAGGTTTTGAGAGGATTAAGTGAGTTAAGTGCCTGGCACAACCTAAACACTCAGGAAATATTACTTTTCTTCCCCTTTCCTGTCCTTGAAAAGAACCCCGTGTTTCTTAGTTATTCTATTCACTTGTGGACTCTACAGAGGATGACTGGAGCTTGCTTAAAGGCAAAACAAAATCCATCCCAGGCTGATGATCTGATTCAGTCACTCTTCTAAAACCCAAATAATTGCCTGGGCTTTGAAACAGCAGAAGCTGCAAGGATGTCCTTAAGTGGTTCGGCAGCTGGCTGCTGCCTTTCTTATTAATTAAATGACACAGATAGGTCATAATAAAACCAGACCCAATCAGCTCCCCTCCAAATTACACAAACTCAACTCTCCTGACAAGTGCTGAAAAGATCAAAAGAACGAGGAATCAATAGGATTAAGAGGTTGAAATTCTAACATCTTACCCACAGTGAGTCTGGGACCTCCAACTCTCTGGCACTGCTCAGACCAGTATCATTGCCTTGGATGGAGAGTAAGTCTTTAAACTAATACACCTGGAAACCAAGAACATGCTTGGAATTTCATCATGTCCAGGTAGAAACCGAAATTGAAGTGGCTGTTCTGGAGGATCAAAGGGAAAAAAGTGCATTAAGAATAAATACACGACTAATCCTGCTTCAGCTAAAGGAGGAAGCTAATGGGCCTAATGAAGAGGGTGGTCAGGCCCTCTCCAGGAGCTTCCGCCACGTACGGTATACTCCTAGGGAGAAACAAACCAGCAGGTGCGTCCAAGAGCCAGCTGGGTCCGTGTAGGTGATGCTCTGGGGCAGTGTCTGATGGAACCAAGCAGCCGAGCGTGGTGTTGAAAGCAGATGCTGTGAAGAAAGGAGTCTGAGGGGGCAACTGTACATGGCAGTGGCCATCTCTCTCCTGGAAACACCACTGTGCTTGAATACCTTCCACAAGAATGAGAGTAGAGGGAGATATGACTCAGGGAGATGGGGGAGAGCGGCTTTGGGAGAGAGGACTCATAGGTCATGAGCAGACCTATGTTTGAATCCTGATTGAAGAACATGCTAGCTGTGTGACCTTAGGCAAATTAGCCCTTTCTGAACCCTGGGTTCTTTATGTATGAAGTGGGGGAAAGAATTTCCAACTGAAAGCATTGTTTGAGAATAACCTGAAATGAAGTATAGGGTTCTTTATATAAGAGGGGTTCCACAAAAGCACTTACTAGCATTTTCCACATTGAGAAAAATGTGGTTGTCTTTGGTGGGTCTGTGGCATGAGAAGATTTGGAGTTTTGCAACTTCCCCACAGCAGCATGGAGCCTCCTATTTCCTGGGCCTCCTACTCCTACAGGAAGGTCTCTTCAGCAAGCTTCCCATCCCCTCCCCACCTCTCAGCACACACCCTGTTCCTGGCTTGGCTTTATCAATGTGTGTGTGTGTGTGTGTGTGCACGCACGCACGCACACACAGAATTAGATGTATGTGTAAGATCTGAGTTTAATGGGACGTCTCCCCAAAGTCTGTAAATGGGATGTTTGTGACTCAGGACACATGACCCCTTGGTTATACTATTCCAAGTCAGTGCTTCCCTTGTATACTCTGATTCAGTGAGTTAAGAGAGAGTCCACAAATCTGTATTTAACAAGTGGCTCTAGATCCTTGCTATGAGTGTGGTTTGGCAGTTCTGGCGCCTGGGGGTTTGTTGGAGATGCAGAATCTTAGACCTCACTTCGGACGTACTGACTCAGAAGCTGCACTTCCCAAAGATGTCAGGTAGAGTTGCCAGATAAAACACGGGTGTCCAGTACAATTCTAATTACAGAGAAATGATGAAAAGTTTTTGAATATAAGTGTGTCCCATAAGTATATCTATATTTTTGTTTGCTAAATCTGGCAGCAGATTCAGGTGATATTTGTGCAAGTTAAAATTTGAGCAGTACTGGTTCATATCAGAAGACTCCAAACTTTCATACGCTTCCGAATCACCTAGAAGTCTTGTTAAAACTGAGATTGCTGAGCCCTAGTCCCAGAGTTTCTGATTCAGTGAGTTTGGGAAGAGGCCTGAGAATTTGCATTTCTAACAAGTTCCCAGTTGCTGATGCACACGTGTCAGGGGTACCACAGACTTATATGACTAAATTCTCATGTCGGCCCACAAAAATATCTCGGTAGTCCTTAGCGCTTGGACAGATAAGGGCTGAGGTTCCTCCAACACTCATGTCTATGAATAAAGAGAGAGAATAATGGTCTGATTCCAAGCCAATGGGCTGTAAGACCTGATCACCATTTGGGGCAGCTGGGTGGCACCATTGGTTAAGCATCCGACTCTTGGTTTCAGCTTAGGTTGTGATCTCAGGGTAGTGATCTAAGGGTTGTGAGATGGAGCCCCATGTTGAGCTCCAAGCTCAGTGTGGATGGAGTCTGCTCGATTCTGTCTTCCTCTCCCTCTGCCCTTCTCTCAAAATAAATAAGTAAATCTTAAAAAAAAAAAAAAAGACCACCATTTATAACAAGGTCTGAAAGCTAAGTGCATGAATGATCACGTGGAGTATCTGGAGCTCATCTTCTGACATTGTGTTTCTTCCCAGCTCTGAAGCTACTAGAGGTGGTTTCTAGAGCACAGAGAGGCAGGATAGGAAGGCTGGGGGCAGATGGGGATTCAAAGCAAAGGCAAACCTCTTAAGGGGATAGGTGAGGGTGGGGTCATATCTGGGGGAGGGGAGAAGACCAAGTGGGTAGAGTGGGAAATGGGGTGGCCACTGTTGAGGAGTGAGAAGTGGGAGGGGGAGGAGAGGTGGGGGAGGGCTGGCTCCTCAGGAGGACAGACTGGTTCACCTGAAGTGGCACTGGAGCTCAGAGGAAGGATTCCACGTCCTGGAGTCCGAGTCTTAAGACCCTCGCTCTGCAGGAATTAGCCCTGTGACCTGTGCACATGGTTCCACCTCTCTGAGCTTTAGTTTCCTCATGCAAGCAATGGCTTCCCTTCTTTGAAGGATGGTTGGAGGGACAAAAAGAGACAATGCATATAGGTAAAATTCCTGATTACTTGAGTAGGCACTCCATAAATGATAGTAGTTGCTATTTTAGTTGCAAGAGGGTTTAATGCTACTTTAGAGTAACATTCTGTTTTAGAGAATCTCTTTACCTATATTTAATTTCATAAGATAATAGGTTTAGGAGAAATGTCATTCATACTCTGTGGTGATAGAGAGCTCTTACAAAAAATATGCATTATTAAGGAGATGCACATTACCACCCAACCTCTCACCTCCACCCAATCAACTTCCTACTGGCTCAGACAGAACAGCAGGGCCCATGGAAGTGTTGAAGCCTGGACTTAGATAAAAGAGGCCCCTGGCCCTCAGCTGGTACCATAGGAAAGTAGCTGGACATCAGGGTGTCTGGTGAGACGACAGATCAGAGGCCAATTTAACCTGATAGGTTTATATCCTTGTGAACACAACCCAAGTGCTCTTCCATGACTTTCTACGCCTCATTTTATAGCATATTGTTTTATTTTCAGTAGATACATACAGTATAATTACCTTTTTGATGTACAGTTCTATGAATGTTAATGGGGTATGATTGCTACTGCAATCAGGACACAGAACAGTTTCTGCCCATTTGTTACCCACCCCTTCTTCCACTTTTGACCCTTAGCACCCACACTTTTGACTTTTCAAGAATGTCATACAAGTGGAAGAAATTCTGCTGAATGGAAAAGTCAGCCTTGCTTTATTTTATATTCTTTTTTAAAAGATTTATTTATTTATTTTAGAGAGAGAGAGAGCAAGAGTGGGATGGGACAGAGGGAGTGGGAGAGAAAAGCCCAAGCAGACTCCACCCAAAGTGCAGAGATTGACATTGGGAATGATCCTATGACCCTAAGACAAAAATCCTGAGACTACGACCCTAGCAAAAACCAAGAGTCTGACACCCAATGACTGCCAGACAGGAGCCCTGCCTTATTTTATAGTCTTAAATAAAGTCTTCAAAACTTAAAATTAGTTGACATAAAGCTGAATATGAGAAAATCCATTTGTAAACATGACTTTCATTTTTATTGTCATACTTCCCTTCTCCTTGTATACACTTTCCTTCCATTCTTGGTAAACTTACTTCTTCCAGAAGTCTTCTCCTATTGGTTCCCCAGAACTTCTTTATCTTCCTTCTCTGAGCCTTTCTTCCACAGTCTGTCCCTTTCTTTTGTCACTCTCTCAAGAAGTTAGTTCTGAGCACAAATTGAGCAGCATGACGCAGGGAAAAGCACATGTTCCCTGAAGACACACATAGCTCAGTATCAGCCTGAGTTTAATAGGGCTGTGGGCATTAACAGAGCCTCAGTTTCCTTAGGGCAGCATAACATGTCCCCTGGTGAGTGGGAGAGAAGATGAAATGAGAGGACAAATACAAAAGCCCCGATGTAGGGCAGGCAGTCAATTGTAGGCAGTTATTATGTTGAGCTATCATTATTATGAGTTTGCATCCACTTGGGCATCACAAAAGCCTATAACTAACTTTGGAGGCTGCCATATAGGTACAGCACAAAAAATCATTCAGTATCAAAAAACAGTGCATTGAACTTTTCACTTTTTTGTCCATTATACTCGTAGCATGTGAAGTTCAGCTCACTTAAGGGTAGGTACCAAAAGGCCTTGCTCTGCCATTGACCCCTTGTGTGGCTTTGATGAAGACACCTTGGCCTCCCCAGTCCTTGATTTTTTTTTTATATGAAAATGTGAGGCTGACCTCAAAGTTCTCAAAGGTTTCTCTCAGCTCTGAACTTCTAAAACTGCAGGTACTCGAAGACCACTTTAGAACTTAGTAAGCTCTCACATACGCCCCCCATTCCATCTGGTTTGCTGGTCTGTTTGCTGACCCCAGAGGTGTGGACCAGCTCCTCTCCTTCTGTTTACTATTCTGACATCTCATTGAGTCTATACAGAAACTTGGAGAGATTCTTAAGTGAATCATTGTATAAACAATGACTAGATAGTTGATTTAAAAAATATACAGGCCCTTGCTTCTCAAATATCATGCAAAAGGAAAAAAAAAGAGAATGAAAAGTCTGAATCAAGAAAGAAGTTCCTGGGACTCCTGAGTGGCTCAGTCAGTAGCATGTCTGACACCTGATCTCAGTTCTTGATTTCAGGGTTCAAGTCCGATGTTCAAGCCCCATATTCAAGCCCCATGTTGGGGAATGAGCCTACATGAAAAAAAAAAAAAAAAGCAGTTCTCTGCTTTAGTTTCTGCCATGTAGGTACAATTCAATAATAATTCATGTCAATCATTACATTTCCTGGACATTTAATATGCACCAGGTACCAGGCTGGGCACCAGGCACGTTATCTCATTTAATCCTAATAACACACCTGGGGAGGAGTTGGGATTGCTATTTTAATCTCCTAGTAGAAAACTAGACAGAGCTAAATAAAGTATAGGTAATTTCAGAATAGGTATTATATTTATTCCCATCATGAAAGGGAAGACAGTAGTCTCCAAGGGTTGGCCTCATTCCCCTCTGAATCCCTAGGGCCAAAAAGTGCTTGAATGTGACTAGCCCTCCATGACTGTGGGTTGAATGAATAAATGTATAAAGGGAAAGAAGGAGGAGGAAGCTGGTGCAGGAGGTCGAGAGAGGCCTGGAGGCTGCCGTGGGCAAAGAGGAAGAGAAGAGTGTAGAGATCAGATAGGAGGTGGGGGTTGGCTCTGGGAAAGAAGACTCAGTACAGAAAGAAGGGTGGGACCTGCAGGGAGGCAGTTACCCAAAAAGACCGTGGCGAAGGCAGGAGGCACTGGACATGCTGGATCTGAGAACAGCAGGAGCTGGGTAATAGTCTCTCTGATCTCAGAGCCGAGAAACCCACTGAAATCTCCCTTGCCGTCTCCAGTGCCTGATTAGCAAAAAGACCAGTGTTTCTGAAACAGGAAGGAGTTTTTTTCTTTTCAATATAACTTGGATAAAACAGACAAGATCTGTCAATTAAAACATTCCTAAATTGTGTTTTTACTCCCAGTGATGCTATAAAGAAAACAAATAACCCATCCAATGATGGGCAAACTGTGGCCTCACAAGAAGAGGAGGGAGGCTGGGGATTCTCTTTGTATCATTTGAAAAAAAAGAAAAAGCTTCTTTGAAAAGATGGACAGAACACACCCTAAGAACACAGCCTAAGCTTATATTCTCACTCACCATAAAAAAACATATGGAGAAAGGGACTTTAAAAAGTGAAAGAAAATAAATCATAAATCCCAAATTATAGCTAACACTTATTATGTGTTATAGTTCTAAGCATTTTATAGCCATAACATCTTTTAATCCTCGAAACAACCCTGTGAGATTGGTACTATTTCTATATGCATTTTGCGGACGAGGAAAGCAAAACACCGAGAGGTCGCGCAGCTGGCAGGGAGCAGAGCTAAGATTCAGGTCTCCAGGTTCTGACTGGAACACCAAGGGATTAACCAAAATGGTAATGAAGACTGAGAGACACACAAAAGACAAAACAAACCCATGGCAGAGGAGTCCTAATGAATTAGTAACTGCTGCAGAGGTCAGTGATGAAGGACTCAGGGTTCTGGATAAAGTATGTGTTGACCTGAAAGAAAGGCACACAGGGGCCAAGGGGAGAGTCTCGGTGGGAGCAAGAGCCCAATCTAGGAAGGATGAGCTTCAGGTCCTCTTCTTGGAGGCTTTGTGATTGTAAGCAAGTCACTTAACTTCTCAAAGCTCCAGTTTCTTCTGTAAAATGGAGATGGTGCCTACAGATGGGTGTTTTTTTTTTTTTAAATTTTTTATTTATTTCTTATTTTTTCTATGAACATACAATGTATTTTTATCCCCAGGGGTACAGGTCTGTGAATCGCCAGGTTTACACACTTCACAGCACTCACGATAGCACATACCCTCCCCAATGTCCATAACCCCCTCCCCCTCTCCCAACCCCACCTCCCCCCAGCAACCCCCAGTTTGTTTTGTGAGATTCAGAGTCACTTATGGTTTGTCTCCCTCCCAATCCCATCTTGTTTCATTTATTCTTCTCCTATCCCCCTAACCCCCCATGCTGCATCTCCACGTCCTCATATCAGGGAGATCATATGATAGTTGTCTTTCTCCGATTGACTTATTTCACGAAGCATGATACCCTCAAAATGCCAAAAATAGAACTACCCTCTGACCCAGCAATTGCACTACTGGGTATTTACCCTACAGATGGGTGTTTTTGAGGATTGCCATAGCTGATGGACGACAGGGTGAGCTGGGAGTGAGGTGTTGAGCTACATGATCGTTCTGGAGGAGAAAGGCTGAGCAGATGGAAAAATAGTAGTAGGTGAGAGGACCTCAGATCCTCAAATAACAAAGAAAACCAACACGGGTCTGCAACAAAATACTTGATTTCTTGGGAGCTTTTTTCTCCTATGGAACTAAACTGCTTTGCTGGTTCTTGGTTTCTTTTACCTTTTTCTGAAAAAGCTGCTTTGCAATCTGTGCTGGCAGGGGCAAATACAAGGCCTCCGGATTTGGGAGACAATCACGGACTTTTCAGACCACCCATTAGGAACTCAGCCCTCTTGGGCCACAAGGTGCTCCAAGTTCAGACAAAATCCAGGGAAATCCGGGAGGCTGGGCTGTGCACAGACTTGGCATCCCAGAAGACACTGGTGCCATGACCGGACCACTCAGGGTCTTCCCTCCCTTCCTGCCCCCTCCTGCCCCTCGGACCGTCCTAGAGGACGCACAGCCCCTACCCACCAGAGCCTGTTCTGATCCCGCCTCCCATGGAGCCCCTTGTTTTTCCCCCCAGTTACCCAGGGAAATGCGTTAGGTTTTTTTTTTAAGGTTTTATTTATTTATTTGACAGAGAAAGATCACAAGTAGGCAGAGAGAGAGAGAGAGAGAAGCAGGCTCCCCGCTGAGCAAAGAGCCTGATGCAGGGCTCGATCCCTCGACCCTGAGATCATGACCTGAGCCGAAGGCAGCAGCTTAACCCACTGAGCCACCCAGGTGCCCCCCCAATTTTTTTTTTTTTTTAATTTGACAGACAGAGAGCCTGATGCGGGGCTTGATCCTAGTGTCCTGGGATCATGACCTAAGCAGAAGGCAGAGGCTTTAACCCACTGAGCCACCCAGGCGCCCGCGCGTTAGGTTTTATACAGTGTAAGTAGTAGACTGAAGACATTCTGAATAAGAGATAAGGCTTAGCACTACCAAGAAAACACTTAAGCTTTATGAAAGAACATGGTGAATCTTCATACTCCCCGCCCCCCGCCGCAACCGCCCATCCCCCACAAGAGAACTTGCTAATTGCCCAATGCTTTCTTTTTGCCTCTGAAAAAAATGAGAAAAATAGAAGGAAACAGTGTTGGGCCAACACCTAAAAGACTTGCACTACAGACTAGGCTTTCCTGTTGTCAAGCTGTGTGACTTTGCACAAATCACTTCACGCCTCTAATCTTCATTCTTTTTCCTCTGTGGTGAAGTGAGCACAGGAGGTCAGTGTTGCTCAAAGTGTGTGACAAGATAGCAAGACTGTTATAAGGCAAGAATTTTAATTTCAATTAATATTACCAAAAGAACGATGGCAACAAACTCATAACTCAAGTACATTATTGTGTAGGATGAGGCTAAAGGGGAAAAAAATGAGTCAACTTAAACACATAAACTAATGTGGAAAACTGCAAAACCAAAACTGCAAAGGGCATACTTGAAAAAAGGCCAACCTTGGCCTTTTATTCTAATCAAAGGGCAGAGACCGGGACCAGCACTCAGGCTCCTTGTGCTCTCTTTGGCATTCCCTCTTCCCTGCCCTCCCAGCCTTCAGGGCTTCCTATCAACATTATTGAAAAACCTATCCAACATACATCCACTGGTTTGTGGTCTTTTGTGACAAAACTGTAATTTGCACAAGTGATCATGTTATCAACTGTAGTTCACAAATAACAGTCTTACTAAGGCCAATAGCATGTCAAATCTCCTTTTGAAATGTTTATAAAATTATCAAATTTTGCTCACAATTTTCTACCCTTCAGTTCTCCACGGACTCCCTCCTCTGGTCCATACATTCATTTCTATATGACTTCTTAGGAATCATTTTCATTCCAACCGAGGGGGATGACTCTAAAAGTAGAAAAGGAAGGAAAATATGAGCATATTTCTGAGCTGTTCTGTAAAACTTGTGCCCAAAGGAGGGACTGAGCAACAGAGAAACTTTGGAAGGTCCCCAAATTTCCTTAAACATAAATATTGTGATTAATAACTTCTGGTTTATGGCAAGCTTTGATCTTCCCAGAAAGATGCAACTCATGCAAACTATTATTAGCAAGGAAGTGCAAACCCACTTGATATATTATGATTGATATGCAGGAACTCAATACAGGATGAGCAAGCAAAAACTAGTGTTTGAATCTTAAGGCAAAGCCACAGAAGCTGGGCTGATTTCAAGAATCTGACTGAGGATTCAGGGGCATGATAAGGGTAACAGATTTACTGAATCTGAGCAGGAGCAAGAAAATGAAAAACAGGATTGAGGGAAATACTTCTTTCCCTTCCCAACACACTAGGCCTTCGGTTGCCAATCTCCCTGGGGTAGGAGGTCCCTTGGAAGTGAGCATCATGAAATGAGTCTGGAAGGGGCTGGGGCTCATCTGATTGGCCCTGCAGGAAATCTGTGTCTGTGGATGTGCCCCTCCAAATCTGTGATGATTTAGGATTAATTTGTTGATATCCTGGTCCCTGCTCACATCTGCAAGATGCAGAAGCATCAGTGAGACTTGGGTCAAGAAGGCTGAAGCATTGTGGGCACACCTCATAAGAGGGCTCCATTCACAGTAACCGGAGAATTGGATTCACTTTGATTCTGCATAATCTGTTCATCTGCCTGAGAAAGGGAAAGTGTTGCAATTCTCCACCTTACCCCAAACTTTATATATTCTCCTCTTCCTTGGTCTTGTCCCCAGCTGTGAATTCCTTGGGTCCTCTGCTCCTTCCCCCACCTCCAGTGAGCCCTTGATTTTATAGTCATGGGCAGACAGCGAGCATTGGTATAGCTGTTCTATCGTGAGGGTCATGAGCCCTTGGGTGAGTCATTTTTTGTCTCCAAGACTCAGTTTCTTCCTATGTCAAATAAGGGTAATAGCAGTACCTACCTCCTGGCACTTTGGAGAGAACTTAACAAGATGGAGTATCTATGGCGCCTCACATGGTTCTTTGCACAGATTCTCAATTAATATCCATTTAGTAAACAATTGTGGCTCTCCCTTATTGAAAACAGAGTACATCTCCCCAGAGAAGAGGGAGAAAAACCTTCAGAGTGCTAGGAGGAAATACAATCAATTAAAACATAACCCTAAAACATATTTTACTGAAAGAAAAAGTTTTCTCACTTACACTAGCTGAGATGGTACCTAAACACAGTCGACAATGTTGGCTTTTCTCTCAGTTATTGATTTCAAAGAGATCAAAATCTTACCCCTTTGCATCGAAGAGTGTTTTACCCACCAGTGCAGGCACAGTGGATGCACCCTGGAGTAAAATACGAGTTTTCTGACTTATTTTTCTGCATCTAAGCCAGGAATTTCATTAAATGAATGGTCTGAGGCTTGGTGCTCAGGCTTTTGCTTCCATGCCAGGCAACAGCTCCAATGGGCTCTGGGCATCTTCCAGGCTGGTCTGATCACACTCCAGGTTTTGTGTCTTTCAGCACTGGGGATTTCTCCTAGTAAGGCAGTCAGAACTTTTGTTGCTGCCCTCCCTTATCAAGGGAAAGAGTATATGAGTGAACTTGATACAATTAATAGGGAACTAAAGCACAATTATTAGAACTTTCATGAGTAATTGGCAGAGGCATGCCACTCCCTTCATTGTTCTATTCCCACCACATTGCATTGAGAGTGGCGTGGAACCTTAGCATAAGGTTTCTGGGTTCCTCTGGGTACTGGTGAAGAGCTGCGCATTCAGGAAAGTAGGGAATTGGGACCATCGTAAGTTAGCAAATACATTCACAAATCAAAGCTTTTTCAACTTGTTTCCCCTTAGTAACTAAAGGAATGCTGTTTTGACATTTAGTTGAAACTCAGAGGAAGGCCGGAAGACAGAAATTAGTACATACGCTTTTTGATTTCAGACCAAAGATTTTTTTTTCTTTTTTAAGCTTTATCCTACTTTGGAGCCATGGCCGACTAAGAGAAGTGAAATCATAATGGTACTTTTCTTTTTGGCAACAGTTTGCCACAAATCAAATTTACCTGTTTTCCTCCAGATTGTCTCAAAAGGGAATGAGGGCTCCTTTTCCAAGTGGGTTTGATGATTTGAATGTCCATCATATTACACAATGGTGGGTAGTAGAGATAATCTAATTTCTCTCGCCATTAAAAAACAAAAAAGGAAGACAAGAATAAAATGTCCTTATAGGATGTCTTCTGAGAATTGACATGAGGTGGCAAAGTGTTGTCCCCAAAGAGGCAGGCAGTCTTGGTATGCCAAGAGAACTCCAGAAGAGGTCACCTGCAGAAGGATGGAGCTATAGCAGAGACCTAATTACAAGGCTTGGCTTCAGATTTGCTCTTGGAATTTCTCTTCCTAAAATAAAAAATCAAACCCCACATCCATTATCACTCATTTCACCTGTTTATTACAAAATATGTTTTCAAGAAATGTTGAGCAATGCCAACCATCTGCAAAGGAAATAAGGTTGTTAACTGGATAGCAGACTGACCCCTATCTGGTTCCAGTCCTCCCTGCCTAACAAGCTGGCCACGAACACGGCTACAGTTGTGTGATACACTTTGAGTTTCATCGAACCTACGCTGCAAGGCAGGAGTGAAGCCCAGAAGTCAGCTGGAGCTGCCACAGCAGCCACTAGGTAGTCATTTAATTTTACACCTTGTTTGTGTATAACCTATTTACGTAAATGTATAAATGACACATTGTAAACCATGAGTATATTTGGACAAGAGAAAAGTTCATCTCACCTTTTCTGCAGATGACATACCTTTAGGCCTTCAGTGTTGTTCTCAAAGATAAGTCAAAGCAAATGGATCCTTCTTATTAGGTACAAGTATCACAAATATTCCAGAGAACCCAGGAGGTAAAAGACAATGGTAAGGAGAAATTTTTAAGTGTCTTAAAGGTGTTTTCTCATCCAGCCGATTTATATTATAAACACTCACTCCAAATGAGTTGAGGGTTGGAGGTAAGAAATACACCCAGAACATTTCAACTTCCAAAGAAAACGTTACCCCTTTTGCCTCTTATTCAGTTTGTCTGATAAAAAATTAGATGGGTAAGAACATGTATTACCACAGTGGAAGGAGGTGAAACCAGGAAGAAACCAATATGAAGAAGAATGATGCTGATAATTTATGAAGACCTACAAAGGAAATTTCTAATCTAATAGTCGTGTCCACACTTTAAAAAGGAAAACTAAACAAGAAGGGGACAAGGAAGGGGAAGAGAAGGAAAAAGAAAGGAAAAACAAAGAATTACATAATTAGTCTTCAGTCTGGTGAAGATTTATTCTGTGTGAATCCATTTACTATTTCTCTTACTTGTGAAAACCATCAGCAGATATTGATGGTTGTTCTCGTCCTTTCTTATGTTTGTAGGTCTCCTATCATCTATTTGGGTGATATTGAAATGGGGTGACATTACATCACCCCTTTATTTGGGTGACTATGGGGACAGTATCTATCATACTGGTCATTACCTTTTATTTCAAGAGAAGTAAGACTGATTCTTAAGTAATCTCCTCTTCCTTTTGGAAGCTCCCAAGTGGGAGTACCTCTTATTTCTTTCTTGATATGTGCAAATTTTCCTACACAATTATTTAGACCTGGCAACTTTTCACAAAAGATTTGATGCTACTGCTCATACCCTGACCAAGCAGAAAATCCTCAGGGAAATATGAACTTGTTCGAACCCGTAACAACTGTTTTAGTGAAACAATGCGTTACTGACCCAACATCTGACTATACATAAAGATTTGTCCTTTGGTATATTTCTATGTTACAGAAAGGTTTTCAATTGATAAATGTCTTTTTATTGCATGCATATTTTATGGAAAAATAATTGCATATCCTCTGCATATAATTTTTCAGTCATGCTGCATGTGCTCAAACTGCAGCAAAGCATTAAAGGTGAATATGGTTAAAATTCTGCCCCCAAATTGTAAGTTACATTAACAAAGATATTTAAAAACAACAAAAATCTTCCCTCTTCTATCTTTACCTACTTCATCTCAATCTCACATTATTTTAAAGAAAGAAAATTTATTGCATATTCTAGCAAACTGTATTGGTAGGCAGAAGGTTTAACAGAGCCAGAGAGGATGTGCAAGGAGTGAGAAAGTGAATTGATGGATGGATGGTTAAATGAATATAAATGAACTGACACCTTTACAGGAAAATAACATTTCTTTTCTTTTTTTATTCTATAGATCAGTGGGTTTTGTATCTGTAATTCTTTCATATCAGCAAAGAGGAAATAAACTCTCATGTAAATCATTTTCCCCCCATCTGGAGCATATTAAAACCATGCCTTTTTTTTTCTTTTAAGCAGACTTCTTTCTCCCTATTTGCTTATCAGTTCATCCACCATTACATTTTAAATGAAATTGCAAGACCCTTGTCCCTCCCCCAAATTTCAGCCTGATGTAGGAAAGTGGGAAGCAGACTTTTCTTGCTTTAGAATAGTGACCTAGATTCAATTACAGATAGACCCAGAAGAGAGAAGTGACACCTCACAATTTTCTTAGAGGTCTTGAAAAAATTAGAAATCCCAAAACAATCCTTAATGGAAAAGAATCTGTTTATTTCCCCACTCTTCCATCTTACTTTTTTTTTTTTTTCCACCTTAATTGCATGGCTCTGGTACATTCAATTGTTCCTGGTATAACATTGCAATATGTTTCCCACGGGATAGTTAGCATCCTAAGAATGGGCGTTTTACAGAAATCTCTGAATTTGGTTTTTGAGAGTGGGAATCTACATACGGAGTGTGTGCAATACTTCAAGCCGAGCCCAAACAAGATGAAAAAGAACCACATACGAGGCATATTTTACCTTATGTTCTTAAGAAGGTGAACAAATTACATTACAAAAAGCACACCTATTATAATTGCATTGCAAAGCATTGAAAGCAAAAAAACAAAAAACAAACAAACAAACAAAAAAAAACCGGGGCCATATGTATTATACAGCTTTCCCAATTACGTGGAAAGATGTGGTCAAAAGAAATAGAGAGGAGAATCCCCTGATTCTGTTTACTGACTTTTATCACTAAATTAAGCATATAAATGACCTGAACGGGTGGCTTGGTACATTAAATTAAAAAAAAAGAAGAAGAACAATGATTGTCTCTTTCTTTCCCTGAGTCTCAGATCTCAGCCTGAAAGGAGTCTCCTAGAGATAAGAAAGATGGGATTCGGTCCGTGCTGCTCTGGTTGGTCCTGCTTATCCCGGAGCGGCGAGGCAGTGGCCTTCCACATAGGATTTCCGTTCGGGGTTCACAATAAGCGGCCCCAAACGGGGTACATTCCTTACAACCTCCACTGCCCCCAAACAGAGAAGTCAAAATTGGCTGTCCCAAGCCCAATGTGCTTGAGAACCTTCGAGGTGCATGAGGGCGAGGCAGGCTGCTGTGGGCAGGAGTGGACTTCTCAACCCCCTCCACGGATTTGGAGCTACCAGGCGTAGCAAGAGGGCAGAAGTGGGCTCGCGTCTATGCGGGTATCCAAAATGAAAAAGCGCTGCAAACCGCGCGGAAGTCCGGGGATAAGGTTCAGAAAACAGAGTAGGGGCGCCGCCTTAGTTCTCAAACACTTTCGATGGATGGGTTTTCCACGAGAGATTATTTCAGACCCTGGAAAATAGGGTTCCGTTGGGCAATGGCCGCAGCAATGGGGCTGTGGGTGCGTGCCCGGCCCTGCAGAAAGGGTCCCCCAGGCCTCACCCGGGAGCGCAGCAGGCGCCCGGCCCCGAGGGAGTCGGCAGAGGATTGTTTCATTTCAAAGTGAAAATCTGCAGGCTTTGGGAAACGATATTCAAAAAAGTATATAATCTCCATATGCCGCTCAATGGAGGATCCTCATAATTTACAGCGGCAGATAAGGCTAGAGGGTGTAATAAAAAATCTGAAGCCTTCCCCTCCCCCTCGCCGCCTCCCCGGAATTGCACCTTGGGCAGCGGAGCAGAATCCGGAATGTGAACTTCTCCCGACATATGTTTCCCGCAGATAAGTAAACAATCTGGACGTGAAATGGAAATGGTAATTAATGCAGTAATGCTGTTACACCTCGAGTGTGCAAATCCCATTGACTCGCCGAGCCACGGGGGGTGCCGGGCGAACGGGGACCGGAGGCGAGCGCCTCGGCCGCCGGCTCCTTCCCTCCCCTCTCCCTCCTCCCGGGGTCCCCGGGCGGGGCGTGCGGAGAGCCCGCGGGGGCTTGGCCCCGCTATAGAAGTCGGGAGCCGCTCTTCGGCTCCCGGGACTCCCGGCTCTCCGGCCTCGGTCAGCCGGGCTGAGGCGCCGCTCCCCCCTCTCCCGCGGAGCCCAGCGCGCGCCGCACCCCCACCTCCCCTCCCGCTTCTCGCAGCTGTTGGCCCGAAGAGCCCTGTGGCACCCAGGAGAGACCGAGCTCTCGAGCAGGGAGCAGCGGGCGACGCGGCGGCGGGGAGGCAGAAGGGGACCTGCTTTCTGGAACGACCCGTCCTCCCCGCTCGCGACCGTCGGGTCTGAGCTTGGTCTCCTCCTTGCTCCCGGAGGAGTGCGGTCCTGCCGGCTGGGCTAGCAGAGCTGTCCTGAAGTCCCTTCCAGCCCTGCCCCGAAGGCACGAATTGCGTTTGACTGCCTCTCTCCCCGACCGGAGAGTGGAAAAGTTTGGGAATGGCCACTGGCCGCCAGAATAGCGCAACAACTTCATTTTGTAGCAAAGAGGAAACGCGGGCCCCTTTTTGTCTGTCTGGCCTGAGGACCCGTTCCCTTCCCCTACTCGGACCAAATTCTTGGGACCTTTTGGGGGGTCAGAGGAGATGCCCAGAGGAGGAAATTCGAGCGAAGAGGACGAGAATCTAGGGAGGCCGCTCAAGAACTTCCCGGGCCCGAGGCCCTTCCAGCTTCTCAAGAGCTCGACTCAGACACCCCAACCAGGGACTGGCAGGGGGTCGCGGATGACAGCTAAGCGGGACCCAAGGTCGGGGCTAGGCGAGGAGGAGGTGTTGAGGCTCTTTTCTGCCTCCCGCTCTCTTCCCAGTGCCAGGGCAAGAACCACCAAGTCGCCGCCCCCGGAGCGCACAGAGCAAAGGTTAGACCGAGGCGACCGCGAATCTCCTCGTCCGCGTCTACGCCTGCCCCAGAATTTCTAGCGATTCCCACCCGTCCCCAACTTTATTATTTTCTTAATTACTCTGCAGCTGCCGAGCGCCAACACTTCTGGTTCCAGGACGAGGCCCATCTCCATAGCGCCAAGAGAGTAACCGGCCCAAATAGTGCCCTGAAAGTTGGGTCGAGCGTCTGGAGGCCAGGGCAGGGCCAAGAGGCTAGGAGGGCGTTCCCCTTGGTCGTGGCGGCGGGGGCGGGGGGGGGGGGGTGGGTGGCGGAGGCCCTGGCATGTCCTGTACCCAAATCTAACGTTCCCCTTCTGCCATCCTCTCTCACACTCAAACACACGCACAACCCACTCAGCAAATAGAGATGAGAGTTCTTAACACGAATCTTGTGAATTACATGATATTCAAATTCAAATGACTTGAAATTCATTGTCCTCTTGAACAATGGTGACAAGACCAGAGCTGGGGAGGAGCCGAAAGAGAGTCCTCGAGGACAGTCCTAGCGCCAGGCTCACGGAGTTCTCCGGACGCTGGCAGCCTCAGTTCTCCAGAGAGGCTCCCCAGGAGGGAGAGCTTGTATAGGTAGCGAGGCGCAAAGAAAGTCCCCCAGACCCTATCCTGACTGAAACATCGCCCTAATGGGAAACTCCAGGAGGTTATCTAGATCCCCTTTTAAAATGCAAATGTTAAGAGGGTTTCAGATGT
The DNA here is from genome assembly GCF_922984935.1 of Meles meles. Lineage (NCBI taxonomy): Eukaryota > Metazoa > Chordata > Mammalia > Carnivora > Mustelidae > Meles > Meles meles. The sequence continues at coordinate 3,875,833 of NC_060069.1, forward strand.
CAGTCACACCTCAGAGATTTATTTTACTTTACATAGCTGGTGTCTCCCACCTATAAAGTTAGTGGCTATAAGGAAATTGATACTTAAATGGGAAAACTCAGAAACTGGAAGGGGATTAAAGATTTCTGGAGACAGACCCAGAGCTGGAGAAGCACCTAAAAGGCTGCAGAGGTTATCCACGAGAGGCCAGGAGCGGAAGGGGGCTAACGATCTTGAATCTCCCAGACGAGGTGGCCAGTGTGCCCCTGAGCCAAAGGGCTGCCGAGGTTTTAGAAAGACAACCTAACTAAAACCCTAACAACTCTGCCCCTGCCGCACCAGCGCCACCCACTGCCATCTGGGGCCCCTGTCGGTCAGGATTCCGGGGTCCTAGAAAATGGCCAGTAGAGGAGAGGCGGGGGTAAGCGTGCCATGTTTTGGGGTCAATTTTTTTGTTCCCTGGAAGCAGTCGCAGCCGCAGGCGAGCGGCCCGGGGCCTCTCTGGCACCCTTGCCCTCTGGTCCAGGGATGCCAAGGCTGCGGACAGAAGCCCGGGACTCCCAGGCTGCAGGACGCGCTCAGAGCGTGCAGGAGTCCACGGAGGCGGCTCCGGCAGGGTCCCGGTCGCCCCGCACGCCTCGGGAGTTCGCGTTCTCCCGACGGCACCAAGAGTCCGTCGAGGGCGACTCTTGACTGCTCTTTGCGGCGAAGAGCGCGCTGGGGAGAAGCGGCTCTCCTTGACTCCGGGCGGGCGGGGCGCTCCTCTCCCTACCGGTTTGCTTTAATGATTTTCTTGAAAGAAAGAGACAGTTGTGAGCAAACAGGTTTGACAGGGACTGCGGTCCCCCACCGCACCTCCCCCAGGGGATTTCTTTTTGTCTGCCCTGACTTCAAAGTCAGTAATCGGCCCCCGGCAGCGGCGTGACGAGGTGGATTTCGGCTGTTTGTTAGGGCGAGTCGCAGCCGCGCACCTCGGCGAGCCCCTGCCGCCCGCGGGAGGCTAGGCAGAGGCAGGCTTTGCGGCGCCGAGGTCGGGGCCAGGCCTAAGGAGGACAGAAAGGGGGGACATAGCCCGACTGGGAAGGAAAGAAGCGAGGGGGAACAGATAGACACGGCTAGAGCGAGGTCTACGGCGTTAGGTCCCGGGACCTGCTCTGGGCCCCGCGCTCTCTGCTGGTTGTAACGAGTCTCAATCACACCAAGACGCGGGCACATGGGCGCCTCCGCGCTACAGCGCACCCCAGTTTCCTGGAGCTCCCTTTGGAGTCTCCAGGGCCGGGCGCAGTCTGGAACCCTGGTTTCAGTTTTCCAGCTTCCGCCGCCGCCGCCCGAGGACCCACCTGGTACCCCTCCCCAGCCTAACCTCGCCCGGCAGTTTCCTGGGCATCCTGGTGGGGCCGTGCGCCCCGGCATCCTCCTCGGGCCGGAGCGCTCTGTGCACCTGGGGCGCTGGTGCGCCGGGCTCTGCGGGGAGACACCCAGACCCCTGTAAGCTTCATCTTAGGAGATGTTAAGGGACACTGAGCTATGAGGGAGATCAGAGCGGCTGACAGGACTGTCAGTTAGGGTTATATCAGACAGCGAAACCGCGGTGCCTTCGCCCCAGGCCTCCTGGGCTTCCTAGGGGGCGGAAGGAGGGGCCTTCCCTAAGCGCCTAGAGCCCCCACACCCGACCGCCACCCGAGGCAAGTCACTTCCTAATTGTCTCGATTTGTAAGAGGGTTTTGTGATGCTAAGTAAGCGTGGCGCACCCGCCCGGCCTCCCCCAACACGTCCCCAGCCCGCCTTTGTTTACCTTCGCCTGATCGCTCATTTATTTATCTATCTATTATTTATAGGCGTCCCCTCCTATTCAGCACCCGTGTATGTTAATTGTGTCATACCATTTAATTCTAACATTGGTCTCAAAAGAGCTCTTAATGAGAAAAGCATATACAACACGGATCACTTTGCTATTCAGCTCAGCCAGATGGACAACTGCTAACTTTTTTTTTTTTTTTAATAATGAAAATCCCCCTTTGACAAAGGGGCTCGGATGAATAGGCTCCAAATAACACCTCAAACACTTCTAATTGTTTTGAGGACAATATGCTAATCGGTGGTTTTTGGCTTTGGTGTCTGTTGACAACGTTTCCCTTGCACTTCCAACCACCGACTTCTTTGGAAAAGGCAGAGGCAAGCCCCCAAATCCCTCAACAGAAGCAAAAAGCAGACAAATCCCTAGGGTACCCCCCACTCCCATCCCACACCACATCAAAGCCAGTGGGAAAAGCACCCGACCTACGGAAAAACATGCAAGATCAGGGCTTTGTGGGTGAGACTGTGAGAGATGGGGTGAGGGAGCACCCTTCGATTTGAGAGCAAGTTCTTAAAGAGTTGGGTTGGAAGGCATCAGAATGTCCCTTCTTCCATACGAAAAACAGAACAATCTTGAAGCTAACATTTGCCCAGTGGGGAAAGGAAAGGCTCTTTTGCTTTTTTGTTAAACACCAAGGACTAAAAGTTATTGAATCTTTATGATTTTTTTTTTTTTTTTACTCCATGCTTGAGCCGTGTTTCTTTCCTTTTTCCTTGGCTACTGCAGGGTCTAAGTAAAAAGTCTCCCATAGTCCAGAGTGGTGACCTAAGGCACGTTTTTCTATGTTTCTTAAACTTCGATTGTTTAACTTAGGAACCAGTATGGAGCCCCAAATCCCAAGAGCCAGCAGCAGCGTTCTTAAGCATCTTTTAAAAATACCACACCAGTCTTCCCCCGTGCACTGAACTTAAACACCCACCACAGGACTCCGTGCGTGGTGCGCAATTGGTTCCCAGGAAACTCTATACTTTTCTCCATTCTTTGGAGTTTAGTTTATAAGAAAAGAAAATGCACCCAGGTCTCAGAGGTCTGGGTCGGCTTTAGTCTTAGCTCATTCGCTCCTTGAAGTGATCTGACCACTTTGTTAAAGAAGACATAGAAGAAGTGACGTCTGAGGGATAGATACCTTTGTCCAGCCTTTAAAGGCAAATAGCGGGTCCAGAGAGCACCATGGATCCCGACAAATCTGACTCTGGGCCCCTTTGCACCTGGCCCACAGGCCACAAGGCTCAGCCCACGCAAGGCCAGTCGCCACAGATAGAGTCACTCTGTGCACTCTAAAACTCAGATGACCCGACTCCACCGGCCCTCAGGCAGGGCTTCCTGACTTCAGATTTTATGCACATCAAAGGTTACTTTTTGCAATGACAGATTGTCTTTATTCAAAACGTCTTTGTTCAACAAATGAACAGAGTAAGGAGGTGAACCTTCTAGGTACATTTCCAAGACATCGTCAAAACACTTATGACCATTTAGGATGTTTTTATTCTTTTAATTTTTGCCGACTTTCTACTTCCTGACTTCATAACCCGACATTCTGTCTAAAAGTAAACTTAGGTCTCTAGGAGCACTGCTTTATACAAAGAAAATAATCATGTGGGTCCCTTTGTTTTAACTTTAAAGAAGCAAACACTATCATAGCATGATTTTAAATAGAAATATTTCCCTTTCTGTAGTTTTAAACTTTTAAGCCTTTCCCCCCATACATAAAGAGCAAATGGCACCTAGTTGTGTCTGATGGCAAAACACAGAGACACAGCTAACTCTTCAGGGTGCAAAAGAAAAAAAAAATATATGCATATTCTAGATATAATACCAGGATCTGGGAGTTCTGGAGTCCAAAGCCCATCAGAGGAAAGAGAAGGGGACATAAATAAAGCAAAACTGCCTACTTTTTTTCTTTTTTGTCCAAAGGGGGTACAGTCGGAGATTTGTTTTGGGACAGTCAGGATAGGGGCAGCTGTATAGCTGTCGTATGTTCACAAGTTTCTGGCACCTGTCTGCGCCTTGGGTCCCGGAGGACGCCCCTACCATCCCCCTGGAAGAGAGGCAGAGTCTGGGGTCGGGTAGCGGGCAGCGGACCGGCCCACCCAAAGGCGTCTGCAGGACCCGGCGAGGTGCAGAGGACAGGGTGCAGACCCCGCTTCCAGGTCACCCTCCAGGTCTGGTGGGCTGGCCTGGGGTTACATGGCCGTGGCATGGGCTGACGAATAAGGGTCTATGCCAGTCTTGGTCATGCCGGGAAAGAGGATGTAGGCGACGGGGGGCTGCAGGGTGGAGGCAGACCAGGCAGTACAGTTACAGGGCACCACGTAGCCCGGATTGGTAGGGGACGGGTGCGTGTGCGTGTGTTGGCTGGGGCAGCTGAGGCTGCCGAAAGCGCCGTTCTGGTAGCCCAGGGTGGATGCGTAGGGCAGTGCGCCGGTGGCCAAGGTGTGCGGCACTTCACCCATCTTCTGGATGGCGCTTGAGCTAAACTGCGCAGGGTCCAGCAGGGAGTAGGGCGCCGAGGCTGGCGGCAAGAAGGCCCGGGCTTTCTCGGGCGCGCTCAGGAGGCCGTCGGAGGCCCCCACGGGCAGGCCGGCCGCCTTGAGCGGGTCCGTGTCGCCCAGGTAGGGCAGGGGGAAGACATACCTGTCCTTCTTAAGCAGGTTCTTGGGCTTGCGCCGTGGCCGGTACTTGTAGTCCGGGTGTTCCTTCATGTGCTGGGCGCGTAGCCTCTTGGCCTCATCGATGTACGGTCTCTTCTCTGCCTCGGACAGAAGCTTCCATTCGGCGCCAAGGCGTTTGCTGATCTCTGAGTTGTGCATCTTGGGGTTTTCCTGGGCCATCTTGCGCCGCTGGCCTCGGGACCATACCATGAAGGCGTTCATGGGTCGCTTGATGTGGTCTGAAGGTTTGGACATGGTCCCGGAGGCGGCTAGGCGGGTGGGGGTGGGGAGTGTAGGGGCTCTGCAGGCGAGCCTGGGTGCGGTTGTCTATCTGTCTGTTTGTCCGTCCTGAGCCGGTGCTCTGCGCTCCCCTCGCCTCTGCACCGCTGAGGGGAAGCCAGAGAGAAGCGCTAACCCCGCAAAGTTCAGCTGATCATGCCAGTCCCGGCACCCACGCAGGCCCCGGGGTGGGGGGTGAGTGAGGACAGGAGGGGCGGGGGAGGAGAGGGCAGCCAGCCGGGGGCTGCCGGCACCAGAGGGCCCAAGTACTGGAGTCTTTGGGATTAAGTGGCCAGGTAATTTGCTGGCTAGGACAGGAAGCTCCTCCTTCTCCCCCTCTCCACCTTCGCCTTCTCGGGTTCTCTTCTCTCCTATGTCTACCGCTGTGGTTCCCTCCCCCCTCCCGTGGTTTTCCCGGAGCTGCCTTGCCTAGCACAGCACCTGGCTGAGAATGCAGGGAGGCTGCAGGGAGGCTGGTGAACGGGAGCCAAAAGCGGCGAAGTTCAAAGGCGAGGTGGGCCAGGACAGCACGCACTCTGACATAAGCGCGGGGCGGTGACTCCCCAACCTGGGCGCCAATCAGCAGCAGAGAAGGCAAGGGGGCCCACCTGCCAACGCGCCCGGGGAGGGAAGAGAGAGCGCGACTAGTGGGGGCGGGGAGAGGTGTGAGGGAAAGACGGATAGAGGGAGAGAACAGAGCGGCCAGCTCAGGACTGGGGACTTAGATTCCACATTGTTTCTGGCACTGTCAACAAATAAAACTCTTCGTGGCCGCTTCCTTTCCCGGTCGTGCAAAGGAGAATTAGGTCTTAGAATACAAAGACCTAGGGATGGGGTAGCAAAGCGAGTGAGCCGAGAGCGCGTGTTGATAAATAGGACAGCCTCGCCACTAAATGCAAGGACAACACTTGCCTCCTTCTCAAAGATCCTCTGAAAAGAAAAAGAATATATCAAACTCAGGTTAAAGAGTGAAATAAACTTTTCTGGACATACCCTTGGGGCCCTTTGGCGGCGTTCTCACGGGATGCCCCTCCGGCTCCGCCTCCACCCCTGCCCCAGGACGTGCAGCCGCGGCGAAGGGCTGGGTCCTGGGCTAGCACAGCGGTGCGTTCCAAGCCCTTGCAGGAAGGCCTCGTTTCTGGCAGTGCAGTTTTCAAACCCTGGTGGGTAAGCCTTGAAGAGCGCAGCGATCCGCTCTCCACTTTTGTGGAGCGGCCAGGGAATGGGATTTCCATCATGATTCCTATTTACGATGTTATAAATTTAGTGTTTTTAAACCTCCAACTTCCCCCTACATCTGTTTGTACGGGAAGGATAGTCTGGAGTCCGGGCCTCCTCCCGGTAGGGCATGGGGGCTTTCCCGCTGCCCCTTTTGCAGATGCCCTAGAATGGAGTCTCAGGCTGTATGGACACCCAGGGTCGATTTGTCCCTGGGCACCTCTTGCATCTAGCGAGAATTAGAGACTCGTTTCCTGCGTCAGATGAGCATTCTTCGGGTAAAAAGGACGAAATAACCCGCAGAGCCAACCTGCGTGCCTGTTTCCTTTGAATAATTGCCTGCCCAATGTGAAATGCCCTTGGGGGAAATATTTATTAAATGGAAACCATTGTCCCAGGCCCAGCAGGACCTGCGTGTGTTCCAGGCTTATTGGCTTTTGCACCAGCCTCTCTTGGGAGGACGGACCAGAAATGCACAGCTCGGAGGGCTTGGAGGGGTTGGTGGTGGGGGAGGTAAGCAGAAAATAAGGAGGCAGGGAGGCGGGCTTTCTTTAGCATGTAGTGTATCAAATTTGAGGGGAAGGCTTTGTGTCTCCTTCCTACGGTTAGACCCGTGGCATTTCTCATCCTGAGCAGGCTCATCAGAGAGGTGGGCGCTATGCCCATTTTGCAGATTAGTAAACTGAGGTTGAGAAAGGCTAAGTGATTTGCCAAATAACTCCAGTGGGGAGTGGTGATGCCGGGTGTATGAGATTTGAAAACCCCTATTTTGTTTTCCACCCCACGCTGCCGCAGGTCTGAAGATTAAATCTTGCGGCAAGCCAAAGGCAACCCTTGACTCTCGGAGCCATTGAAACCTGCCATGTAGATGAAGCTCACCGGAAGACTGATCTTTAGGTCTGCTCTTGTTTCACTTAGGCTCTGGTTGGTGTCCTGCCTTCCCTGGCAGTAGACTACATTACTCTCAGCACCAGCCCTGGCCTTCATCCTGCCCTCTAACCTTGTTCTCTGCAAAAAGTTTCACTTAGCTTGGCATACCAGGAAGTAGAGGTGTTTTCCAGCCCAGACCGGGGAGGGTGTCAAGAGTCTCAGGTAACCCCTACTCAGATCGGACCGACTAGCCTGCGGACTAAGCGCTGCGCTCAGAGCCTGCCAGGGATCAAGGTCTAAGAGCCAGGCAGGTTGAGTTCCACTGGGCAATCTCCACGGACTGAGGAAAGAGTGACAGAAATGCTCCTATCTGCAGAGAGCTATAGCATCTGGCGGAGACCCACCGACTCTCACTCCGGAACCCTCGGGGGACACCAAATCCACACACGAAGTTAATGGGCTAATGCAAACCAGCCTCTAAGAAACTGCTCAAGAAGGGGATCTGGCATAAGTTCCTAGCTAGACCCTTTCTCTCTTCGCAGCCTCTGAGCCAACTCATTCCGGTGGCCCCCAGGCAACTCGCGGCAGGCTTGCGTCCTTCTTCACTTCCTCAAATTTCCTCCTCCACCTCCTGTCTGCGCTACTCTCTAAACATCTAACACTCGCTCCTAGTTCGTAATCCAGGACTCCTGAGCGGTTTAGTACAAAGGGCAAGCAATGGTGGGGTGGCAGTTTGTGGGCAGGGCCCCAAAGTACTTCCCAGGGTTCCGGAGCCCCAGGCGCCAAATGACTGCACCGATCCTGGAGGGAGCCAGTATCCCCTGGCGCATCTCGGCCTTGAGACTGGAATTCACGCTGGCAGGGTACTGAGGGTTGAGGGCCTTGCCTTCCCAGCTTGGCATCCAGGTGTCTCTAGGCGAACCGCGCAGCCGCCGACAACCCTTACACAGTGCTGGTTGGCTACGGGTTTATTCAAGGCTCAGTTCTGGGCCCCTCGAAGGAGTTCCAGTGATCCCGGAGTCTTTACCGGTGCTGTCTCCAGCCCATGCCTCTACCTTCTTCTGAGCTGTCCCTCTAAGCTCTGCCTCCTCGCCAGGCCTAGATCACTAGGCAGACGTCCTGGAGAGGTGGCCCCTGGGGGGAGTCAGCAGCTTCGGTCACCGCCGGAACAGGTCTTAAGACAAAGGTCGCCTAAATGAGCCTACAGTTTTCTTCGCCACCTGAAGCTGGGACCTCTGGAGGTCAGGCCACTCCCCAAAGCTGGAAACCTCCTTGGGAGGAGGCTTTTCCGCTTCCGCGTTTGCGGGAGGAATCCACGTACTCCCTTAAGTCTGTACGCGCACCTTTACGCAGCGCAGTAACTCAAAGCACGCCGCGTGCCACACTAAGCCTTGTGTCTGGACACCTGAGGAATAGGAATGCTGCCAGCGAAGTGTCCTTCTTCCTGCAGAAGTGAAGGAGGGACCTTGGAGGTCGCGACCTATCTACTTCTGGCCCAGCTCCCTCCCCACCCCCAATCCTCCCCGGACTCCGCGTGGTCCTAGGTGCGCCTTGCTCCCAGGCGGCTCCGGGTCTTGAAAGGGAGCATCTCCTTTCTCCTTTCAGCCAACTCCTAATGGTACTTCAGGTCTCTTTCAAGGCTTCACCTCCTCTGGGGAGACCTCTTCGATTCCCCTGCGGGGCTAAGACCCCTTCCTATGCTCTCCCTCTCACGCCCGCTCCAACTCATGCCCCTTTCCCAGGCTCGCGTGGAGCCCTGGAGTCCGTGTAGTCCACCAGCCCTCGAGCTCCTTGGACGCAGGAACCGCATGTTTCACCTTTGAGTGCCCAGCGTCCGCGCAACTCCGAGTGCAAAGAAGACGCTAGATAGTTTCTTCAGCTCCGGCTTAAACTTTTACAACAGGCCTTTCCCAGCCTTGCGGCCGCTGGGGAACATCCCAGGTGTAGCCTGCTAGAGCCAAACGCGGAGGTCCCGGGCTTCCAGGCCCGCACGCACCTGCCCGGCCTCAGCGTTCTGCCTCCCTCCAGCCACCACCTCCTCCTCTCTAGTGGGCTGAAGGTCTCAGCTCCTAGGCCTCCGGGACCGAACGACAGCGGAGCGCCGAGAGGAATGCGCGCAAATGGTGATTTGGAGAACAGGGCTCTGGGGTGGAGGACGTGAGGGAAGCTTGCCACTCGCTTCGCGCCCGGCATGTTTTCGGAAGAGGCCAGGAGAGTCAACCGCGTCCGCGTCCGCTGAGGCGCTGGGCACTCGCAGAACCCAGTCCCGCGGACCTACTGCGGCCCCGCCGGCATTCCGGAGAGGAACTGAGGAAGTTCCAGCTATCGGTTTCGGGGACCCTCCGCGCCTCCCTAGCTCCCGGCGGGGAGTGTGAGAGCGAGGCACACTCAGGTGTTTACAAGAGCGTTAATCCAGCCCATCCCTGAGCATCGACAACCTAGGAGCCAACATAGAGGATAATAGATTGATCTTGGGAAAGAATGCGTCTTGGTCAAATTATAAACTAAAATTTTCTTATTGCCAAAAGTATTGTAATATTTGGCATCCCTGCTTTTTCTTTATCAGTGTTCAGACATATATCCCATATCTCTACGTGCTCAAAAGCACGCAGGACTCTCCCGTCCTATTAGGACACTTGTTTTGGTAATTGCTGGAGGATCTTCCCTCCAGAAATCAGCCCACCTCACTCGTCTTGAAATTTTTTTAAAACTTTAACTGTCCCTCGCAGCCAAGGTGGCACAGGAGGGCATGGCTTTCACCAAGAAACAATGAGAAAACTAACTTAACCGGTCCCCACAAGCCTGGAGTGCCTGCTACCTCGTGTTTGCAAGGCCCAGCTGGAAAACCTGCTTGATTGGGCCGAAGGACACAGCTGTCTCAACACCAAGAGCCTGCCTAGGTAAGGAGAATTTCTGATACTTCAGACTGCCTTACCTTAGCAGGGATCTGTCTGAAGGAGAGCTCCCGTGATTCACGGACTTGGTGAAAACCAGTGGAGGATTGCATAACATCTACACACGTACCCCCAAAATGGAATGGGTGGGAACAGCAGTAGAGCTTTGAAATCTTTCTATTCATTCATTCATTCATTCATTCATTAAAAGCCTATTTATTGAGCACCTACTATGTGCTAGGCACCATGCTGGGATACAGCAGTGAGCAAGACCTGCAAAGGTCCTTCTCCCATGGAGCTTCCAGCCCAATGGAAGACAGCCAAAAAACAAGAAACAAATCCTGGGGTGATTCCTGGTTCCACCCAGTAGTTGCATCACTTCAGGCAAGGTACTTAACTTGTGTCCTGGTCTCTTCACCTGTAGTGGGTATAATGGATTATTATCAGGGCTAAATAAGTTATTATAATGAAAACCCTTAAAACAGTGCGTGGCATGTAGAAACTGCTCAGTAAAGGTCAGATTGTATTGTTTTATAGTTCGTAAAGAAGTTATTTTTCTGATAGTGTTCAGTGGCAAAAAGGGAATCAGGGTGATGGGATAGGCTGAGGGAAGGAAGTCTCGTTTACATTGGGTGATCAGGAAGCTGAACACAAGAAGAAGGCAGCCTGATAAAGAAAGGGGAGAGAAAGTAGAAGCAGCCTGAAATCTCACTCCCTGGAGAGGTGACTAGCTAAGGATGCCTGAGAATGTAAGGGACCAGGGTGGCTGAAACCTGGCCATAACCCTGGGAGAGTTTAAGGTAAAGGCTGGGTGAGGTTGGCAGTTTCCGTAATACTCAGGGCCTTCTAGGCTCCACATAGAGTTTAGGTTTTATTCTAAGTGTACTAGGAAGTCACTGGAATGAGACACACCAAAATTAGGTAACAATCCTAGAACCACACACACAAAATACTGGTTAGGAGACACTCTATTTCTAATCTATTTAGATTCCTCTATTTATGGAGGAATCTTACCTTAAATTATGGGCCAGAAACTTTATAAATGGACAAACTTTAATTGGCCCTGGGGTCAGCTCTTTACCGTGCCTTAAAAAATAAGGCTACTCCTGCTGAGTATTTTGGATTCCTCTTATCTCTCCTTTCCCTTTGGGAAACTAAGGGGGAAAAAGAAAGAATGGTCATAGCTCTTCATGAATCTGAAAATTTGTCCATTGATATTCAGTACGTATTAGCAGCCTAATGGGTCCCTGACTTACTCTTCCTGCTTCCCACCAAGTTGTGCTTTCCTCCTTCCCTGTGGAGAATGACAGTCTGCTGAGCTGGCCCTTTCTGAATCTACATATAGGTATCTTGAATATCTCAGACTGAGAAATAGAGGATTTATATGTGAGCAAGTGATGTTTCTTGAAATTAAAAAAAAATCCCAGTGGTTATAAGAATAGGAGAGTCATTTTGTTCTAAAATAAAAGCCAAAGGAATGTCAACATTGTATGCTTCTGTCTTGAGTTTTATTGTGTTCAGGTGTTTCACATGCATTAGGGCTCCCCCACCCCCATTCTTCTGATGTAAGAACCCTTGGTCAGCTTTTTCATAAATAATACTCTTTAAGACTCTTTTGCCTAATGCAATCGGCCAAGTTATGGGAGCATACATTCTCTTGCCAGTTTTATCACAAATTATGCACTGCAGAGGATAAGACCAAACTCTGGCAACAAGCCCCAATCAAGGATCAGAATAACACTTCTTTTTGTACCTACCTCTGCTCACGGCCTAAATAGCAGGAAATACTGGGGCACTCAGCAAAAGGTGCAACATAAAGTGTGTTTCTTTTCATGTACTTGTTGTTTCTTTAAAGCATCATTTTGACATGTTCCGAAGACCAAACCCTTAGTATTTTATTTAGTACTGAAGTATTTGTTAAGTTGATTAAGCTGATGCAGTTCAAGACCGAGGGCTTCCAATTACTGTGAGACCTTAGGCAAATCACTGGACTTCTTGTGGCCTCTCTTTTCTCAGCTGCAGAATAGGGATGGTAATACATTGGGTGGTCAGGAACCTGAACACGGGTTGTTTGGTTGGCTGGTTGGCTGGCTATCAGCCTTGATATTGCTTATCTATTGTTGTGTAACAATTATTCCTAAAACTGAGTGGCTTAAAATAACAAACTTTTATTATTTCATATGTTTTCTGAGGGTCAAGAATTCAGGAGCCGCTTAGCTGGGTGGTTCTGATTCCGGGTCTCTTAAAGAAGGGACGCCTGGGTGGCTCAGTTGGTTGGGCAGCTGCCTTCGGCTCGGGTCATGGTCCTGGCGTGCTGGGATCGAGTCCCATATCGGGCTCCTTGCTCGACGGGGAGCCTGCTTCTCCCTCTGCCTCTGCCTACTTGTGATCTTTCTCTCTCTGTCTCTCTCTCTGACAAATAAATAAATAAAATCTTTGAAAAAAGAAAAAAAAAAAAGAAGTACAGTCTAGGTGTTGCTGGGGTTGCCGTCACCTGAAGGCTTGGCTGACTTGGAGGATATGCTTCCAGGCTCACTCATGGACTATTGGCAGGGTGCCTCAGTTCCTTACCACACTGGCCTCTTCATAAGGACTGCTTAAGACATGGCATTATGGTTCCCCTTGTGCAAATGATATGACAGGGACCAAGACAGATTCTAGGTACGGTGTGGGAGGAGACTACACAAGGGAACAAATACTAGGAGGAAGGATCACTGGAGGCAGCCCTGGAGGAAAACCACCACAGGCTCCAAGTGGGTAACAGAATGGAAAGAGCTTTAAAGACAGCAAAACACTGTAAATCTAAGTTACCCACACTGGTTGTTTCTTCTAGACATGATCACAGCTAATTCTTGGCAGAATTGGGCAGAGAACCCCATTTTGCCTTGAATTCTACCTCTTCTGTCTGTCAGTGCATGTTTGGCCTTGCTGGGGTTGGCCCTTACTCATTTTCCAGTTTCTTTAACACCTACTTGTCACCATTTTCATCCCCAAACGGTGTTTTGTTAACTTCTGTCAGCTTCTAGGAGCTAACAGGCTCACTCATTATGGTGCTGAGAAGGGACTCAAAGAGCTAGGTTTGAGGAGAGGGCTGCAGAAGGTCAGTGGGCCTGTGCTGGGGAGATGATAGGCAGTGTTATCAATCCCGTTGAGCAGGGAGCCTCTAGCAGCACCCCTAAAATGATACCACTTCACTCTGGTTGCTCTTCAGCTGGTCTGGATCCTGAAAAATACAGTTGGATAAAATAGGAAAATTAGTTAACACTCAGTTGCGGAGGAGTCAGTACATTGACTTGGAGTACGCTGATCAATTTGACATTTTTCTTTTTGTTGTTGTTGTTATTTAACTTTTGGTTTACTGAAGTAATCTGTTTACTTAATTAAAAAAGCAGAAAATACTAAAGACTGGCAAGTCTCTTGCCTCAGGAAACTCCTGCTCTTTGTAAACCCCAAAGTGCCTCTTTCCGAAGATAGTCATTTTCCATTCTTTGTGAGTCTCTTTAGGTCTCCATGTTTCTAAAAAGTGGCAAACTTCTATTTACTGGCCTGATAGGCAAGGAGTTAGCTTTCTGATCTCACCCTCATGCCATCTGCTTCCTCTCCTCCGCCTTCCTGATGAAGTTCTGTTACAGGTTGGTTTTTGTTGTTGTTAAATTAACAGTATTTACATTATTATACCTATAGAGATATTCACAGTTGAACATTGTAGGGTATTATGACTACTTCCATTTCCTACTTGCCACAATTGCCTTCTTCCCCCACTTCCAAAGTAACAGCTTTGTAGCTGTTACTAACGCTCCCCAGTTAGCTGTTACTAACTTGCCCCTCATACAATTTCGCACTAGGTCAGCCACTGTCAGGAGGTCTAGCATTCTAATCTCTTTCTTGAAGACATCCTTTCTGGAGCTCCTTTCCTTCTGGGTTGAGTTTCCTAGCTTCTGTCTTTCACACCTTCCCCGTTCTTATTTACTCCAAGACTTTGTTGGAGTGTACCTTCCAGTGTTTTCACCAGGTTGAAGAGATGGCATGATAGCTGCATTCCTCAATAGGAATCTGGTTTGTTTTTTTTTTTTAATTTTTAATTTTTTTTATTATGTTATGTTAGTCACCATACAATACGTCATTAGTTTTTGGTGTAATGTTCCAAGATTCATTGTTTGCGTATAACACCCAGTGCTCCATGCAATCTGTACTCCCTCCTTAATACCTATCCCCAGGCTCACCCATCCCCTACCCCCACCCTTCTAAAACCCTCATTTGTTTCCTGAAGTCCATAGTCTCTCATGATTCATCTCTCCCTCTGGTTCCCCCCCTTCATTTTTCCCTTCCTTTCCCTAATGTCCTCCATGCTATTCCTTATGTTCCACTAGTAAGTGAAGCCATATGATAATTGACTTTCTCTGCTTGATTTATTTCACTGGAGCATAATCTCCTCCAGTCCCATCCATGTTGATACAAATGGTGGGTATTCATCCTTTCTGATGGCTGAGTAATATTAGTAGAAATCCGTTTAAGTCTTATTGTTTCAGTCTGGAACAGGTGCTTCTCTGTCTGGTGCCTAGGGTCCCCTTCACTTCCCTCCTGTGTTGGAGCTCCCGTTTTTGTGTCCTGTCTTCCCCTCTCAGGTTTTATGCTTCATGTTTTTGGATTGCAGGAATGTCTACATTGTTTTATTTAATACTCCATAAGCCTAGGTGGAGAAATCTTTATTATCCTCATCTTGAAGGTGAAGAAACCGATGCCTAAAAAGTCAGAGAGGACTTGCCCATAGTTATAGAACTAATAAGTGGTGGAGCCAGGATTTGAACTCACGTGTTGTCTGACTCAAGAGCTTGTCTTTTGCTATCCGAATCCCCTCCGCGTGAACATGGTGTGAGGCAAAGAGGGACTGTGGATTCTTGAGAGCTATATCTTAAGAAGACTCCTTGAGCAGGGGGCCTTGATCATCTTCCTTCAGGAAAGGATGGGAAGGATTGCATAGGCTGAGGGGAGGGAAAGAGGCAGGTCTGGGGAATCTGTATGCATTGGGGCAGGTGTACGGATGGGGTGGAGAAATCGCCGTGAACTAGGAAAAGGTGAACGTTTAGGCAAACCATATCTCAGTGTCACTGGATGTTAGAATGAGGGGCTGGCAATCTCTCAGATGGGCAACAAAAATGGTAGGTTTTGAAGATGAGGAGTTAGAGGTTAACAGTGGGACTTCATGAAGTGCAGCATGAGAATGTTATATAGATGGACGGAGAAGGGAAGACACTGGAAGTTACTCTGTGCTTATTTACTGTCTTTATTCTGGGCAAGCATGTGCAATGTCTCTGCTAATGTAACATCCATTTCGATAAATTCCCCTAAATTTGTACTTTTATCAGAAAGCAGAAATGTCCAGTCTGCTGAAGAGGACTTATTTTGGTTTATTATTATGGTTTTAACCAAATATATCTTGCAGCAGTTCTTTGCTAAAAATATTTTTAGGTCTGTACTTACTATGCTAGGGAGTGGATTGATTCTCTTATCAACCTAGGTTCAAGAGCTAAATTCAGTAGGATAATTTTAGCAATGATTAGTCTTCAAATAAATCAGGGCAGTCCATTTATAATCCTAGGATTATAATTTAAAAGGTAATCTCAGTCCCTGTATTCCATAGTACTTATCACACACTGCGATTCCTTGTTTATTAATCTCCACAATAGACACAAGCTTGGGAGAGAAAGAAGACACCTTGGAATGGCACAATGAGGGTCACTTATGTACATGCATATCATGGGGCCAGGATTGATACATAGGTTTGTCTGATCTTACTCTATCATACAGGCTTGCTGAAATACTTGTTTAAAGATGTTGAAACGTAGGGCATACTTATTAGATATATGAAGATGATTTTGAGCTAAGTAACTAGGTCAGATATCTTGACGTTGTTTTGTGGTACTGGTAGGTGGCACAGAACCCTCTCCTCCATTGCTTTTTTTTTTTTTTTTAAAGATTGTACGTATTTATGTGTGTGAGAGAGAATGAATGAGTAGGGGGAGGGGCAGAGGGAGAGGGAGAAGCAAGCTCCCTGCCAAGCAGGGAACCCAACACAAACTCAATCCCAGAACTCTGGAATCATGACCTAAGCCGGAGACAAATGCTTAACTGACTGAGCCACGCAGGTACACCCTCCCTTCCGTTGTAAACCGTCCTATCGTTATTCTCTGATTTGTAACATGAAATCTGAGAGGAAGCTCACTGGCCAACCAACAGTCATTTCCCCTATTCTTCCTTGTTAATCAGACCTTGAATTTTTCAATACCTAGAACTTAGCGGCTGCTTGATTAAACCAATAATAGACTCTCCATCTGCTTGCCAGGGATGGGTTTAAAGGTGGGCATGTGACCCAGGCTGGCTGAGTGGAAGTCTGCTCTGGTGTGAGGTTTTGGGAAATGTTTTCCTTGCTTTTCAAAAGAGTCGCACAGGAGGAAATGAAGCCGTTTTTCTGTTTGGGGATGTTGTTGTCAGCATGTCACCACAATTGCCGCTGGGACTAGGGTAGCCTCCTTAGAATCATGGAGGGAATGGGTGAAGAGAACATGTTAGTAAGACAAGAATGGGAGTGGGAAAAGAGACGGAATCTGGTTCCTTGAGGACTTTGTAGAGTTGCTGAATAATCAACTTTGGAACCCAATTTTGAAACTTCTTGATATGTAAGAGAATTTGTTTTTCCTTATTGTTTAAGTTCTTTCTGGTTAGGTTTTCTGTTGGTGAGAGCGCCGAATCCTAACCACTAGACCACCAGGGACAGGTTTTCTATTGGTATAGTCAGAAGCTCCATATGTATAGCAAAACCTCCCTTGTTTACTGTTTCAGGTTTTGTCTAGAATCAGACTTAGCTGAATTTATACAACCATGGCTAAGCTTTTATGTGTAGAAGCTGAAGCTCTTTTGGTATGCACATCTGAACTTTCTTTTTATGGATTTTCTGTTCACCTATACTCTATTTTCACATACTTTAATGTAGTGAAATTGTGATTATTTTTACTGACCAGTTTCTTTATGTTGGCATCTGCTTGCTGTATAAATAACCCCTCGGTTTCACAGTCTAGGGGGAATAGGATTGAGCTGGGCTGAGTTTCTTTCTGTAATGTTCTTGGAACAGCAACTACTGCTCTCCCTCAGCAGCTGCGAAACCATGGTGTTGGCCTCAATGAGACTGGGGTTTGGAATCCCACCTACACTGTCATTTCTCAGGTCCTATCCTGAGTCCTGTGGTTCTGCTGTTCTTGCCAGTCGTGTTGCAGCTGCATGGCTGAGAAGTTTCTCTGTTCATCTGTGGCTCAGAACATACTCTCTTCAGTGAGGCTGCCCTGAAGATCCACCCCACCTGTGAAGTCTTTCTTAGCATGTTTCCATGTCCAAACTTGGTTGTTTCTTTCCCATTTTTTCCACTGCTCTCCTGGTTCATAGGGAACTATTCAGCTTGTTCTTCCTAGTCCACTGTTGCTTAGGGGAGAACACTTCCCTCCTGGCCATCTGCTACCCAAAGAGGTTGAGATTATTAGATCGTGGGTTTTATGTAGATGGTGGGTCAGTAAGGGCATGGAGGACCTGGGATTGCCCTCAGGTTGGTGACACTGAGCAGGATTCAGCTTA
Source organism: Meles meles (assembly GCF_922984935.1). NCBI lineage: Eukaryota > Metazoa > Chordata > Mammalia > Carnivora > Mustelidae > Meles > Meles meles. The sequence continues at coordinate 3,893,205 of NC_060069.1, forward strand.
CTCTCAGTTCAGGTCACTGAAGTGCAAAAACTCTATCAATCCCCTATTCAGTAGAACTGAATTTTCCCTCCCTTCCCATGCATCTTAGTTGCCCTATGTTTCTTCCTCCTCCACTCTCCTGTGTAGTCAAACTTTCTTTCTAGTAGTGGAAAAAAACTCCTTGGGAAAATAAGTACCCCAATCATCTGTCTTTTGCTTTGAGGCACTTGGTATTTATAGTTGCTTCCCCAGTTAGTGGCTCTCACAACTATGGGAGTGGTCAGGGTCAGGGGAAAGGAAAGACCCTGAGGACACCTCTGAGAGACAAGGGGTGAGGGAAGTGTGCTGAAACACAGGTTAAGTTACTAAGGGAAATAACCTTGCCACTCTTAAATAACTCTCTTTGTCTTTTTTTTTTTTTAAAGATGTTATTTATTTATTTGACAGCAAGAGAGCACAAGCAGGGGGAATGGGAAAGGAAGAAGCAGGCTTCCTGTTGGGCAGGTAGTCCGATGTGGGACTTGATCCCAGGACCCAGGACCTGAGCTGAAGGCAGGCACTTAACCAGTTGAACCACCCAGGCACACCTCTCTTTGTCTTTAAAGTAAATTTCAAATGCCTGTTTGAGCTTCAGTTTCCTAAACTGTAATATATTAATGCCTTCCCCATGGGTTGATGTGAGGACAAAAAATGAAATTTGGCAATAGACCCAATAATTTGGAACCAAATAGAAACAAAACAAAGTGTTATCATTTCTCCATTATTCCTCTTTCTCACTATGGCTCCCAATAGTCCCTGACTCTTACCCTGAAGTTACACATGTTATATCTCTTCCATTGCATTGTCTAGACTTGAGTCAAATGACCAACCTGGCTGACAAGGAAGCTGGGATGGGCAGTCTTTGTTTTGGGAAGACAGGTGCTTTCCCAAGTATTCTGTTATTGTGGAAGATAAAAAGATGCTGGGGACAGCCATGGTATCTGCTGTTATCATCTTGGTAGGCCTGCCCCCCCCCTTCTTTCTTTTCCTTGGGCACAGATTTTTAACAAGGAGTTCATGAGAACACCTTAAACTAATTAAGAATATATATCACACCCACTTGTGTCTTGCTGGCAAATCTACCTTTTACTCTAGAGGCTAAAAATAGCAAATACACATATATACAGCTTCTGCATTTATGGGTAAGCATGACACCTAGTCATGGATGAGGAAGCCATGAGATATTACATAGGTGGTGTCTGTTGAGGACTTGAGGGAATGACTTCTTCCCTAATGAAAAAAGAAAATGTATAGGACATTGCTGGTGTATCACTTCAAAATTCCCTCAGCGCCTCTACTGGGGTGACCACCTCTGTACAAACCAGTGTTTGTCTGTGCAGGTAGGGTGTGACAGGGCCTCACCTGGGCCCAGGCATCAGAGTTCTCAGATCCTGTTCTGGAGCTCCTTTGTTGCTGCACTCCTGGAAATCCATGGGGATCATGTTCTCTGCCCTCATGCAAGCATACCCTGGTGGTGTGGGAGAACTTAATACCTGTGAAGCAGACCTTGACCACTGGGAGGTCAGGGGTGATAAACCCTTTTTCTTTTTGTCTCCTGAATGAACAGTTATGAGATGTAGTTCATAAGCCTTCTCATAAAGTCCCAATACGTCTGAGAACCAGTTTCTCACAGAAGTGGCCACATCAATAATGCATCCTGTATTGGCTTTCTTCCATTCCTGTTTCACTTCCCATATCTGAGACTTCTATTCTTTATTAGGGAATCAAATTTCCTAACCAAATACCTGCACACAAATCTTTGTCTCAAGCTCTGAATTCAGAGAAGCCTAGACTAAGAATTCTTTTAAGAGAGATTTTCTATCTCTTTCTTTTCTTCCCCTTCCAACCCTCTCCTCCCTTCTTGTTCCTTCCAGTTGTCTCATAGGGATGAGGTATGTGGAACAACAGCAACCATTTTGTGACCATGAGGAGAAAGTGCAGGGAATCACTGAATAGCTGATGTAGAGTCTTTACATTAGTGAGCCACTGAACCAAGCCAGAAATGATCTACCTTAGATGTTTCTGTTATGTGAGAAAAGTAAACAACAATTATTTAAACCACTTCTAGTTGAATATTATGGTACTTGTAGCTGAAAGCATTTTAACAGAGTCCATGAAACCATTCACTTATAGATGAATATATAAAACCAGCACACATACTTACTCACTCTTGTTTTTCAAATGCATGTTAGTGAACTACAAATTCGTTTAAAAGAAGAGGCAAGCACTATTGTTTGGTGCCTGACATGTATTCTGCCCTTCTTCATATCAAAACCCATTCCCCCTTTTCCTTGCCATCAAGAGGCTGGGGGAAGTGGACCTCACTCCCAGCTCCAATAGTGAGTCTGGTCTGTTGCAGTCTAATCCTACTCTACGGTCATCATTGGTCCAGGAATGGGCTTATGCACATATTTAGGCCAATGAAACTTGAGGAGAAAGTTTCTAAGAAACTTCTGGGGACCCTTTCCCTTCCACAAAGGAGAACTACAGGAAGAGGTAGATTTTCATAGCTTTCACATATGTGTCTGAATATGGTAGCTGGAGTGCTACCGCTGTTGTGCTGCCAGTCTGGGGACAAAACCCACAGTGAGGGGCGCCTGGGTGGCTCAGTGGGTTAAAGCCTCTGCCTTCAGCTCAAGTCATGATCCCAGAGTCCTGGGATCAAGCCCTGCATTGGGCTCTCTGCTCCACGGGGAGCTTGCTGCCCCCCTCACTCTGCCTGCCTCTCTGCCTACTTGTGATCTCTGTCAAATATTTAAATAAAATAAAAAAAAAAAACCCACAGTGAGGAGACAGAATTGCATGATAGAAAGCCCTGGGGCCATGATGATGATACTGATCTGGTGAATCAGCTCTCTCTGAAGTCCTTTCTCTGGCTTTCTGTTGTATGATATTATATATGTATATACATATATACCTGTACATATGTACATATATACAAGAATATATATATTCTTTTTGCTGAAGGCAGGTTGAATCTTGGTTTCTGTGTCTTGCCACAGATAGCATCCTGTTTTAAATTGTTACTAATTTAGCTTAACTTTTTGTTCCATGTTTTCTCAGTTATCAGGTACTCAAAGCTTATCCCCAATTATGCTGAAATCTGTGAAATATTGGGATGTTAGAAGGGATCTATATCCCCTCCAGTTGGAAATGGTTATGTTAGAGTATCTCTTAAGCCTGTTGCACGCCCCCTCTTTTGGTTCTTATTGGCTTTTTCCCCCTTTCTCCTTCTCCAGGGTCTTAGAGGGTATTCAGGGTGAGAAATCAAGAAAGAATTAGCAAGGGTACTGCCAGACTACCTTTGCAAATGCAAGGGAGAGGGTTTATCTAGGGGAGAGTAGAGTGAACCCTGCTTGGGGCAGAGCTTGGTTCTTGATGGTCACTCAGTAACTGACTGATTTTAATGACCTTTTATGGGAAGGACAAGAGGTAGATTTTGTAACTGCTTAGTAGAGAAGTAGCTCCAAAGATGTGGAGTAACCTGTTCATGGTAGAAAATTCAGGTAAATTACACTCAACTCAGTGAATTTACTCTGAGACATAATATAGTGATGCATGAACTACCATAGTATATAGTTCCCAATCCTGCCATTAAAGCCCGAGAACAGTTATGTAATGTACAAGATGCCACCTTATGCTACATGAGACATGCTACCAAAATGGTTGACAAGTAAATTGTAACATCTAAGAAGCAAAAACTACTGGCTCTTCAGAATTTGAGAGCTTACAATCCAGCTTGGGGAAACTTTGCTCTGCTGTTACCATTTGGGCTGACTGATAAAACCAAGAACATCTCTAGGTGGGGTGAAAATGGAATAAAGTGTGTAGAGACTGGCTCTACCAGATGTTAATAAATGTTATGAGAAATATGTTTCCTGAAATCCAATTCTTTTAGGAAACCCTAAGTTTCCTAGGTTAAAAGTAGGTATAAGTTTCCTTTACTGCCGGTTTTCTGTGGCCTTTATTTCATATGCCAGTGGACATTGTGAATCTTTAAGAGAAGAATGCTATATGAATCTTCCCAAATTTATTTGACCAAGTAATTCTTTTCCTTTTCCTTTTCTTCCTCTTCCCTTTTGCTTACCCTTCCCCTTCCCGTTCCCGTTCCCTTTCCTTTTCCCTCCTCTCCCCCCACACCTCATTCTATCAAGAAATTCTTTCTTCAGAGGTCTGATTTTGTAGACTATCTTTTGGGGAACACTAGTCTAGCCTAATGGAATCTAATAATAGGGTCCTCCCTAAAAATGAAGCACCTGCAACTACAAATAGTGGATTATTGGTTGAGAATGTAAAACTATCACATAACTGAAGTTAAAATCAACCTACTCTGTCCTCCTATATTTCTTTCCTTTTTTTTTTTTAAGATTTTATTCATTTATTTGTCAGAGCACAAGCAGAGGGAACAGCAGGCAGAGGGAGAGGCAGGCTCCCTACCAAGCAAGGAGCCTGATGCTGAATTGGCATTTTCTCTTACAGCTTCACAAAATTTCCCTTTTGGTTATCACTTATGTGTTGTTGTTGTTGTTGTTTCATGAAATTTCAGCTTGTGGTGTTTTATTTTGACTTTATTTTATTTAAATATTTATTTATTTGACAGAGAGAGATAGCAAGAGAGAGCGCACAATCGGGGGGAGCAGCAGGCAGAGAGAGAGCTGGATTCAGGGCTCAATCCCAGGACCTGGGGATGATGACCTGAACTGAAGGCAGATGCTTAACTGACTTAGCCGCCCAGGCTTCCCTGTCCTCCTGTATTTCTGATACTTTGCCCTGTTTAGAATCTCTCTTTTGGGAATAATAGCTAACAACATGATCAGTTTACTTTGGGAGTAACACTTAAGTCAACAGTGTCTCTGAGTATGACCAATGTGCTTTCTCCAAGAACATCTTACATTGGAAAACTCTTTGTGATTTTCCCAGAACAGTATTTGACATGCAGCAGGAATGAATGCTTCAGTTGAGAAGACTGAGATTCCTCTCTTTTGACCATTGATTTCTCCCCACTGGGGTTTAAAGAAAACCTCTCAGATCCCCAGAGATTCTTACGATCTAAAATGTGAAAAGACTTTGGATGTTCTGTGGCTAGTGGTGAAATCTCTACCTATGTGGATGAGAAGCACAGGTAGAATAGTGTAAACCCATACCAGCCAGCCTTTGGGTTAAGCGAGATTCTTGATCACATAAAATGCCTGTCTGAGTAATGAAAGTATATCAAGTTATTGAATTCCATGTAGGAAGGATTTTGTGGTTACTTATAACTAACATAGTGGTTTCCTCATGTTTCAGGAAGGAGAGCCTTGTCTGGTAAGTGATGGTAAGCACAGATGACCTATAGGCAATTGCCGTAGGTATACTCAGCAGACCCACTCACCAGGAAGTCCATCTCTAGGAGGGTAGGCTATGAAGAGGGAAAATGACAGTGATATGTCAGCTGATGTCTGGAACTAGCAGTGGGTGACATCACCCTGGAGCAAGAGAAGAAACAATTATTCAGGTTACCTAGAACAACAGTTCCTAAACATAAGCCAGTTTTTCTCTTGAAGGTAAATGAAAGAACTAAGAAAAGAAAGGTTATATGGTGATCTTTTCTTGTCTAAAATTTAAAGGATGAAATTGTGTTTTCCTCATTCTTAAGAACATACATGTCCTTGGTTAGGAAATGATAGTAGGTAGTAGCCATTTTTTTTTTAAGTTTTAATATACTTAACCAAAGAAAAAGTTATTAACTCTCATGTTAGTCTCATGGCTTTCAATTTTTGTGTGTTACATTTTTCTTGTGCTTTGTTTGAAATTACACTGTTCCATGTGTGGGAACCACTACTCTGAGGCATGTTGAGAACTTGGTCAAGAGTTTCACGTTAGGCTGCAAGATAATGAGAGCAGGAGAGAAAGAGGCATAGAAATGACTTGGAGGATGTGAAAGTGAAGAAGAGAACAATGAGGATTCTCAAGGCAAATTTGAAATATAATATTAAAATGCCACGTTTTAGGTACATTAGGCAGAAGTAATGGTGATATAGCTATGAAGCTGCCAGGGCAGCTGTGAGGGTCCAGCTCCCTCAGGGTCGGTTCTGGTCCTCTGTCCTGAGCAGATCTGTGTTTATCAGCCTCAAGGGAAAGAAGCCAGCTCTTTCTTGGTAAGAAGAGGGCTACAAAATTAATTGCTCTTGTTTTAAGCACAAAATTTTAAGTTTATTATAAAATATTGTTCTGAAAATTACCCATGATTCTGCTATTAAGTGCTAGGTAGAAGTTAGCAAACCATATTTTTTTCCTGATAATTTTTTATCAAAAATGGTGAGACACATGTTTTGAAATCCTAGGATAAGAAGCTGCTGGACTGGGGGAGCCTGGGTGGCTCAGTGGGTTAAAGCCTCTACCTTCGGCTCAGGTCATGATCCCAGGGTCCTGGGATCGAGCCCCGCATTGGGCTCTCTACTCCGCAGGGGGCCTGCTTCCTCCTCTCTCTCTGCCTGCCTCTCTGCCTACTTGTGATCTCTCTCTGTCAAATAAATAAACTATTAAAAAAAAAGAAGCTGCTGGACTCAAGCTATTAAGGTTTTATTAGCCCTATCTAATCATGATACTAAGATACTTCATATATGAAGTTTGATTATAAGAGAATGATATTAAATGCATGGTGGAAGAAATCTGTCTCATTTCTCTATAGCAGTATTATGGACATGAATAGAAACCTTTAACAGGGGAGGGGGGATGTGGTGACTTTGGAGTCAAACTGATTTCAATCTCTCAAGCACAGGCAAGTCACTTAACCTTTCTGAGCCTCAGATTCTTTAACTACAAAATGAGGACATAAAAGTTCCAGCCTGAGAAAATTATGTTCTATATGATGAGCAGAGAAAATGCTAAAATCTTCCACTTGAGCACTGAATCACCAAAGTGATAATAAATATATACCCAAGCTTTAAGACAACAAAGAAGACTGTCTGTGTACTGTAAACAGAGAATCCTTAATGGAAAAAGTGGAACAGGAACCAGATCAGTAAACAGAGACCATCATACTGCTCCCGAGGGCCCAGGTGGTCTCTGGGGTTTTGTATCGTATTCTGAGTCTGAAGTGCCCCACCAAGAGGCTATAGGCTATGTAAGTGACCCACAACAAAGTGACCAGTAACTCAGGGAAGTCACCTTAAAAAAAGAGGGACAATGTGACAGGTTATATTTTCTTAATTGGCTATAATAATGTCTCCATTTCACATTCTATTCCCATAATGTTACTTCGACATACCTTCCACTGAGAAATGGAATCTAGGTTTCTATTTCTTAAATTTTGGAGGTTTTTGGCTATGGCAGAAGTAGTTATGGGACTTCCAAAGCTAAGTCATAAAAGGGAATACAGGTTCCACCTAGGTCTCTCAGGACACTTCCTCTTGGAACTAAACTACTCCACATAGAAGCCCAAGCACTCCATTGTGGAGGCTCAGATGAAGAGAAACCAAAGCCCCTGATTCTCAGTCTGGGCTGAGTTTTAACTGATAGAAAACACGAACTGGCCCATCATATGAGGCTATCTAATTTATCTACTTATAGCCATCAGGAAAAAAAAAGGACCCTTGATTTATGGTTTGAATAGCACATTGAACTAGCTGAAGAGTGAATCAGTGAGCTGAGAAATTCTTCCAGAATGTTATGTAAAGAGAATAAGAGGTCAGAAATAAGGAATGATAATGAGGGAAATGATACAGTCCTAGCTTTACTGAAGTGAAGAAACCAACAGAAAGACAGCAGCAGCCCATACCCATAGATGAGCATCCCACAAGAATTCCAAGGGTGTAAATCCATACAACTGTGACTATCCATACTACTACACCTGACTACTATGCCAGTGTGCTCCAGAGTGCACAGTTTGGCCCAGCTTCCACCAGGAATGTAAAAATAAGTTTCACTTTCCCACAAAATGTTTTTATTTTTTCTTTTATAAACTTTTTCTCACTTTTGTTCTCTGGCAATCAATTTGTATGTGTTCGATCTTCCTCTTAGTCAAGTAAATTTCAGCTGTACTTTAACTAAACTGAATGTTTGTTATTTGGCAAAAGTATGAAAAAAATAAAGAAAAAATGGAAATAGGTAAGGAAATTCAAATATTCTAATAAAAGTCCCAGGAAGAAAAAGTGATGAGAATGGAAGAAAGGCAATATTTTTTTTATTTGTTTATTTTCAGCGTAACAGTGTTCATTGTTTTTGCACCACACCCAGTGCTCCATGCAGTACGTGCCCTCCCTATTACCCACCACCTGGTTCCTCAACCTCCCACCCCCACCCCCCCCGCCCCTTCAAAACCCTCTGGTGGTTTTTCAGAGTCCATAGTCTCTCATGGTTCATCTCCCCTTCCAGTTTCCCTCAACTCCCTCTCCTCTCCATCTCCCCATGTCCTCCATGTTCTTTGTTATGCTCCACAAATAAGTGAGACCATATGATACTTAACTCTCTCTGCTTGACTTATTTCGCTCAGCATAATTTCTTCCAGTCCCGTCCATGTTGCTACAAAAGTTGGGTATTCATCCTTTCTGATGGAGGCATAATACTCCATTGTGTATATGTACCACATCTTCCTTATCCATTCATCCGTTGAAGGGCATCCTGGTTCTTTCCACAGTTTGGCGACCATGGCCATTGCTGCCATAAACATTGGGGTACAGATGGCTCTTCTTTTCACTACATCTGTATCTTTGGGGTAAATACCCAGCAGTGCAATTGCAGGGTCATAGGGAAGCTCTATTCTTAATTTCTTGAAGAATCCCCACACTGTTCTCCAAAGTGGCTGCACTAACTTGCATTCCCACCAACAGTGTAAGAGGATTCCCCTTTCTCCACATCCTCTCCAACACACGTTGTTTCCTGTCTTGCTAATTTTGGCCATTCTAACTGGTGTCAGGTGGTATCTCAATGTAGTTTTAATTTGAATCTCCCTGATGGCTAGTGATGATGAACATTTTTTCATGTGTCTGATAGCCATTTGTATGTCTTCATTGAAGAAGTGTCTGTTCATAACTTCTGCCCATTTTTTGATATGATTATCTGTTTTGTGTGTGTTGAGTTTGAGAAGTTCTTTATAGATCCTGGATATCAACCTTTTGTCTGTACTGTCATTTGCAAATATCTTCTCCCATTCCTTGGGTTGAGAAAGGCAATATTTTTAAAAATAATTGAAAACTTGCCAACACCTGAGATGGTCTTACGTTTTCAGATTATAGAGCCCATCAAATGCTGAACAAGATAAATAAAAATAAACCCATATTTAGACACATTGTTTTCTTAAAAAATATTTTATTTATTTATTTGAGAGAGAACTAGAGAGGATGTGACCACAAGCAGTGGGGAGGGGAAAAGGGAAAGGGAGAAGCTTAGCAGGGAACCTGGTGTGGGGCTCAATCCCAGGACCCTAGGATCATGACTTGAGCCGAAGGCAGATGCCCAACCAAGGTGCACCATGCTTAGACATATTGTATGAAACCTAGAAACATGGGGTGCCTGAGTGGCTCAGTGGGTTAGAGCCTCTGCCTTTGGCTCAGGTCATGATCCCAGGGTCCTGGGATCGAGCCCCGTGTCGGGCTCTCTGCTCTTTGGGAGCCTGCTTCCTCCTCTCTCTCTCTGCCTGCCTGGCTCTCTGCCTATTGTGATCTCTCTCTGTCAAATAAATAAATAAAATATTTTAAAAAAATTAAGGAAAAGCAGAAAATTTAGAAGGTAGCAATTCCAAAAGGCATATTAACTACAATGGAATAATAATATGAATGATACCAGACTTTTATTTAACACTGAATTCAAGAAGACAGTGGAGAAATATCTTTGAAACCCTGATGGAAAATAATATTGAACTTATTTTTATACCCACCCCAACTGTAATTCAAGTGTGCATATTATGTAAGTACATTTTTTAGGCAACAAAGGCTTAGAAACTTTACTACTATAGATCCTCGCTAAAAGAACTTCTAAAAAATGTATTCCAAAGAGAAGACAATTAAATGAGATAATGTGTGGGAAGCATTTAACATGTTAAATCTGCCTTTTTCAAATTAAAATTAAAATTAAAAATTTTTAAAAATCTGCCTTTTTAATATTATTTAAAAGGGCAAATGCCTAGCACCATTATTTTCCTTTTCCCATTATTCATGTCTTTAATGTGGATGTGGTATGTGCACCTGCCCAAAGCATTTTTGACCATGAAACAAGAAGAAGAAAAGAAAGACCAAAGGAAACACAGAAATGTATATCTTGATATTTTTAGCTTATCATATAATCTCTGGCAATTCACCTACCTTCTTGTGTTGTGAGGAAAAATAAATTCTTATTTATTTAGGTCTTTGTTGATTAGATTTACTGCTACTTCACCTGATGCATTCCTGAGTGACTAGCTTTCCACTTTTCTTATCCTTGAAATATAAACTATAAGGATTAAATAGGAGAATAGGTTAAATTTTTCCACTACCTAATATAGTCTCCAATAAATATTAAGCCTCTTCTTAATCCTCCAGATTGTAAGCTCAAGAGACTTCATTATATTTGCATTCTCTTTGCTTAAGCAGTGCAGTACAGTTCATGGGATAGTTATAGAATGCCAATTTATGGGCTAGGTACTTCAATAGTTGCTAACTCATAGTAGGATATCAATAAATATCTGTTGAATGGATAGATAAATAAAGCTGTGGATTAGGTCTCTAGAAATTAATACTGCTGTTATCTTAAAATGATCAAATGAGCCAACCACATTCAGTTTTTTCCTATTAACACACCTTCTGCAGTGTTCAAAAGAGTGCTTCTTGCCATCTTCCTAGCTTCTTTGACTCTTAAGATTCAACACAGAATTTTTAATTCATTCTGAAGAGAGCTGTAAGTGGAAGGGAAAAGTGACTTTATTTTCCTTTCTGTACTGACCCAGATTTTTGTCATTTTAAACTTATTTCAAGAGTTGTGAACCCCTTGAATCCTCAAACAAGTAACCAAAAGGCAGCATGTACAGAATGGAGGTTTTGTTGTTGTTGAAATAATTCATACACAGAGACGCAAAGTGTTCTGAGTGTTAGTCTTTGAAAAGGAAGTGTCAGGGAAAAGGAAAAGGAAAGGATGAAGGCAGAAGACCTAAAACATTTTCAAGAACCTTGTATACAAACAAGTGTCAAAGGAGAGCCATACCCATAAAATAGAAAATGATGGATGAGTAGATAAGGTTATAAAAAAGGATTTGTAGAGGCTTCATGAAATAGAATAATTTGGCCAAGTAGAGAATTCTTACAGACTATTACACACTAAAAACATCTGGGAAAAAAAACAACTAGCATCAGGTTTCAAGTAAGAAAAGCACCATGTGTCTAAAGCAAGGGTATAGGGAAGAAGAAACATATCAACATTCAGTCTCTGACTGGCATATAGCAGGAGATTTGGAAAGCTGGATGCTCAGGAATATGGAGACAAAATACTCAGGGGTTATAAAGAATGAAGGCAGCAGAGGCAATAGAGGAATCATGAATTGGGCACTTTGGAGGCAGTGGGACAGGGGAATTGCATTTGGGACAAATCAGAAAAAAAGAAACTTGCCCTGTGAATTGAACACACTAGGAAATGAAAGAGACAAATGAAATGAAGGAAAGAAATTATGTCAGAGTATATGAGAAAACCTAACTTTGTAGTACAAGTTCTGTGATTTTTCCCTGCCCACTCCTGCCTCTAGTCCCTGCCAGAACTATTCCCTTTTCCAGGATATTCTTCACCCAGCCAACATCTGCTCTTCCTTCTGCTCTCAGCTTAGATGTCCTCCAGAAAGCTGCTTCTAATTCTGCTTCCTCTGCTGACTTCAGCCTGACTTGCTCCTCATCTGTGTTCTTTACAGCATCTCCCACTTTGCTAGTATAGCTCCTGTCACTGGGGATCATAACTGCCATGTTTGTCTGTCTTGTCCACTATCCTGTGAGCTCCTTGAAAGCAGGAACATGTCTTATTAATATTGGTATTCTAGGACTTGCTCAGTGTGGCTCATGATAGTCCTTAATAAATTTTGGTGAATAAGTGAATGAATGAGTGAATGTTATGAATTCGTGATTTATTTTTTTAAATTCCAGTACATTATTATTCTTTGTTAACTCTTTAGAACATCTGGAATTTGTTTTACACTGGAATTTGTTTTACATTATCTTTTTTATATTCCAAAATGTTTTTTGTTCACTATTAACTATTTCCTTTTTAATTTTCAACATCACTTTTAAAAAATTTTAATTCCAGTACAGTTAACATACAGTGTAATATTAGTTTCAGGTGTACAATATAGTGATTCAACACTTCCATACATTACCTGGTGCTCATCACTAAAAGTGCACTCCTTAATCCTTATCACCTGTTGCACCCACCCACTCACCCACTCCTCTCTTCTGGTCACCATCAGTTTATTCCCTCTTGTTAACAGTCTGTTTTGTTTTGTTTTTAAATTTCTCTTTTCCCCTTTGCTTATTTGTTTTGTTTCCTAAATTCCACATGTGAGTGAAATCATTTGATATTTGTCTTTCTGTAACTCATTTTGTTTATCCTTTAGCTCTGTTGTTTCCTAAATTCCACATGTGAGTGAAATCATTTGATATTTGTCTTTCTCTAACTCATTTTGTATATGTGCTGCCGAAGCGAGCACTCTCTAACTCATTTTGTTTATCCTTTAGCTCTCTCCATGTTGTTACAAATGGCAAGATTTCATTCCTTTTGATGGCTGCATAATATTCCATTATGCATATACCACATCTTTTTGATCCATTCATGTATCAATAGATACTTGTGCTGCTTCCATAATTTGGTTATTGTAAATATTGCTATTACAAGCATAGAGGTATGTATATCCTTTTGAACTAGTGTTTTTGTATTTTTTAGGTAAATACCCAGTAGAGCAATTGCTGGATCATAGGATAGTTCTATTTTTTTTTTTAAGAGAAAGAGGGCAAGCATGAGCAGGGAGGGGCAGAGGCAGAGGGAGAGAGAGAATCTCAAGCAGGCTCCATGCCCACACCCAGTATGAAGCCTGGTGTGGGGCTCCATCTCCCCACCTTGTCAGAGACATGGCTGACAGTTTTCTCTTCTAGGATTTTTATGGTTTCAGGTCTCACATTTGGATATTTAATCCATTTTGAATTTATTTTCTGTATGTTGCAAGAAAGTGGTTCAGTTTCATTCTCTTGTATGTTGCTGTCCAGTTTTCCCAACATCATTTTTGAAGAGACCTTTTCCCATTTGATATTCTTTCCTGCTTTGTTGAAGATTAATTGACCATATAATTGTGGTTTTATTTCTAGGTTTTTAAATCCATTTTATTGATTTATGTGTCTTTTTCTACCTGTACTGTACTGTTTTGATTACTAGAGCTTTGCAATATAACTTGAAATCTGGAATTGTGATACCTCCAGCTTTGCTTTTCTTTTAAAAGATAGCTTTGACTATTCAGGGTCTTTTGTGGTTCCATGCAAATTTCATGATTATTTGTTCTCATTCTGTAAAAAATAGAACTATCCTATTGCATGGAGCACTGGGTGTGGTGCATAAACAATGAATTCTGGAACACTGAAAAGGAAAAAAAAAAAGCCCCTGCAAAAAACTTGATGATTCAAGTTAAAGAATTTTGGCAACAATATATCATAGGTGATATATTCATAGGGAAAACTCCTTGACATTGGTCTTGGCAATGATTTTTTGGATATGACACCAAAAGCAAAGGCAATACAAACAAAAACATACAAATGGGACTACATGAATTTAAAACACTTCTGCACAGCAAAGAAAAAAAAATTAACACAATGAAAAGGCAAGCTACAGAATAGGACAAAAACTTTGAAGGCCATATATTCTATAAGGGTTTAATATCCAAAATATATTTAAAAACTTGTATAACTTGTTAACAAAAAAAGGAAATAACCTGATTTAAAAGTAGGCAGAAGATCTGAAATAGACATTTTCTCAAAGAAGACATACAAGTGGACAAAGGTACATGAGAAGGTGCCCAACATCCCTAATAATCAGGGAACTGAAAATCAAAACTACAATGAGATATCATGTCACACCTGTTAGTGTGGCTTTTCTCAAAAATATTGGATAACAAGTGTTGGTGAGGATATGGAGAAAAAAGTACTCTTGTACACTGTTCATGGGAATTTAAATTGGTATGGTCATTACGGAGAACAGTATGGGGCTCCTCAGAATATTAAAAGTAACACTTATTGGCATATATCTGAAGTAATCATATTCAGGATTTTTAAAAAAAATTATTTATTTATTTTTTCAGCGTAACAGTATTCATTGTTTTTGTACAACACCCAGTGCTCCATGCAATACGTGCCCTCCCTATTACCCACCACCTGGTTCCCCCAACCTCCCACGCCCGCCCCTTCAAAACCCTCAGGTTGTCTTTCAGAGTCCATAGTCTCTTATGGTTCACCTCCCCTTCCAATTTCCCTCAACTTCCTTCTCCTCTCCATCTCCCAATGTCCTCCATGTCATTTGTTATGCTCCACAAATAAGTGAAACCATATGATACTTGACTCTCTCTGCTTGACTTATTTCACTCAGCATAATCACTTCCAGTCCCGTCCATGTTGCTACAAAAGTTGGGTAGTCATCCTTTTTTTTTTTTTTATAAACATATAATGTATTTTTATCCCCAAGGGTACAGGTCTGTGAATCACCAGGTTTACACACTTCACAGCACTCACCATAGCACATACCCTCCCCAATGTCCATAACCCCTTCCCCCTCTCCAAACCCCACCTCCCCCCAGCAACCCCCAGTTTGTTTTGTGAGATTAAGAGTCTTTTATGGTTTGTCTCCCTCCCAATCCCATCTTGTTTCATTTATTCTTCTCCTATCTCCCCAACCCCCCATGTTGCATCTCCACGTCCTCATATCAGGGAGATCATATGATAGTTGTCGTTCTCTGATTGACTTATTTCACTAAGCATGATACCCTCTAGTTCCATCCACGTCGTCGCAAATGGCAAGATTTCATTTCTTTTGATGGCTGCATAGTATTCCATTGTGTATATATACCACATCTTCTTTATCCATTCATCTGTTGATGGACATCTAGGTTCTTTCCATAGTTTGGCTATTGTAGACATTGCTGCTATAAACATTCGGGTACACGTGCCCCTTCGGATCACTGCGTTTGTATCTTTAGGGTAAATACCCAGTAGTGCAATTGCTGGGTCATAGGGTAGTTCTATTTTCAACATTTTGAGGAACCTCCATGCTGTTTTCCAGAGTGGTTGCACCAGCTTGCATTCCCACCAACAGTGTAGGAGGGTTCCCCTTTCTCCGCACAGGATTTTTTTTTTAAGATTTTATTTATTTATTTGATAGACAGAGATCACAAGTGAGCAGAGAGGCAGGCAGAGAGAGAGAGGGGAAAGGAAGCAGGTTCCTTGCTGAGCAGAGAGCCCGATGTGGGGCTTGATCCCAGGACTCTGGGATCATGACCTGAGCCGAAGGCAGAGGCTTTAATCCACTGAGCCACCCAGGCGCCCCTCAAATTCAGGATTTTGAAGAGATATCTGCATTCCTATTGTGACATTATTCACAGTAGCCAATATATGGAAACAGCTTAAGTGTCTATCAGTGGATGAATGAATAAAGAAAAGATGATATCTATCTAGATCTCTCTCTCCCTCCCTATCTATCTACCTCCCTAAATATCCTGGAATATTTTTATTGATCTATATATATCTCATATATTATTTAAGGTGTATAACATAATGATTTGTATTTGTATATATTGTGAAATGATCACCATAATAAATCTAGATAACATCCATCACCACAGTTACAATTTTATTTTCTTGTGATGAGAACTTTTGAAATTAATTTTTCATTTTAATTCCAGTATAGTTAACATACAGTGTTATAATAGTTTCAGGTGTGCAGTATAGTGATTCAGCAGTTCTATACATCATCCAGTGCTCATCACAAGTGCCCACCTTAATCTTTATCACCTCAATCTTTATCCTTTACTTCACCTATCCTCCCACACACCTTCCCTCTATTAACTGTAGTGATGGGGACTTTCAAAATATACTCTGTCAGTCATTTTAAAATATACAATGCAGTATTACTACCTATAGTCACCATGCTATACTACTGTGGAATACTATTCAGCCATAAAATAAAAGAAAATCCTGCCATTTACAACAACATGGTTGATACTGGATGACATTATTGCTGAGTGAAATAAGGCCAAGAAAGACAAATACTGCATGGTATCACGTATATATAGAATCTAAAGAAAAAAAAGTTAAACTCAGAGAGTAGAATGGTGGTTGCCAAGGGCTGAGGGATTGGGGAAAGGAGGAGCTGTTGGTTAAAGGGTACAACTTTTGAGTTATCAGATGAATAGGTTCTGAGAATCTGATACATAGCATGATGACTTAGTTTACAATATTGTATTATATACTCAAAATGGATCTTAAGGACTCTTCACCCAACTCCCCAAAAGGTAACCATGTGAGGTGATAAATGTGTTAATTAACTTGATTTTGGTAAATATGTATACCAAATCATCACATTGTACATTTTAATTATACATATAATTTGGCAATTATACCTCAATAAATCTTGGGGGATAATTTTCTCTGTCCTTAGCCTAATTTTTTCGTAAAAAGTACAAGCTTCTTTAAAACTCCCATCTAAGGGCGCCTGGGTGGCTCAGTGGATTAAGCCGCTGCCTTCGGCTCAGGTCATGATCTCAGGGTCCTGGGATCGAGCCCCGCATCAGGCTCTCTGCTCCACGGGGAGCCTGCTTCCTCCTCTCTCTCTGCCTGCCTCTCTGCCTACTTGTGATCTCTCTCTCTGTCAAATAAATAAATAAAATCTTTAAAAAGAAAAATAAAACTCCCATCTATCATCAGCTATACTCAAATAAAAAAACAACAAAACAAAACTCTACATCTGGTTCCTGATTCTTTCCCTGCACCATCTCCAGCCTTTCTTCCATCTTCTCCCTAATACCTCTGTTGTTCCTACTTCAAAATTTATTACCTCCAGTTCGGGATTATTCATATATTTACCTAAATCCTCCTCCTTTGTTATAACTTATGACTGTATCTTCTAAAATTTAAGAAAGGTAATACGGCTCAGCATTTACCTTTTCATTGTTATTTAGTAATTCATTTTTTTTCTTTTAGAAGACACATTTCTTTTCAGTTTGGAAATTTATGTAATTTGTCGTTACTGGTATAAATGAATTCTAAATCCTTAAAAAGCATTTTTAAAATTCTTTCAATTTTTAAATTCTCACTCAGTTTGCTTTTTACCTTCCCTCTTTAAATGTGCTTCCTGTGCTGTTTTTGTGTATGTATGTACATCAATGTGTTTCTTATGGAAGGGACAACCCTCCATTTTCTGGTTCCAGAGAACTGCAAGGGACAACCCTCCATTTTCTGGTTCCTGAGAACTGCAGGGAATTCTATTGGTTAATCCTCTCCACGATATACTATCTCCTTTTCTTGGGCTCAGAGAGGTAGTCCTCTGGTGAAGGCTATTAAGGGAGGTCCATAGAGAATTATACTAAAGGAGCCTCTGGCTAATGAGGCTGACCTTGAGACTCTGTGAATCTTCATCACCAGTGCCTCATGGGCGACATTTGATGGATGGGGTGAAGTTGCCAGGGGACAGTTGCGCTAAGCTTAAAGAAATGCAATTGATTTACAACTGGACAGATGTCTCTAGCACAACTGTATAACACTTCTGTGGATGATGTACCTATTAGGAATTTTCTAATTAATTAGTAAGGTCAGAGATCTGACATACAGTCTGAATTAAGAACGAGTCAGAAGGGCCAATAATAGGTATGGAAAAAGATGTAGGTGAACGCAGCCCTTTTCAAGATTGCAGTAGGATTGGTGTTTATAGTGGGAGATCACTACTCCCTGTAGTACTACGATTACCTCTATCTTATCTGTTACCACCAAGTCCTCTTTCCTCTCCAGTCAATCATCTTTTGGGCCCATGCCTTAAATGTCAGTGTACCCTAGGTATTGTTCTCAGACCACATTTTTCTCAATCTGAACATTCCAGGTGTTCTTACTCACACACCAAGATTCCAGAGCGTGCTGGTAGCTATTTGTATATTCAGCTGCCCTCCAGACTTCTCTTCTGAGTTGTCTCCGCATCTTGACCTCAGCATATCAAAAGCTGAACCCATTAACTGCCCTTCTCCCCACTCAAACCTTTGTTCCTCTTGTATTTCTTATCTCGAATAAATGGCACTGTCCTCTACCTGGTTATCTAAGCGATGGTCTCTACTGTCATCCTTGACTTCTCCCTCTCCTGTATCCCAAGCTCTGTCTATTTTGCTGCCTGTTTTACCTTTCGGTGCTGTTCAATTACTTCCGCTACCCTCAACCTTGGCAGCATTGTCTTTCTGGACTATCTTAATCCATATTTAATGTAGCTTAAACTGTTCAATGACTCATTATCATCACTAGAATCAAGTATTTACCCTTTAACTTGGTGTACAGGCTGTTTATGATTTATACCCTGCTTATATTCCTTAATATCTTATGCTCGGGCTACAACAAATGCTCTCTCATTCTTAGAACATGTCGTGGTGTTTCGTACTCATCTACCCTGACATATCTCTCTGTCTGAAATATCTTCTTTCTACCTCCACCTGTAAATTACTATCTTTCAAAACCCAACCTAGAAATCACCTCTTCTATGAAGTCTTCCTAGATTACTGGTTTGTCCCAAAGTTAATTGCTTTCTGCTTTGTACTACTTGTATGCCTTGTGCATACTTTTATTATAGCATTAGTCACATCATAATGATGTTGCCTGCTTTTCTTAATAAACTCTGAGTTTGAGGGGAAAGTCCTTGCTGATTTATCTCTGATATTCCAAAATGCCCAGCTTCAGAAGCGGTCCCAAGGGAGCCAGATTAAAAAAGCATTAGCAGGAAGCCATAAATACTGAGAGAGACATATCAATTGTGCCACACACTAGGGGGTACGAAGTTTGTGGTTTGAGTCCAGGAATGTTAACTGAGTAATGAGAAAATATCCAACAATTTCTAGACTTGACCAAATCTAGAGATGCTACAATGTATCATTTACAGTGTCTAGTTTTCTTTTCTTTTAAAAAAGATTTTATTTATTTATTTGACAGATGAGAGAGGAAACACAAGCAGGGAATGTGGGAGAGGGAGAAGCAGGCTTCCCAGAGAACTGGGAGCCCATTGTGGGGCTGGGTCCCAGGACCCTGGGATCATGACCTGAGCTGAAGGCAGATGCTTAATGACTGAGTCACCCAGGAGCTCCCAGTGTGTAGTTTTCAACCAAACTATGGAAATGCAAAGAAGTAGGAAAAGTGTGACCCATACCGAGGAAAACAATAAACAGCAATTTTCTCTAAGAGGGATCAAATGCTGGATTTAGCACATTGATACTGCTATTGTAAATATGTTCATATATCAGCTATTATAAATATGTTCAAAGAATCTAGAAAAACATGTTTAAAAAGTTAAAAAATAGTTTTAGTGAATGAAAATGTAGAGATCTCATCTAAGAAATGGAGTATATATGAAAATTCAGGAACTGAAAGTATAGCCACTGAAATGAAAAAATTCACCAGATGGGCTCAACGGAAAATTGGAGATGCCAAACAAAAACAACAAAACCCTACAACCAACCAACCAAACAAACAAACACAAAAAACCAAAACCCAAAAGAAAAGACTGTGAACTTTAAGGTGCATAAATAGAAATTACTCAATCCAAATGGAGAAAAAAAAAGATTGAAGAAAAGTCAACAGAACTTCAGAGATCTGTGAGATAATATGAAGTAATGTAATATGGTCATTGTAGCCCCAGAAGGAAAGGGGAGAGAAAAAATCTTTATGAAACAATGGTTGAAAAACTTCCCAGATTCGATGGAAAGTATTTATTTACAGATGCAGAAAGCTTAACAAACCATAACCAGGATAAATACAAAGAAAACTACTTTTAGGCACATCATACTTAAACTGCAAATATAAATTTTTCATGGCAGCTAGAGAAAATAATACATTATATAAAGAGGAATAATTATATGACAAAAGGCCGATTTATCAGAAACAGTGGAGGCCAGAAGATATTAGCACAGCATATTCAAAGTACTGAAAGAAAAACTATCACCTAATATTTCATATCTAATGAAACTATTCTTTACAAATAAAGGCAAAATAAGGACATTTTCATACAAACAAAAACTAGGAGAATTTATTGCTAGCAGACCAGTGCTATAAAAAATGCTACAGCAGGGGCACCTGGGTGGCTCAGTGGGTTAAGCCGCTGCCTTCGGCTCAGGTCATGATCTCAGGGTCCTGGGATTGAGTCCCGCATCAGGCTCTCTGCTCAGCGGGGAGCCTGCTTCCTCCTCTCTCTGCCTGCCTCTCTGCCTACTTGTGATCTCTCTCTCTGTCAAATAAATAAAATCTTAAAAAAAAATGCTGCAGCAAGTTCTTTAGGATAAAGGCAAATAGCACTAAATCTATAGGAAGTAATAAATGAAGAATGTGTATTTTTATACATAAAAATATATAAATATATATAACATGTGAAGTTATATATATGACATATATAAAGTTGTATATGTAACATATATATCATATAAGGTTATATATAACAAATATGAAGCTATATATGCTATATAACACATTTTAAAAGATGTAACTTAGAGCAAAAATTATTTTTTAGATGATTTTTTAAAATTCAAGTATAATTAACATATAGTTTATGTTAGTTTCAGGTATACAATATAATGATTCAACAGTTCTATACATTACTCAATGCTTATCACCATAAGAATACTCTTGGAGCACTGGGTGTTGTGCAAAAACAATGAATACTGTTATGCTGAAAAAAATAAATAAAATGGGAAAAAAAAAGTATTTACCTTCAAATGGATTAAACAATAAATACATTGTCTCAGCAAAAAAAAAAAAAAAAAAAAAGAATACTCTTAATCCCATTCTCCCGTATCACCCATCCACCCACCTACCTCTCCTCTGGCAACCACAAGTTTGTCCTTTAAGTGTTTTTTTGTGTGTCTCTTTTCTTCTTTGTTCATTTGTTTCTTAAATTCTATGTATTAGTGAAATATGGCATTTGTCTTTCTCTCACTTATTTTACTTAGCATTATACCCTTTAGTCCCACCCATGTTTTTGCAAATCGCAAGATTACATTCTTTTTTAAGGTGGAGTGATATTCCATTATCTATATCTATCTATCCACATATCTGTCTATCTCACATCTTTATCCATTATGTGGGGATGGACACTTGGGTTGCTTCCATATCTTGGCTATTGTAAATAATCTGCAATAAACATAAGGATGCATATATCTTTCAAATTAATGTTTTCATTTTCTTTGGGTAAACACTCGGTGGTAAAGTTAATGGATCATATGGTATTCCTATTTTTAATTTTTGAGGAACCTCCATACTTTTTTCCATAGTGGCTGTACCAGCATGCATTTCTACCAATGGTTGCTTTATCTCCACATCCTCACCAACACTTGTTATTTCTTGTGCTTTTGATTTTAGCTCTTCTGATAGGTATGAAATGACATATCTCTTTCTCCCCTTCCCCACTCCCCCTTCTCTTAAAAAAAAAAAGAAAATTATATTGTCCGGGTATTAAAATGTTATTTATCAATTTAAAAATTAATATCAATTCAAGATCTTAAAGTTAACTAAGGATATGAAAATTAGTTTTAAGTTTACACATTAAGTTCTTATGTTTTGTATTATTAAAAAATTTTACTAGCATAATACTTTTAAAGGATGTCTATTACTACAACCTTATTAAACTTTTTTGCGATCTCAGACAGTTTGTAATAACTTACACTCACCAAACCAAATTAGGAAATTTAGAAAATTTTAATCATTAAAAAAAAGTCTTACCTGTACAATCTAGAATATTGTGCTTACATTATATTTTTATGAAGCGGTAAAAACAGGGAGAAGACAGAGTTAAGTTTAAATGAATATTATCTAATTAGTCTAATTTGTCCAAAGCATCTTGATAAGACTGTTACTTTTTCTGGTACAATTCAAATATATTTGAATTTATAAACCAATTTAAAATACTTTTTAAAAATCACATTTAAAAGTCCAAATATCTCATCTTTTTTTTTTTTTTAAGATTTATTTATTTATTCATTTGACAGAGATCACAAGTAGGCTGAGAGGCAGGCAGAGAGAGAGGAGGAGGGAAGTAGGCTCCCTGTGGAGCAGAGATGCAGGGATGCAGGGCTCAATCCCAGGACCCTGGGATCATGACCGGAACCAAAGGCAGAGGCTTAACCCACTGAGCCACCCAGGTGCCCCGAATATCTCTTATCTTATAAACTAGTAACCAAAGCCATTAACTTAATTTACAGATAAAATTTTATTATTTATTAATCACTTCTCGGCCTTTTGGCTAAGATCAAGTGCATTATTTATTAGAGCTACAGGAGAAACAGAAAATTCTTCCTTGGAAGAGCCAAAATAACCAAAATATTAGAGTTAAACTTTTTTCTTTAGGAAACTCTTGAGTTTCCTTTTCAAATTTATATGACTGTTTAATATATCATCCTCCCTCCCGAGTTAATAGGAAAAGAGGTTGCCCCATTAGGTTTTAAGAGACCTTGTAATCTGATTTATTCCATTTTATATTAGATATGTTTATCTGGATTAGATGTTCTCAGAGATGAACATAACAGAACAATTTCTAAAGATTATTTGATCTTCAAATTTTCTCAAGGGAGCAGGAGAAAGAGGAAAAGGGATTTTAAAAAAGGAAATAAAAGAGACCATAAACAGATATGGAAAACACTACAGATCACTAAAGGAGGCTTGGATGCAGGAAAATGTATTTCTCTAGCACGCTCACGCGTGCTCTCTCTCTCTCTCTCTCTCACACACACACACACACACACATACACACCCCTTAAAGGGGAGGTGGGGAGAGAGTCAGGGAAGGAGGGAGGGAGGGAGGAACTGAGACTATAGTTGGTTTAAACAACTTAGGACCTTGATAATTCTGTGAAGACCATATGAATAAAAGCTAACACTTATTAATTCCCCAAGGAGGTAATTTTTATATTAAATGATACGTCTTGGGGGGCCTGGGTCACTCAGTCAGTTAAGCATCTGCCTTTAGCTCAGATTCTGATCTTAGGGTTCTAGGGTCAAGCCCCATGTCAGGCTTGGCTCTCTGCTCAGTGGGAATTCTGCTTCTCCCTCTCGTTCTCCCTCTGTGTTCTCCCCGCTTCAAATAAATAAAATCTTATAAAAATAAAATGACATGTCTTTTTGTCAGACAAAGAAGGGAATTTCCTCAAAGCCACTTTGGAAGACAGCTGGGTAGGTTTTTTTGTTTTTTTCTTTTTAAAGATTTTTCTTTTTAAAAATTTTTAAAGATTATTTATTTATTTATATGTTGGAGAGAGAGCACAAGCAGGAGGCATGGCAGGTAGAGGGAGAAGCAGGCTCTTCCCTGAGCAAGGAGCCAGATGTGGGACTCAGTCTCAGGACCCTGGGATCATGACCTAGGCTGAAGGCAGATGCTTAATGATTGAGTCATCCAGGCATCCCTACCTCTGGACTTCTTATAGACATATAATAGTATAGATAATAGACGTTCGGGTGGTTAGTGACAAATCATGGCTTTGGCTGGGACCTTCACCAACTAAAAAGGAAGTCAAACCTTTTCCCTATACTTTTTCTAAAAGTTTTAAAGTTTTTGGTGTAATTGTAAATGGGATTGATTCCTTAATTTCTTTTTCTTCTGTCTTATTGTTAATGTATAGAAATGCAACTGAGGGGCGCCTGGGTAGCTCAGTTGGTTAAGCAACTGCCTTGGCTCAGGTCATGATCCTGGAGTCTCAGGATCGAGTCCCGCATTGGGCTCGGCAGGGAGTCTGCTTCTCCCTCTGACTTTCCCCCTCTTGTGCACGGTCTCTCTCTCTCTCTCTCAAATAAATAAATAAATAAAATATTTAAAAAAAGAAATGCAACTGATTTCTGTGCATTGATTTTATATCCTGCCACATTGCTGAATTACTATATGAGTTCTAGCAATTCTGGGTTGGAGTCTTTTGGATTTCCCACATAAAGTATCATGTCATCTGAGAAGAGTGAAAGTTTGACTTCTTTGCTAATTTGAATGTCTTTTATTTCTTTTGTTGTCTGATTGCTGAGGCTAGGACTTCTAGTACTATGTTGAACAACAGTGGTGAAAATGGACAGCCCTGCCATATTCCTGACCTTAGGGTAAAAGTTCGCAGTCTTTCCCCACTGGGAATGATATTTGCTGTGGGATTTTTGTATATGGCTTTTATGATATTGAGGCATGTTCCTTCTATCCCTACACTGTGGAGAGTTTTAACAAAAAAGTTTGCTGCATTTTGTCAAATGCTTTTTCTGTATCAGTTGAGATGGTCATATGGTTCTTGTCCTTTCTTTTGTTAATGTGATATATCATGTTGATTGATTTGTGGATGTTGAACAACCCTTGCAGACCAGGAATAAATCCCACTTGGTTGTGGGGAATAATCTTTTAATGTACTGTTGGGTCCTATTAGCTAGTATTTTGGTGAGAATTTTTGCATCCATGTTCACCAGGGCTATTGGTCTATAATTCTCCTTTTTTAGTGGAGTCTTTGGCTGATTTAGGGATCAAGGTAATGCTGGCCCCATGAAATGAGTTTGGAAGTTTTCCTTCCATTTCTATTTTTTGAAACAGCTTCAGAAGAATAAGTATTAGTTCTTCTTTAAATGGTAGAATTCCCCCTAGGAAGCCATCCAGCCCTGGACTCTTGTTTATTGAGAGATTTTTGATTACTGCTTCCATTTCCTTGCTGGTTATGGGTACTTTCAGGTTTTCTATTTCTTCCTGTTTCAGTTTTGATCATTTATGTTTTTAGGAATGCATCCATTTCTTCAAGATTGCCTAATTTGTTGGCATATAGTTGCTCATAATATGTTCTTAGAATTGGTTGTATTTCCTTTGTGTTGGTCATGATCTCTCCTCTTTTATTCATGATTTTATTAATTTGGGTCCTTTCTCTTTTCTTTTTGTCTAGCTGGGGGTTTGTCAATTGTATTAAATCTTTCAAAGAACCAGCGCCTAATCTGGTTGATTAGGTCGTTCTACTATTCTTTTGGTTTCTATTTCATTGATTTCTGCTCCTATCTTTATTATTTGGCTTCTCCTGTGGGTTTAGGCTTTATTTGCTGTTCTTTCTCCAGCTCTTTTAGGTGTTGGGTTAGGTTGTGTATTTGAGATCTTTCTTGTTTCTTGAGAAAGGCTGTAGTGCTGTGTACTTCCCTCTTAGGACTGCCATTGCTGCATCCCAGAGGTTTTGAACAATTATGTTTTCATTTCCATTTGTTTCCATAAGGTACCTAGGAATAAACCTAATACAAAGAGGTGAAGGATCTGTAGTCTAAAAACTAATAGAACAGTTATGAAAGAAATTGAGGAAGACACAAAGAAATGGAAAAACATTCTATATTCATGGATTGGAAGAACAAATATCAGTAAAATATCTGTGCTGCTCAGAGCAATCTATACATTCAGTGCAGTCCCTACCAAAATACTGCTGACATTTTTCACAGAGCTGGAATAAATAATCCTAAAATTCATATGGAACAAGAAAAGGCCCTGAATAGCCAGAGGAATGTTGAAAAAGAAAACCAAAGCTGGAGGCATCGCAATTTAGACTTCAAGCTCTATTACAAAGCTGTCATCATCAAGACAGTATGGTACTGGCACAAAAACAGACACATAGATAAATGGAACAGAATAGAGAGCCCATAAATGGTCCCTCAACTCTGTGGTCAACCAATCTTCGACAAAGCAGAAAAGAATATCCAATGGAAAAAAGACAGTCTCTTGAACAAATGGTGTTGGGAAGATTGGACAGCCACATGCAGAAAAATGAAACTGGACCATTTCCTTACACCACACAAAAATAGACTTAAAATGGATGAAACACCTCAATATGAGACAGGAATCCATCAAAATCCCTGAGGAGAACACAGGTAGCAGATTCTTAGACCTCAGCTGCAGCAGCTTCCTGCTAGATATCTCTAAAGGCAAGGGAAGGAAAAGCAAAAATGAACTATTGGGACTTCCATCAGGATAAAAATCTTTTGCACAGCAAAGGAAACAGTCAACAAAACTGAAAGGCAGTCTATAGAATGAGAGCAGATATTTGCAAGTGACATATTAGATAAAGGGCTAGTATCCAAGATCTAAAAGGAACTTATCAAACTCAACACCTAAAGAACAAATAATGCAGACAAGAAATGGACAGAAGGCACAAACAGATATTTCTTCAGGGAAGACATCCAAATGACCAATAGACACGTGAAAAATGCTCAACATCAGGGAATACAGTTCAAAACTATGAAAAGATACCACCTCATACAAGTCAGAATGGCTAAAATTAACAAGTCAGGAAACAGCAAGGATGTGGAGATCCTTGTTGGTGAGGATGTGGAGAAAGGGGAACACTTGGTGGGAATGCAAGCTGGTACAGACACTTTGGAAAAACAGTATGGAGGTTTCTCAAGAAGTGAAAAATAGAGCTACCCTATGACCCAGCAATTGCCCTACTGGGTATTTACCTCAAAGATACAAATGTAGTGATCCAAAGGAGTACTTGCACCACAACGTTTATATCAACAATGTCCACAATCGCCAAACTGTAGAAAGAGCCCAGAAGTCCATCAACAGATGAGCGGATAAAGAAGACTTAATACACACACACACACACACACACACACACACACACACACAGGAATATTACCCAGCCATCAAAAAGGATGAATACTTAGCCATTTACATTGATGTGGATGGAACTGGAGGGTATTATGCTGAGCGAAATAAGTCAGTGAGAGAAAGATAGTTATCATATGGTTTCACTCATATGTGGAATATAAGAAGTGGCACAGAGGATCATAGGGGAAGGGAGGGAAAACTGAATGGGAAGAAATCAGAGAGGGAGACAAACCATGAAAGACTCTTAATTATAGGAAACAATCTGAGGGCTGCTGGGGGAGGGTGGGTCGGGGATGGGGTAAATGGGTGATGGGCATTTAGGAAGGCACATGATGGGATGAGCACTGGATATTAATAATATTAATAATAATTACACTGGATGTGCTACTGACGAATTACTGAGCTCTACATCTGAAACTAAGTATGTACTATATCTTGGCTAATTGATTCTAAATAAAATATATATGTAAAGTTTTCAAATTTTTCACCTTTAATTCACTTTAAGTTTTGTGTGTATATAGAGAGGGATTGAATTTACTGAATAGTCCTCTTTCCCTGTGATTATCATAACCATCTTAATCATATACAAAGTTTTGAGGTATGCATTGATCTGTTTTTGAGCTCTCTCTTTTACTTTCTTTGTTTATTTGGCAGTCTTTGTACCAATGTCATATTCTTTCAATAATTCCAAAATTAATTTTATTAATTGGATAATTTGTATCTTTCATACACTCATATATGTTTGAATCTGCTTGACGTATCTTTAATTGATAATGTAACACAATCTGCATCTATTATCAATTTCTTTATATGGTTCTATCAGTTTTTGATTTATATAATTTGAGCATGTTTTTCTAGGTGTATGTTATATTTTCCTGTTGCATCAAATCTTTCATTATTATGTAGTGATATATGACCCTAGTACATTTTTTTGTGTGTTAACATCTATTTCATTTGGTATTACTATAGCTACTCTGGCTTACTTTTGTTTTGAATTTTCTTCTGATGCTCTTTCCATGTTTTTACTTTCAGCCCTGTGAATCATGTATAATGTTTCTTCTCTTGTAAATAATACTGGTTATATATTTTTTCTATTTAGTGTGATAACCTCTGTATTTAATTGATAAATATATTTTGTGATTGCTAATATACTTGGACTTATTACTGCTGGGACACAATTCTACTTCTGTTTCTGCATATCTTTCAAGAGAGATGTTGAGTCCTTTTTGTTCCAAACTATCATTTCAAGGACATTTGTATAGTGAATAGTCCCAGAAGATGAAGAGTATTTCCGTCTGGAAACAATGGCAGTTTTACTTACAACTTTAGAAGATGGAAATGTTTTTTCCCTCCAGAGCAAAAACTAGAGTGATTAGTATCCATCACCAAAGATTCAGGTTTCCTAGGCTCAGTATTCTGTCTGTGATACAAACAACCTATTTCATGTGCAAGTATCACTTGGCCATCTTCCTGTCATGCTATGGGAATTCTGGTTTGGAGAATAGGAACAAAATTGTTGATAAACTGGCTACTGTTACTGCTGCGAGTAGCAAATAATCTCTTGTTTTTGATCCAGAAGTCACATGTCTTCTACCAGAATCCATGAAACTGTGGCAGGCTAACTTATCAGCTTATA
Source organism: Meles meles (assembly GCF_922984935.1). Lineage (NCBI taxonomy): Eukaryota > Metazoa > Chordata > Mammalia > Carnivora > Mustelidae > Meles > Meles meles. The sequence goes on from NC_060069.1 coordinate 3,921,646, forward strand.
AGTGGAGTAAAATCTCAGACTCTTCATAATCCTTGACAATTTCTGCTGTATTTTTTTTTCCATTTGTCTTTCCTTTCTTATTTCCTTCTTTCCTTCCTTGTTTGTCTTCTTTTTGCTCAGTGAAGGTACACCTCACACATTCTTTTCATCTCCAAAGGCTTGAAAGCTAAATATTCCATTTCTATTTTATTCTCTCCTCCTAGTACTTAGAACAGTAATTCTGATCACCCATTCCTGACGTGTAGGCTACTAATGTTGAACATTTAACTATGTTTCATGCTTTTTTCTCCATCTCACAAATTAAACATCATTATCACTATCATCATTTCATAGAATCAGTATTTTCTGTGTTTGTTTACATATTAACTAATTTATTTACTCAACATCTCTTCCTACATGTCAGGTATTTTTTCCTTCTTCACTTCCTAGTGAAATTACAAAATATCAAAGATTAAGAGAAAATTTTAAAACAAGCCATAGAGAAATGGAAGATCACCTTCAAGTGAATGAAAATTAGACATGAATCTACAAATTCAGGAAACCCAACATATAATAAGTCATGCAAATAAGAAATCCAATCTAAAACACGGGTTTGAAAGTGTTTTTTCAAGATATTTTTATTTGAAAATGTCTTTCTTTGGTCCTTATTTTTGCAGTCAAATGTTCTACCACTGAGCTATACCCCCAATCTTGTTTCTTATTTTTGAAGTAGTTTTTCTGGGTATTCATTTCTAGATTGATAAATGTTTTCTCTGAATACATTGAAAGTATCATTTCACTTGTTTTCTGGGTTAATTGTTGATGTTTAAGAGTGTGCTATTTATATAATAGCCATTCTTTTGAAGGTTATCTCTCTCTTTCTGTTGATGCTTTTAATATCTGCTATTTATCTTTAGTGTTTTATAAGTTCACCATAATGTATCTAAACATTAACTTTTTATTTATATGCCTTGGTATATGTTGTATAGATTCATGTTTTATAGCTGGTCTAGAAAATTCATGTCTTTGATTTTTCCCATGCTGTTTTTGATTTGTTTTGATTTGATTGTTTGATTCTGTTTTCTCATTTTGAAACTCTGGTTAACTCTCCCTTCCATATATCTTTACCTCTCTTTTATACATTCTACTTCCTTTGTTTCTCTGTGCTGTAATCAGGGTAATTTTTTTTTTTTTAGATCCATCTTCCCAATCATTTTCTTTTCAGCCATGTATAATTGCTTTATAATCCATCCAGTGAGTTTTTAAATTGATTAAATTTAAATTTTAGTGTTTTATTCCATTCCTTTATTAAGTCCCTTTTTATAGTTTCATGTTCTTTGATAATTTAAAATGTCTATCTCCTTTTTAGAAATGTTTAGAAAACATTTCATACAGAGTTATTTTATAAGCTGTATTCAAAATTTCAATAACTGACTGACTTGTGGGGAGGGATGTCTGAATTTATGGTTTGTTATTTTTGCTGGCTCTCCCTCATGGTGACTCATTTCTTCTTCTTCTCCTTCTTCTTTTTTCATTTTTAATTTCAGTTCATGTTTTGTCCAACTTAATCTATATGAATCCTGAGGAATTACAGAATGTTTTCTTTTATATTACCAGGTGCCACAGAATGTTATAAATTTTGAGCTACTTTTTTTAAAGATTTATTTATTTGAGAGAGAGAGGTCATGTGAGTGGGGAGGAGGGGCAGAAGGAGGGACAGAAAATCAAGCAGACACTGTACTGAGCATGTAGCCAACACAGGACTTGATCTCATGACCTTGAGATCATGACCTGAGATAAAATCAAGAGTCAAATGCTTAACTGATTGAGCCACCCAGGTGCTCCAATTTTGAACTATTTTAATTTCTAGACTGAATGGGTTGCTGATGTATAAATATTATACCACTTGAACTCCAGATCTGAGTGTGAGGGCCTAGGACAGAAATCTTCTGGAGAGAATAATATAATTCCTATGATTATTGTTATTATTGCCATTGTTCTTTGCTACATAGACCCATCAGAAAAAACAGTTCTTCCAGGGTTCCTTCGCTTGGCAGCTGGATAATTTTACCCCTTATTTCACCAATGATGTCACTTTTTTCAAGGGTTTTGGCATGATCTGAGATACTTGGACATATTTTCTACATTTTCTTGAGACAAAGATTTATTCTGCCATTTCCCTGCATAGTAGTTAATTTCCAAGGCACTGGTTTCTGAATTGGCATTTTCTCTTACAGCTTCACAAAATTTTCCTTTTGGTTATCACTTATGTGTTGTTTTTTCATGAAATTTCAGCTTGTGTTTTATTTTGACTTTATTTTATTTAAATATTTTATTTATTTATTTGACAGAGAGAGATAGCAAGAGAGAGAGAAAAATCAGGGGGGAGCAGCAGGCAGAGGGAAAGTTGGATTCAGGGCTCAATACGAGGATCCTGGATTTGTGACCTGAGCCAAAGGCAGATGCTTAACCAACTGAGCCACCCAGGTGCTCCTCTTTTGAATTTAGATAGAATTTCTCCTTATTTTGAGCTCAGTTATATGTTTAAATATATATTTATTATTAAAACATTCAGGATCTAGTATTGTCATAAGGGGAAGGCATTTTGGAATGTCTAGTCTGCCAGGATAGCAGAAGGCAAGTCTCTTGCTTTAGACTTTTTCATTTAATAAACAATTTCTTCTTCATTAGTTTCTTTTCAAGCTAAAAACAAATTTAGAACTTTTGAGTGTGGATAAAAGCCAAGGAAAAATCACTGATTTACAGTTTCCAGAATCTGCCTTCTTAGTCAAAATTGAGACCATATATAGCTATCTCTAATCTCTTGACACATTTCTGTTTTCCATGATTCCATAAAAATTATCAATTGGTAAAATTGTTTGGCATTTGCTCCTCTGTTTTCTTAAGTCCCTTCTATGTAGTTTATTCGGATCAGAAAGTATTCTCATACTATCTCCACGTCTCTGTTAGAATTCAGTTTCTCTTACCACTGGCTGGAAGATCATTCCTCTTAAGAGAAAAAGTCGAGGTCTTGTTAATACACAAATTGTGGAAAAGTCAGCAGGTGAAGCATTACCTTATAAGTGGCTTATCTTGCCAATAAGAGAAATCTAAAGACTATGGGTCTTATGCTTATATGGTTCTAAGTCATTTAATTCGGTGTGTATCCTTCCTAACAACCTTCTGCATCATGTTGACATCCAGAGCATCCGCACAAAGGGCCTCCCTTTCTGGGTTCTCTTATTACTTCTGGGTGAGTTTCTCCCAAAGAAACCGTGCGCTCTATTCTGATATCTGGTCCCCAGTGGAATCATGGGGGCTCTTAGATCTGAGTTCTAAAAACTGGGACTTTGCTGAAGAAATAAATTAATTAATTAAAAACTGGGGCTCCTGCTGAGTGTTGCAAGATTCTGGTCTGGGGTACAAGAGTTGGAGCTTTAGGAATAAAATGGTAGTGTGTGTGTGTAGCTTGGGCAGGTTCTGCAAAGCTGGGCAACACAGTAAGGACAAAGACATTCAGTCTATGATCCTGGACTCTAAGGTTGAGCTCCATCTGATTTCAGGTAGAGCTAGCCTCATAGGTGACAGGATACTGTAGTGACACCCTAAAGCTTGAAGTAATGGTACATTGTCCAAGGCAGGAACTTCTTGGTTGCTTGAGACCTGCTGTTGTTTTTAAGTTTAGCATTTATTTAGCTTTATGACTCACCCTACTGCCTCTAGTATAAAGCTGTGGCCACACTGGTTTCCTCGTGTTCATTACTCCTTAGCTGAGGCAGCCTACATGGATGGAAGGGAGGGTGAAGAGGATCTGGCCACTCTAGGGACCCTGGCCTCCTCTTGTCACTTTGTTATTATTGCCACAGAGAATCGGACAGGGATTCTGATCACAGGACCCCTAAAGGACAAAGGTAGACCACATCTAGGTGGGAGCATTTGCCTGAAATCTGTTCGGATGGTATGACATCAGTAAGGGGAAAAATGAGGAAGTGTTTCATCTCACTGCATTGTTTGCAGCTACAGCGGTAGATGTGTTCTGTGCCTGCGTGTGGCTTACTTGTCCAGGAGTAAATGATGTGGTATCAGACTTTCTGCTTGCTTCTCTATCTTCCGCCGATGGATTAGGAGTATTTTTAGGGCAGGGACACTGTTTTCTTTGTCTTAAAATCATGACAGCCCCCATGTGAGTATGGGGCCTTGGGCAGTTTCCTCAATTATTCCAAGTCTTGGTTTCCTCATCTGTAAAATGGGGATGATAATAATAGTACCTACCTCACAGTGTCATTTGAAAGATCAGTGCATGTTGAATGACTTATACAATGAATAAAGTGTATTTTCCTTCCATTTTTATTCCTTTTCAAGAAGTTCAGGCTGGATGGTCTTAATGTTGTCAAGCCATGTGGGATTGTGTGCAGTGGTCTGAGTTCTCCTGTCAGGAGTGGTTGGAGAGAGAAGCCAGCCTTCCTTGACCTCCCCATTCTTCCCTCTCCCACCTGGATCCTCACATGTTGGGAGTTGGGTAGGGGTGGGGAAACCCCATGCTGCTGAAAAACTGCCTTTAAAGTCTTCGGAACCAAAGGCAAGGAGCCAGAATCAAAGATTACCTTGTTTTTTGGAGTGTATCACTGGCTATTGTCCCCATCAAACAAAGCCTTTTCATCAGAGGTTCTTTAAAACACTTTTTTTCCCTCCTTTATTTTGCTTTGAAATAAGCTGGGCAACAATTAATTTCAGAGAGAGAGAGAGAAAGATAATTCAACAAGGATCTATTACTACTCTCAGCTTCTATTGCTGTAATGAAAATCTATTTCCTTTCCCTTTTGTGTCCCATATAATTTAATGCCCATTTTATTAATGGTCTGAAATAATTACGGAACCCTTTGTGATTCTCAAGTATGTTTCATTTAATTGTGCAATAAATGCCTAATCTCTTCCTCCATCTGAAGCTATTATGGCGTTAAAATTAACAATTATGCAGCAATGCGCCGGGGTCCATAGAAATCACTCCAGATAACTAGACATATATAAATCATTCATGAGAACAATTTCTGAAAAGAGACGGAGGGGAAAAAAATTGTGTTGAAAATGACATTGGGAAGCCAAGGGCCCAGCCTGTAAGAAGATAGTAACACCTTTAAAAAATCTTTTTTCTTTCCTTTTTTGTTATTATTATTTTATTAATTGTGTATGTGGCATAGCCCCCACGCCCCCCCCCCACACTTCTATTAGCCTGACAGATATTTTCAGAATTAATTAACTGTTAGCTCTGAGGATAAATTGTTCATTATCAATTTCCCCCCCTCTTTCTTTCTTTCCTTTTATAGTTTTTCTTTTTCTTTCAGGCCAGCAATTACACTCCCTGCCTTTCTCCAGCAGCTCCTGTTCTGCACAGCTATCCAAATGGGGAAAGCGCTTTTTCTTTCAGCCCTATTCACTTCTCCTCTTCTCCCTTTTGTGGGATTTAATAACCATGGCTGATAGGCTCATGCTGGACAGAGAGGTTAAGTTTGTTGTCTCAGCACTTTGCTGACAGGGGACAGTGCAGGAATTCTGGAACTTCTAGCCAGCCCCAAGGGGCTGCCCACAGCCCGGCCCACACAGGCATAACCTCTAAATAGTGTTCAGGAACCCTGCAGCCCCAAACACCCTGCTCACCTAAGAACACTTCCGCGGTGCTGCTAGAGCCTGCCTCCATCTTTTAACAACATTCCTGAGTCCTAAGAGATTCCCACCAGATATCCTCCCGCTCACACCCTCCTGTAGCACAGGCGTGCGCGCATACACACAGACACATGCACGTTCATGCATGGTGAGAAGCAGTGGAGCAGGGCCGAGAACCAAGTGCCCACAGGGTAGGCAGGAAATACAGGTAAGTATTTCTGGTGGGACGGGGCTGTGGCACACTGAAGATCCCATGCCCTGCCTGGAGGGGGCAGCTGTTACCCAACTTCCAAGGATTGCTGCCTTTTGGGAATATGGGCCCAATGTAGTCAACTCTTCTGATATTTGAAGAAAAACCTGAAGTTTTATATGGAAACTACCAACTAATTGTTGACAATGAATTTAGAAAAATTTAAGACAGCATGGGCTAAATAGGCAGGATGAAGGCTGGCTAGGGCTACTGCTTTGGGGCCCCTGTTCTAAAGGATTGATGGTTCCTAGAAGGGGAGGCTAAGCATGCTGTCCCTTGGCTGTCCATGCTTTGCAGAGCCCAGGCTTAAGTCTTTTGGGTCTGAAGTGCCTGAGGTTGTTCTGAAGGTCGAACTCTATGAAGGAGGTACTGATGGGACTGGTTGGGGAGGGTTGTCACATCTGGTTTCCTTTCAAGTGTCACCAATTCTAAAGTGTTTTTTTTTTTTAATTTTATTTATTTATTTGACAGAGATCACAGGTAGGCAGAGAGGCAGGCAGAGAGAGAGGAAGGGAAGCAGGGTCCCTGCTGAGCAGAGAGCCCGATGCGGGGCTCGATCCCAGGACCCTGAGATCATGACCTGAGCTGAAGGCAGAGGCTTTAACCCACTGAGCCATCCACGCGCCCCTCAAGTGTCACCAATTCTAAAGCATTAATTTAAGCACTGAAGAATCACCAGGGTTGTAGTTACAAGGGACAGGTACGTCTCTGCTCACGTTCCGATGATTTCACAAGTGATTTGGCTAAGTATTGATTGAGAGCTCATGGATTTATAGTTCAGATGTGTTTGGGGGTAACAGTGCCAGAAATAAGCTGTATTGAGGAGAGTTAATGTTTACTGAAAGCATACTAAATATTAGACCCTAATCCATGTAACTGATATTAGATTAATTCATTTAATCTTCTTTGTAGTCTAATTAGGTAGGTACTATTATCATTCCCATTTTGCAGGTGAAGAAATGGAGAAGTTAAGGAATAGGCACCAGATAATTTAGCATAAATAACAAAGGCAAAATTCAAACCCATGACCACCTGACCCCAGAGCTTAAGCTCTTAACCATTGCATTAAAATTCTTCCTTGCTTGGCAGTTGGTAGAACTGAGCAAGACTGAACACAAAAATAGGGCATAACTGGAGAAAATTCAGCAAATAATAGCAAGCAATAAGAGCACATCTACACAGAGCTAAACAGCTCCTAAAATATTTTAATATTCATTACCTAATCGAGAGACAAATTTTAACTACTGTAAACAACACAATGGTAAACATCTCTGTATCATTGTACCTCTTCTTCATACACTGTCAAGATTATTTTCTTAAAATTAACTAATGTAAATGTTTTATCAAAATATATGAACATTTATAAGGAACTTAAATAAATATTATTGAATTGCCCTCCAGATAATTTAAATGTACAGTCCCACCAACAGGGCCATCACCATTTTTACTGGCTGTGTAGTATCCCCCCCCAAGGTAGCAATAAGCTAATGTCCAACTTCATGGTTTCATCTGGATTTTATTTAAATCTTTCTTCTCAAACTAATTCTGATCCTTTTTCTCAAGTTTAAGTGAATCACAACCTTGATTCGTGCTGAAATGAAACTCTCTACCAGAATAAAAACACTCACGGCACTTTGGGACATAAAGAAAGTCTGAGAACCACATCCTTTTGAAGATTCTTATACTATTTCAGTATTCTTTAGATAACTTACATGAATAAAAGGGTAGGAGTTAGGTTGCCTTCTTAGTGTTTCCATCTAGCTATTTTGTAACAGTCTTTGTCTCTTTTTGTAAGGACTACCCCTGGTTTTCTCCTCCAGCAAAAAGAAGCATCTTGCTTGCACATTTGTGTGTATGTAGCCTGGAGCCACCTGTAGAAATGTTTTAATTCAGAATTTTGTGATCTTCCTGGTCAATGGGATCTATTCAACAAATAATATTTTTGAATTTTGTTATTAAATTCCTGACTCAGATTTCTAACTGTCAGTTTCACTTAAAGCTAAAATGTCTTATAAGGAAGCACATTAACTGTTTCAACAGAACATTCACGTTTAAACAATAAATCATATGGGAACTGCTTTAAGTTGAAGAACATCTACTCACCCCTGAAGACTTTTAAAAATAGGATAATAATAAAAACTGACATTTATTGAGCACTTATGATCTGTGAGGCACCGGGCTTTGCAAGCATTAATTTATTTGCTTTCACAGTAATCCTCTGAGGCAGAGGTGGTTTTTTAAAAAAAAAAAATTTTTTATCGTATTTAATAGATAAGGAACCAAAGCTTAGAGCGTTTAAGTAATTTGCCCAAGGTCACATAGGTAGTGAATGGAAGAGCCTGTATCCACCACAAGCCTGTCTCTTAATCACTGTATGAGAACGCTCAGTGTCTTGATTGGTGTGGAAACAGTCCTGGGGACAAAGACATTGTGACTCCAGGCCACGAAGAATTCTGAAGTGAGTGCAGAGGCCCTTACCTACATGTGGCCCATGCATTTTGAAGAGTAGATACGTGGTTTCGAGACCCATTTAATAGCCCAATGGGGCACCAGAGAATGGACACAAGGGGTACAGGGCCTGCCTGTCGCACCACTACAAAAGCCCTCTGTCTGGGAGTGGGGGGGGGGGGGGGTTTCTCCGAGCCTGCCATGATCTTGGGAATGGTAATATATGCCTCTCAGAAGCAGAATTCAGGGGCAATACATTATTACCTTTCCTAGCAATTGTTTTGTTTAATTTCCATTTTAAAATTTATTTCCTGTGAGAATGAACTGACTGGAATTCATTTGTGCCAGGGAGGGAAGGTGAATTTCTTATTAACTCTCCTAGGTAATGGGCAGCTGCAGCTCAGGGGACCCTGGGAAGGTCTGAATTACCTGGGGCTGGGGAGGGTGAGGGAATGCTCAGAGAGTGCCTAACTGATGGATGCAGCCCAGCTGGAAAGCAGTGTGCTGTGGGCCTGGGTGATGGGGTCTGGAAGGCAGCACACGGGTTGAAGTTTTACAAAACTCTAGACCAAGGAACTCCTTTCAGTGCAAAGAGAATCCTGTCTTTCCCCTGGCTGGAACAGAGGCTATATTAAGGGTAAAAACAAGAAAATACAATTTTAAACAACTGTAAGAATCTTTTTTTTTTTTTTTTTTTTAATATTTTATTTATTTGACAGAGAGAAATCACAACTAGGCAGAGAGGCAGGCAGAGAGAGAGGAGGAAGCAGGCTCTCAGCGGAGCAGAGAGCCCGATGTGGGGCTCGATCCCAGGACCCTAGGATCATGACCTGAGCCAAAGGCAGAGGCTTTAACCCACTGAGCCACCCAGGCGCCCCAGAATCTTTTTTTTTTAACTTGAGAAAAATTTTATTTATTTATTTGAGAAAGAGTAAGAGAGATCAGAGAGAGAGAGAGAGAAGCAGACTCCCCGCCAACCCAGGGCTTAATCCCTGAGATCATCTGAGCCAAAGGCAGACACTTGACTGATTAAGCCACCCAAGTACCCTGTGAGAATCTTTTTTTTTTTTTTTAAACTAAGTTTTTCTCCTTTCCTATGGCTTGCAGATGTGAAGCTGGTGTCCACTGAAAGTTGAGAATTTTATAAAGGGGCAGAGGGATGGAAAAAGGGAGGGCACCTTGCTCATCCCTCTGTGAATATATTTTAGTAGGATCCTGGGCAGCAGGACTTTTCTTCCGATGTGGTCTTGCCTACTCCTCCCTGATGTCCTCATTCCTGGACAAGCTGGATGGCTCAGACCGTGTAGATATAAAATCTCAGAGCCTACTCTCTTAGCACTCCCTTCCAAGGAGCAGCCAAGTGTTGCTGACCCTCCCTCCCCGGGTACCTGGTGTCCGTCCCTTTCATTCTGCATCTACTGCCTACATTTTGTTTTAAACTCTCATTCCCTCCTTCAAGGGACCTCATCGTGAGCCTCCTGCCTTTAGCCCACGGCCTCTGGACTGTCTTTTTTGCTGTTAACAGATTCATCTTCCTACTATGTGGCTTTGGTGATGTCATACTCCTTTAAAACCTTTGATAGCTTCCCACTGAGTAAGACAAACATCTTAGCTTGCTATACAGTGATGTTTCAGCAATATTTCCCCATGATCTAGATTCAAAGCAGCTATTGCTCTTGCCTGTGTCTTTTGAGATGTCCCTGGCCTCCATCCCCCTAAACCCAGAGGCAAGTCTGAAATACGTTTGGGGTCAGGCAGACATATAACTGAAGGGAAAATGATAAATGATATCTAACATTCCTCTAAATTTAGGGGAGGAAAAAGCAAGGCTGTTTGTAGACTTTGGGTGGAGAATTAGACAACATACATCCCAAGGGAGACAGTGGGCTACTCAGAACCACCTAGCATTTCCATGCTGGTATTCTTTCCTAACATTTCTTAGAAAATGTATATGTCTCTCTGAACCTTGAGTCCCAAGAAATATCAGTCAAGAAATAAGGAAAATAAAAAGTATTATAATATTTTAGCAAGAATTAAAGTTTAACAGTCAACATGGAGACATCATTGGGTCAAATGAATCCACTAAGCTGGGTGGCTTAGTTGGTTAAGCTTCTGCCTTTGGCTCGGGTCCTGATCCCAGGGTCCTGGGACCAAGCCCTGTAGTGTGTTGTGTTGTCGGGCTCTCTGCTCCATGGGGATCCTGCTTCTCCCTCTCCCTCTGCCTCATTCCCGGCACCCCCCACAGCTCATGCTCTCTCTCACTTTGCTGTCTCTCTCTCTCAAATAAATAAATAAATAAATAAATAAATAAATAAATAAAAGTCTTCTTTCCCCTCTACTCCTCTACCTTTAGAGATCCCTGGGGGCATTTCTTTGGTTCCACTGGGCACCCCTAATATTTGGGTCCACATCTAACAGCAAAATTTAGGTTCTCACCTTCCTGGAATTTTGCTGTATTCTCATTTGGATAACCCATTGATCCAAACACTGCAGGAACACAGTAAATATTTGGATAAGAAGGTACTAGGCTTCTGGACTATAAACCCACAAATGCTAGATTCTGACTCCCCAGGTCTCATCATCAGAGGACATGTAACATTTCAATCAGTGGCCACTTCCAGGGAATGAAGGTTGGCCAAAGGCCAAACAGGGAATTGCAATTAACAAATTCATGAATATCTTGTTTACATTTCAAACAAGCTCATGGCTTGGTTTCTGTATCTAAAGGATTGTGCTTTATTTATAGACCACTAATTACCATTAATAAGTGGGCTTGTGGTTGAATTTCACAAATGTTACAACTGGGGAACAAACTCAATCCACCTTCTTGTATGGAAATTACTCTGATTAGAGCATAATGACTAACTAAAGAGTTATTTGTCTATTCAATTGCAGGGCAGAGAAGGGTAATGAGTTTACTCACTCAAGCTCCATTCTTTTAGGAGTTAATAGGAGAGAACTTTTGGTCTTTAGATACAACAGTCCACTTCTTAAGAAGTCTCCGCTAACTTTTTTTTTTTAATGGAGATTTTTTTTTTTTATTTATTTATTTTTTTCAGCGTAACAGTATTCATTCTTTTTGCACGACACCCAGTGCTCCATGCAAAACGTGCCCTCCCCATCACCCACCACCTGTTCCCCCAACCTCCCACCCCTGACCCTTCAAAACCCTCAGGTTGTTTTTCAGAGTCCATAGTCTCTTATGGTTCGCCTCCCCTCCCCAATGTCCATAGCCCGCTCCCCCTCTCCCAATCCCACCTCCGCTAACTTTTTAAGAACCCACTCCTCTGGACCTGTAAGAACAGGAAGTTAATCATCCTTGTGTTTCCCTCACCTCCATCACAGAGCCTTGATTTTAGTGGGCATTTAGGAAATCCCTCCATCTTATATTCTTATCCTCATTTATTTGTATCAAGCATTTACCATGTCCATACTGAGTATTACATGTTAGGGATAAAGAGGGAAGTAGGATATGTCCTTTCCTTTAAAAAACTTCCATTCTTATAAGGGAACAAACAGTAGGACACATGGTAACAACTCAGCATGGTCAGTGTTATAACAGCCCAGGACCCCATCATGTTGGGCATTCCCAACTGTTCCTTCTACGTAACTTTAGTAAGACCTTCAACAGCTCTGTAGTGGGGTTTATTGTTTTCTCATTCATTTGCCACCACTACACTGTGAGCAACTTAAGAGCAGAGAATGTGCCTTATACAGTATTCTTCCATAGGGTTGAAATGAAATGAATAAATAGGAGCGTCAGGAGTGTCAAAGGTCACTGACCCTGGAAACTCGAGCTACCTTGAGAGAAGGCAAAGAGCATAGCAGCCTGCCTGGAAGTCTGCCAGGGACAGGGAGTCAGAGGGAGTCTAAGGGAGAAGTATGTTCACACTTACCAGAGGGTACCAGTGACCACTGCTCAGTCAGAGAAGTGGACATGGCCTATAGCTTACTACAACACCTGTGCCTCCAGACTGGCATAATTGGCTTTCCTGAGGTTCAACTCCTGATTCTGGTCAAATTAAGTATCTAAGACAGCAAAGATGAGGACCAGTTTTTGGGTTATGTGAGCCAGAGCTGCTCTTGTAGTTTGTCTTCCATTGCTGCCTAAAGAAAGCTATTTGCAATAGAAAGGAATGAGACCAATAAACAAAGAAAAGCAGAGTCAAGGTTGGGTCCCTGATAACATTGTTCAAAGCCCTGGATCTAGCTGGTTCCTGAAAATAACTATCTTTTGCACTCTCCAGTTATGGGGACCAATCCATTCCTCCCCTCCTTTTTTAGTTTTAGACTCTATCACTTACATCCAAAAGAGCCCTAAATAATATACTCTTCCATTCTTTCTTCTAAGAACTTTTCAACTTCTTAGAAAATACCCTTATAGGTTAAGAACCTGTGCTTTGGAGTGAGACAAATCTGGTTTCAAACTCTGATCGCTGCATTGTTGAATCTCTATTACAGCAGCTCAGCCCCTTACCCTAACTAATACACCAAGTAGAAAATGATTCAGGCCTTAAGTGAGGTATTGGCAGTGAGGAGAGAAAGGAGCCAGATTTGAGTACTTTTAAGGAGCTAGAATTGACAGAATATAGTAGTTTATTATGCATGTGAGAGTAAAGAGCATGGAGAGGGCAGACAGAAGAGTTGAAAAGTCTTAATTTCTGGTTGGAGTGACTGGTGGATGGTAATTCCCAGGCCTGGCTTCATGGGCATGCTTCATGTCCCCCTAACAGGGTCCTGGCCCAGCAAACATCTGGGTGGGCTGCTCTGCTCCTTCTGTTCTCCAAAGGCAGAGTAACCTTGAAGTGTCGAGGTTCTGGAAGATCTGTGGCACTCTTCTTGTTCTGTTATTCATTCTTTCAATCCTTATTGAAAGTCCATGGAGCTAGCCTCAGGACACAAAATTAAGGCACATTCACTTCTCTCAAGTTATTCACGATGAAGTGGGGGGCAATAGATGAGAAGGCAACAAACACCACTAACAGGGCAGTTGAAGAACTGAATTAAAGTCCCACAGGGCCTGGAGCTTGGTTTAATGCTGTGCTATTGCTGTCTTGAAATTCTTAATGGTTTTTGAATAAGGCATCTTATGTTTGCATTTTGTACCGGACCCACAAGTTCTATAGCCAGTTCCGGTGTGCTATTCATTTAGAAAGGGGGTGGTGGCAAAAGAACAGTTTGGGGTGAAAGACACTGGGTTTGTTTTCGAAGGATTAAGGTGGGAGTCTGACTGGAGTGGTCTGGGATGGCTGGGTGAGGAAAAAGGACCGCAGTGGGAGTAGTCAGACTCCTGGAGTTTAGGGGGGAAGATGTATGAATTTTTTGTGGGCCCCCTGGGCTGCTGTAATGGAAACATGGGGATCCTAACCCGCTTGTGTCCTGGGAGTGCCTCCTGTAGTTTCTAGAGGTCTCAAGACCCCACAGACTATAACCAGACATGTTTTTGGGCAGCAGAGCCCAAGAGCTGGGATGAACATGAGGTAACTTTCTGGATGGAGGTTTATAGAATGAAGGTTAATATTCTCAATATCTTGCTCATACAGATGCTGTGAAAAAACCAGAAATGACTGCCCTTAATCTGTTGCTGTATTCCTTGGCAGATAATATTTTGTTTGTTTGTTTTTGTTCCAGCAATTTGACAGTTTGACTGTGGATACTATATCTCTTTGGCAACAGGACTCAAAGCAGTCCTGTGCAACTCATTGGAAGAGTGTCCAATATTTTATCTTGAAAATGACAAAAAAAAGGCTTTTTGATTGATTTAGTGAGCCAGAACATTTTGAACTGTAGTGCAAAGGGTATAGGCTCTAAAGTCAGGCACCTCAGGTTCAAATCCCACATCCACCGGTTGCAAGCTGAATGGTCTTGGGCAAGTGTCTAAGCATGTTTCCTTACCTGTAAAAGATATTCATTTTGCAGGGTATGGTAGGGACCGAAAGTGAGAGTGACAGAGTAAACTTTTTGCTTGACAAAGCTGGGGAAAATGTCTGAAATATATGTCTGAGTGTGTGTGTGACCCATAAGTAGACTACACATACACACAACACATATACATACACATACACATACATGTAGTTGACATATGGCTGATCTACACATACATGTAGTTGACATATGGCTGATCTATTTTAAGAGATCTGGAGAGGAAATGCCAGGAGGTGGCCAAACTGATCTAGTAACCATCTCTTCCAGCAGCCTCTGTAATAGAAGCTTGGAGGGTGCACCAAGGAAGAATCTTGGAATTTGTAGGCAGAGAAGTTTCACAAAGGAGGGTCAGGAGTGCTTTTCTCCTTCCTCAGCCAAGTGAGGAGCAACTCAAAAGAATGACATAGAATGATTAGGGTCTGAAGAGGAGGAGTAACCTTCACTTCTCTCCCTGTGCTGTTGGGAGAGTGTGATTTGAGAGAGTTCTTAGGAGACCCTCATATATCACTATATTTCAACCGCTATGCAGAGAAATGAAAGGGAAGACTAGTTGGGGGGAGGGAGGGAGAGAGAGAAAGAAAGAGAGAAAGAAAGAGAGAAAGAGAGCGCAGTTGAGGGAGTGACTTTAATTTCACTCAGTGGTGGCAAAGGGTTAGTGAGCTTCCTTGTGGGCTACAAGGAAGCCTTAGGAAATGACCAGGCAAGAGTAATCTTGAAAAGACTGCACTACAAGAGAGCTCTTTTCTGAAAAGGGAGTTGTTGAACACCTAGGGCTGTATCATTGAAGCAAGAGCTAAGGATATTGCAAGAGGCTAAAGAGTACATCATCTTCATTAGAAAATGAAATAGGCCCAAGTTCTCAACTATTTGTTGGGCACTCTGTGAATCCTCTCTGGTCCTATCTATGAAACCACCCTTTGGCAAAACAGTGAAGTAGGAAAGTTAGAGAAGTTTACTTCTTTTACTTCCCATCTTCCTTCCTTTCCCTCCCTTCTTCCTTCTAATATCTTTTGTAATTATAATCTACCATTTGGGCAGGACTTGAAGTTCAGTGTGGAAGTAGCTTTGCCTCCTTGGACCAGAGCTTTCACCTCAACTCCACCGTAATCTATGTGAGTGCTCTTGGGTAGTTCAGGAAATTCTTTGTCTTTGTCCTCATCTGCAAAACGACAGTGTAGTATAATTTCTATTGAAAAATAAAATGTTTCCTGCCTTATCACAAGCCTATAACAGATCCTTGCTCTGACAGGCCCATGATAGACTGAGAAAGTTGGGTAGTCACCTTAAACATATACCACTCCTTCCCCATTGAAATCTGGGTCATCCCCATTGTTGGCAACTTCTCTACCCTTGTTCTAGGATGGCTCAGATCTCTACTTCAGGTTGTTAGTGACACAAAGACCCAAGAAGATGAAGGGGTAAATATCCTATATTATGATCTAGTCCTGATGCTGAAAAGTGACTTCTAAATCCTTTTAAGTTTGTTTGTTTGTTTGTTTTTATTATGTTAGTCACCATACAGTACATCATTAATTTTTGGCATAGTGTTTCATGATTCATTGTCTACGTGTAACACCCAGTGCTCCATGCAGTCCATGCCCTCCTTAATACCCATCACCGGACTCACCCATCCCCCCTACCCCCTTCCCTTCTAAAACCTGTTTGTTTCACAGAGTTCATAGTCTCTCGTGGTTCATCTCCCCCTCTGATTTCCCCCCTTCATTTTTCCCTTTCTCCTAATGTCCTCCATGCTATTCCTTATGTTCCACAAATAAGTGAAACCATATGATAATTGACTTTGACTTGTTTCACTTAGCATATTCTCCTCCAGTCCCATCCTTGCTGATGCACAAGCTGACTATTCATCCTTTCTGATGGCTGAGTAATATTCCATTGTATAAACAGACCACATCTTCTTTTTTTTTTAATTAATTAATTAACTTTCAGTGTTCCGGAATTCGTTGTTTATTTACCACACCCAGTGCTCAATGCAATATGTGCCCTCTATAATACCTATGACCCTCCTCTCCAAAACTCTCAGTTTGTTTCTCAGAGTCCACAGTCTCTCATGGTTCATCTCCCTCTCCAGTTTCCCCCAACTCATTTCTCCTTTCTATCTCCCCATGTCCTCCATCTTATTCCTTATGCTCCACAAATAAGCAAACCATATGATAGTTGACTCTCTCTGCTTGGCTTATTTCACTTAGCATAATCTCTTCCAGTCCCATTCACGCTGATACAAAAGTTGGGTATTCATTCTTTCTGATGGAGGCATAATATTCCATAGTATATATGGACCACATCTTCTTTATCCATTTGTCCGTTGAAGGGCATCTTTGTTCTTTCCACAGTTTGGCAACTGTGACCACTGCTGCTATAAACATTGGGGTACAGATGGCCCATCATTTCACTACACCTGTATCTTTGGGGTAAATACCCAATAGTGCATTTGCAGGGTCATAGGGAAGCTCAATTTTTAATTTCTTAAGGAATCTCCACACTGTTTTCCAAAGTGGCTGCACCAACTCGCATTCCCACCAACAGTGTAAGAGGGTTCCCCTTTCAAGAGGGTTCCCCTTTCTCCACATCCTCTCCAACACACGTTGTTTCCTGTCTTGTTAATTTTGGCCATTCTAACTGGTGTAAGGTGGTATCTCAATGTGGTTTTGATCTGAATCTCCCTGATGGCTAGTGATGATGAACACTTTTTCATGTGTCTGTTAGCCATTTTTATGTCTTCTTTGGAGAAATGTCTGTTCATGTCTCCTGCCCATTTTTTTTTTTATGTGATTATCTGTTTTGTGTGTGTTTAGTTTGAGGAGTTCTTTATAGATCTTGGTTTATCAGCTCTTTGTCTGTATTGTCATTTGTGAATATCTTCTCCTGTTCTGTAGGTTGCCTCTTTGTTTTGTTGACTGTTTCCTTTGTTGTGCCGAAGCTTTTGATCTTGATGAAGTTCCAAAAGTTCATTTTCGCTTTTGTTTCCTTTGCCTTTGGAGACATATCTTGAAAGAAGTTGCTGTGGCCGATCAGACCACATCTTCTTTATTCATCTGTTGAAGGGCATCTCAGCTCTTTCCACAGTTTGGCTATTGTGGACATTGTTGTTATGAACATTGGGGTGCATATAATCCTCTTTTCATTACATTTGTATCTTTGGGATAAATCTCCCGTAGTGTAATTGCTAGGTCATAGAGTAGCTCTATTTTTAATTTTTTGAGGAACCTCCCCACTGTTTTCTGAAGTGGCTGTACCAACTTTCATTCCCACCAACAGTGTAAGAGGGTTTCCCTTTCTCCACAACCTCTCCAACACTTGTTTCTTGCCTTGTCAATATTTGCCCTTCTAACTGGTTTAAGGTGGTGTCTCAATGTGGTTTTGATTTTCATTTCTCTGATGGCTAATGTTGATGAACATTTTTTCATGTGTCTGTTAGCCATTTGCATGTTTTCTTTTGAGAAGTGTTGGTTTGTGTCTTCTGACCATTTTTTGACTTGATTATTTATTTTTTTGAGTGTTGAGTTTGAGAAGTTCTTTATAGATCTTAGATATCAGCCCTTTGTCTGTGTCATTTGCAAATATCTTCTCCCATTCCATGGGTTGCCGCTTTGTTTTGTTGACTGTTTCCTTTGCTGTGCAGAAGCTTTTTATCTTGATGAAGTCCCAAAAGTTCATTTTTGCTTTTGTTTCCCTTGCCTTTGGAGATGTGTCTTGAAAGAAGTTGCTATGGCTGATATCAAGGAGGTTACTGTCTTTATTCTTCTCTAGGATTTTGATGGATTCCTGTCTCACATTGAGGTCTTTCATCCATATAGAGTTTATATTTGTGTATGGTGAAAGGGAATGGTTGAGTTCCATTCTTCTGTATATAGCTGTTTAGTCTTCCCAGCACCATTTATTGAAGAGGCTGTCTTTTTTTCTACTGGATATTTTTTCTTGCTTAGTCAAAGATTATTTGACCATAGAGTTGAGGGTTCATATCTGGGCTCTCTATTCTGTCCCATTGGTCTGTGTGTCTGTTTTTGGGCCAGTACTATGCTGTCTTAATGATCACAGCTTTGTAATATAGCTTGAAATCAGGCAACGTGGTTCCCCCAGCTTTGTTTTTCTTTTCCAACCTTTCCTTGGTGACTGGGGTCTTTTCTGGTTCCATACAAATTTTAGGATTGTTTGTTCCAGCACTTTGACAAATGCCATTGGTAATTTGATTGGGATGGTGTTGAATGTATAGATTGCTCTGGACAGCATAGACATTTTATCATTGTTTATGCTTTTGATTCATGAGCATGGAATGTTTTTCCATCTTTTCATGTCTTCTTCAATTTCTTTCATGAATGTTCTGTAGTTCCTGGACTTTAGATCATTACCTCTTTGGTTCAATTTATTCCAAGGTATCTTATGGTTTTTGGTGCTATTGTAAATGAAATCGATTGTATAATTTCTCTTTCTAGAGTTACCTTGTTAGTGTATAAGAAAGTGATTTCTGTGCATTGATTGTGTATCCTGTCACATTACTGAATTGCTGTATGAGTTCTGGTAATTTGGGGGTGTATTCTTTTGGGATTTCCACAGAAAGTATCATATCATCTGTAAAGACAGAGAGTTTGACTTCTTCTTTGCCAATTTGAATACCTTTTATTTCTTTTTGTTGTCCGATTGCTGTTGCTAGGACTCCTAGTACTATGTTGAACAATAATGGTGAGAGTGGGCATCCTTGTCGTGTTCCTGATCTTAAGGGAAATGCTCTCAGCTTTCCCCCATTGAGAATGATATTCACTGTGGGGTTTTTCATAGATGGATTATGAAATTGAGGAATGTTCCCTCTATCCCTATACTCTGAAGAGTTTTAATCAGGAAAAGATACTGTATTTTGTCAAATGCTTTTTCTGCATCTATTGAGAGGACCGTGTGGTTCTTGTCTCTTCTCTTATTGATTTGTTCTATCACATTGATTGATTTGCAAATGTTGAACCACCCTTGCATCCCAGTGATAAATCCCACCTGGTTATGGTGGATGATCTTTTTTTTTTTTTTTTAAAGATTTTATTTACTTATTTGACAGACAGAGACCACAAGTAGGCAGAGAGGCAGGCAGAGAGAGAGGAAGGGAAGCAGGCTGCCTGCTGAGCAGAGAGCCTGATGCGGGGCTCAATCCCAGGACCCTGAGATCATGACCGGAGCCAAAGGCAGAGGATTAACCCACTGAGCCACCCAGGTGCCTGGATAAACTTTTAAATGTACTGTTGGGTCCTCTTAGCTAGTATCTTGTTGAGAATTTTGGCATCCATATTCATCAGGGATATTGACCTGAAATTCTCCTTTTTGATGGGGTCTTTTCCTGTTTTGTTTTGTTTTTTCCTTTGCCTGGTTTTGGTATCAAGGTCATGCTGGCCTCACAGAATGATTCTGGAGGTTTTACTTCTGTTTGTATTTTTTGAAACAGCTTCAGGAGAATAGGTATTATTTCTTTTTTGAATGTTTGGTAGAATTCCCCAGGGAATCCATCAGGTCCTGGACTCTTCTTTTTTGGGAGGATTTTATCACTGCTTCGATCTTGGTACTGGTTATTGGTCTATTCAGGTTGTCAGTTTCTTCCTGTTCCAGTCTTGGTAGTTTTATTTAAGTTTATTTAACAAACACCTATATATTTTCTTCCAAACATGGTTCAAAGTACTTTATAAATATTAACATTTTTCTTTTTTTTTCTTTTTTAATTGAAGTATAATTAACAGAGTTATATTAGTTTCAGGCATACAATATACTGATTCAACAATTCTATACATTACTCAGTGCTGATCACCATAAGTGGACTCTTAATCCCCTTCACCTATTTCACCCACTCACTTACCTACCACCCCTCTGGCAACCACCAGTTCTCTGTATTTAAATTCTATTTTTGTCTCTTTTTTCCTTTGTTCATTTGTTTTGTTTCTTAAATTCCCCATATGAGTGAAATTATATGGTATTTGTCTTTCTCTGACTGACTTATTTCACTTAACATTATACCTTCTAGATGCATCCATGTTGTTGAAATGAAAAGAACTTATCCATTTTTATAGGTAATAATTTTATGAGTAATATTCCATTGTGTGTGTGCATCTGTACCATATCTTCTTTACCCATTCATCTATGGATGGGCACTTGAGTTGCTTCCATATCTTGATTATTATAAACAAAGCTGCAATAAATATCGGGCTGCATTTATCTTCTCAAATTAATGTTTTTGGGATGCCTGGGTGGCTCAGTTGGAGAGCATCTGCCTTTGGCTCAGGTCATGATCTCAGGGTCTTGGGCTTAAGTCTTCCGTCTGGCTCCTTGCTCAGTGGAGAGCCTGCTTCTCCCTCTGCCTCCCACTCCCCCTGCTTATGCTTTCTCTCTCTCTCTCTCTCTCTGACAAATAAATAAAATATTCTTAAAAAATTACTGTTTCCATTTCCTTTGGGTAAATGTCCAAGAGCAGAATTACTGGATCATATTATATTTCTATTTAATTTTTTGAGGAAACTCTGTACTGTTTCTACAGTACATTCCCACCAACATTGTACAAAAGTTCCCTTTTCTCCACATCCTTACCAACAGTGCTATTTTTTGCCTTTTTGATTCTAGCCATTCTGACTAGTGTAAGGTGATATCTCATTGAGGTTTTGATTTGCATTTTCCTAATGATGAGTGATATTGAGCATCTTTTCATGTGTATGTTGGCCATCTGTATGTCTTCTTTAGAATGTCTATTTGGGTCCTCTGCTCATTTTTTAATTGGAATGTTTTGGGCTTTATTGCTGTTGAGTTGTATAAGTTCTGTATATATTTTGGATATAACCCCTTATCAAATACATTATTTGCAAAGACCTTCTCCCATTAAGTAGGTTGTCTTTTTGTTTTGTTCATGGTTCCTTTTGCTATAAAATTTTTTTTATTTTATGTAGTTCCAATAGTTTAATTTCCCTTTTGTTTTCCGATATTAACTACTTTAATTCTTACAATTCCTTCTGAGGTAGATACTAATATTATTCTAATTTTACAGATATGGAAACTAAGACGTATAGATTTAACATATCTAAAGTCACACAGCTAAGGTCAAAATATATATATATAAAATACTTAAAGTATCTCATATGAATGTAAAGTAGATATGTATCAAAATGTGACTAATTAATAAGGGAACTAACAGGAAGTAAACGTAGTTCAAAGGGCATTTAGAGAACAGGTATTTCTCTTATCAGTTGGGAAAGGTATACTGAAAAAAGTTTGCTAAATTAGAGACAAAACTGGTTAATGTCTTATAAGTCAATAAAACTATACTCCTTGGAGTTATCTTCCGTATAATACAGAAACTATTTGCATTTCTCGAGAATAATTTATAAATTAACACATAACCAGAGAGATTATAGGTCTTATTATATTTAAAAAAAATTAAAAAGCAAATTAAATAGTCCTCCAGTGGGCCTGTTAGATGATGTCATATAAAAAACACTTTCATATAAAAAACAGATATAATTACACTTTTGTCTCATTTCCAAGTTTTGGATACAAACCCAATGGTTTGGTTATTAGAGCTGAAATGTGGCCACATTATACTGCATCTCTAAATGATAGAATTCCTTCCCCAGGTAAGTCTTGGCCAGTAATATTTTGTATGGTGTTAAAAAACACTATTTTGCTTTTATAATCTAAATATTATAAAGGCACATCCGTCTCCAAAGGCCTGCATTTTTAAGAAAAGTTATCCCTCCTGTGATTCTCCCTTCTGTTCCATTGGGTAGGGAAAGGTGGCAGGGAGGTGGGAAAAATATGTTCCTGGGAAGATTAAAGCTGCAGATTCTTGTGGACCTCTGATTGGGGTAGAGGCTGATGTTCTTGGAAGAGGAACTGAGGACAGAAACTTCGCAGGTATCTCTAAGAGTCTGTCCTGCCTTCACTTATTGAAGTCTTCCTTTTTGGGCTAGAGGAATGGGCACTGACATTAGGTTCTTAAAAATATTTATTGTGCTTTTTAAAAAACATCGTATGAGGGGCGCCTGGGTGGCTCAGCGGGTTAAAGCCTCTGCCTTCAGCTCAGGTCATGATCCCAGGGTCCTGGGATCGAGCCCCGCATCGGGCTCTCTGTTTGGCTGGGAGCCTGCTTCCTCCTCTCTCTCTCTCTGCCTACTTGTAATCTCTATATGTCAAATAAATAAATCTTTAAAAAAAAAAAACATCGTATGAATAAGAAATTGATAAGTAGTATATAAAAAGTTATCTTGTTGGTTGAGGCCTGGCTGATAAGTGTAGTGGATGTGGTATATAGAGAGTCTTGTACCAAATACAGTGAATTTCTAAGAAAACCAGATCCATTGAGTATCTTTCAGTAGGCTATATTCCCTAGAGATTTTTTTTTTTTCAAAACACAGACTTGCTGGTGATCTATCCTTTATCAGCTTAGTTATTTAATTTCTGCTGCCCTTTTATTGATTCTGGGCATGTGTTATCTTAGTAAGACTTAGTTTCTGTCAGTTTCCTCTCACTCATTGTTGCTAGGACTATATTTAAGATCTTCCATTTCTGTGGACTTGTTTGGGACCTACTACCAGATTCATGGAATAACGATCTCTTTTGTGACTTCTCTGTTGCTAAGTCCCTAACATAGAAGAGTAAGTGTTCTCTGTCTCAAAAAGTGGGTCACTCACCACTGTTCATTACTGCATCTTCTGGGGGACCGTTGATTTCCTATTATAATTTAGTCTCACAGAAGTGTAGATAGGCAGAAAGATGACTCTTTCCATTTGCAGTGGCCTGGAAAGGAGGAATATGGAAGGAATTAAAGTTAACTTAGGAAAAAAATGGTAGGTAAGAAAAAGATTTGAGAAAGAAGTATAAAAGATGAAATACTGTATTCATTGGCACGAGTGAAATCGTAAGGCCCTGAAATACAGAAAGGGTTCTCCATCCCTTGGTAGGTAGGGATCAATGGTAGAGGTATACTATTTGTAAAGAACAAGCAAGAAGTGATTTTGAGTCATTCTTTTTGCCATGACTTGGGCTCACTCCTTCATTTCTCACTTTCTTCATGCTTCATGTATTAATTCATCATATATTGGACATCTCAGTATAGTACTAAATTCAGAATATAGCAGTGAAAATGTTACTTGGCTCTGACCCTCATATTGCTCACAGTTTTCTACTTTTTATTATAATTTCAAGTTTGCTGATATATGGTGAAAAAATTAGAATTGTTCAACAAAATCTTATCATCAAGCTAGATAAGTTAGCTGAAGTATTATATATATATATAGGTATAGATACACACATATATACACACATATAGTTATAATGTATAAAAAATGTTACTGGATATATATAGTATTTCATGAAGTTACAACCCTATAGTGGTCTTTATTGATTTATATCTCCATTTGCTTCCTATCAATTCATTCTATTAATCTCCTGTGATATGACCACTGAAAGGTTATGATTAATCTCCCCATTGTCCAATGAATGATCTCTTCTACTTCTCTATTGTCCTTGACTCCTCAGAACATTTGATGGTATTGAATACCCCTTCTTCCTAACCCTCCTTCTCTCTTCCTTGAATTCCTATCCTGGTTAGGTCATGGGCTTTGGTGTCAGCCCAAACTACTTTGGATCCTTGTTCTGCCACTTTCTGACTTTTGACTCAGGAAGCAGTCTCTGCTTTGTGCCTCACTTTGCTCATTTATAAAATAGGAATAGTATTACTCCTTATGTCATAGGGCTTCACAAGGTGAGGATTAAATGAGATAACATTTATGGGACAATGTAGGAAGGCCTCCACTCAACCCCTTTTCCTTCCCTCCAAGTGTGTCCTATGTCCAAGTCCTATGAGCCCGTGTCATCTCAACTGACACCCTGTCTTCTGGATCTCATTCTTTCCTGTGGCTTCATTTCACCCTGCTAGATGAATGAGCCTGGCTCTCCAATCACTATCTCTAATCCTGACCTCTAAACCAAGTGTCAGCCCCACCTTACTACCCAGAGTGCTCAGTATCAAAGATAAGGACACAATCTTCATTTTTCAGAAACAATCTAGTATAATATTAGTGGTTCACTCCCAGGGTGCTGTGGCAGAGGAGGGAGAAACAGGCTGGATGAGATGGAGTAAAGCTGGGGTGACCATCTGTCCCTAATAGCTTAGACCAATCCTAGATACTGCATATTGTCCCACTGTCCTTTCACTTTCAGTCGGATCCCCTTTATGACAATACATTATTTGGTCACCTTAGTTAGGACTATTTGAGCGTAGATAGTTGGTTGAATCACTCCATTTACCTGCTTGTTCATTTGGTCTTTTACTCAACAAATATTGACCTTTTCCTCTGGGTCAGGCCCTGGGGACAGAGAACTGAAAGAGATATGATCCCCACTCAAGAAATTCACAGTCCAACAGATGGGATATATAGTAAGCTAACCTTGGAATAATGTGATCAGGGCTGTGACGGGGTTAACCCAAGATGCCGCAGGAAAGCCAAGGACAGAGAGGAGAGAGAATTACCACATGAAGGGTATGTTTGGGAATTGAAGGGGTATGGATGGATCTGGTGAAGGGTCTAAAGGTTTTCCAGAGTAGATGCCAGGAAAACAACTAGCATTGTGAAGTTAATATATTAGGGTAATAATCTAGGGAAAGGAGAGGGGTAAAGACTTTGGGCATGTATGAAGAATAAAGTTTTATTTTTATTTTTTTATTTTATTTATTTGACAGACAGAGATCACAACTAGGCAGAGAAGCAGGCAGAGAGAGAGGAGGAAGCAGGCTCCCTGCGGAGCAGAGAGCCCGATGTGGGGCTCAATCCCAGGACCCTGGGATCATGACCTGAGCCAAAGGCAGAGGCTTTAGTCCACTGAGCCACCCAGGCGCCCCCCGAAGTATGAAGTTTTGACCACATCATATCCCAGGCTTCAGAGAATCTCTTAGCAAAAGAAAAAAAAAAAAGGCAAAGGTAGGACTCCAGGTGTTTTCTTTCCTTCACAAGGCTCTTTACTTCCTCCTGCTTGATATCAATGCCCCAAAGTCTTCCCTCATAAAGAGAAGTTTAAAAATGGTCTTCTAATTAAGACATAATTTCCAGTGCTCGCTTCGGCAGCACATATACTAAAAAAAAAGACATAATTTCCACACCATTTTGAATTTTCTATTAATTTTTAAACATAGTTTATCATTTTAGGAATTTTATTTTGCCAATTTCTTCAAGAAGAATAGAGCAAAATGTGTGCAGCAATCCCTAGCAATGTTTGGGGGATGGGGTAAAAAGTTAAAGTTTTGTGTTTCAAATTAGCCTCTGTCTCATATACAGAGTAAACTGGTGCTTCCAAGGCCATTTGCCAGTAATGCCCCAATTGTCTCCACATCCACCAGCCCTTGAACAGGCTTCCCATTAACTGTTTCCAGCCATAGAGAACCTTAGGGAAATGTTTGAGAAAGGTTTTGATCCCAGTTAGTGAGGATATGTATACCTCTTTAGCTTGTAGTGTGCATGTAGTTTTTTTGACATGCCATCTTATGGAGTATTTTAAATTTGTTGCTTTTGCCAAATTGAGATTTTGTTTGCAAATAAAACCCAAGTTAACTTGAGCTGAAAAGGGAATCTATTGGAAGGACATTGGTTAGATCACAAAATCTACAGGAGGACTGGAAAACTATACTTGAAAAACTGGCAACCAAGACCACACTGAAGAATTTGCTAAGGACACCATTCTGGCACCATTGCTAACAGGCAGCTTCCTCTGTGCCACTGGATTGCTCCAACTTGTGTTTCTGGGCCCTTGGCTTACACAGGGTCCCCAGAAACTCTCTCTGATTCTCCCTCTGCTTCATGGCACTCACTGTTAACTTAGCTTTTAGGCAAGACCATTAGACTCTCTGATCCTGGTAGCTGTAGGCAAGTAAATAGAAAAAACATCCTACCCTTAGAGGATGTCTCCCATTTTTCTTGGGGTCTCCACTCTACCCCAAAATGAAGGCTGTATGGATTCAGTAAAGAGAAAAAGGGGGAGGAAAAAAGAGAGAGACAGTTCAAATGTATTATATACTTAAATATGAAAGGTAAGACAATAAGGCTTCCAGAAGACAATCTGTGAAAGTATCTTCATGACCTTGAAGTAAAGATTCCAAAGTAGGACACATAGTGGGCGTTGGTGGTATAGTGGTGAGCATAGCTGCCTTCCAAAGTAGGACACAAGCAGTAACAAAAATAGAGTGATAAGCTGGGCTTCAATAAAATTAAGAACTTCTGTTCACTAAAAGATGTTACAGTGTGACTGAAAAGATAAGCCACAAAGTAGAAAAATTAGGGGAAGGTATTTGAGAGATTTGCTATATATTCAATATATATAAAGAACAACTAAAAGAGAGACAAACCAATTTTTTTTTAAATGGGCAAAAACCTGAACAGGAACTCCACAAAAAAGGATATTCAAGTGTCCAGTAACATATAAAAAGACGTTCTCTGATGACCGCATTAGTCATCATCGAAATGCCAATGGAAACTGTGACAAGATATCACCATATACCTCTGAATGGCTAAAATGAAAGTGATTGACAGTAGTAAGTGTTGGTGGGGATGTTGAGTGACTGGAACACTCATATATTGCTGATGGGGTTGATACAATCATATTGAAAACATTTTAGCAGTATTTAACTACAACTACCTTATAACTCAGCAAATTTACTTTTAGGTAATAGCCAATGTGTGTAGATATCCATCAGGAGATAAGCATGCAAATCATCATAGCAGATTTAACAGCTTTATCCATAGTAGCTTCAAACTAGAGACAACCTACTGTCCATCAACAAAACATAAAAATAAATTTTGTGATATCCATACTGCTTGGTAACAACTAACACACACATGAATTCATCTTAGACATAATATTGAGCAAAAAAAGAAAAGCCAAGAGTACATACTGTATGATTTCAGTGATATGATTTTCAAAAGCAAGTGACATTGACCTAGATTGACGGAAGCCAGAAAAGTGTTGTTGGGGTATGTGGGAGAGACCAAAGGGAACGTTCTAGGTTTGGGGGCATTGGCAGTTTCAACATCTTGCTCTTGTGCTATACGCTGAGATGAGAATACTTCATTATATGTTTGTTTCACTTCAGTACGGATGTTTTTAAAAGGTTGCCCACAGTAAGGTTCAAGGCCTCTATCTGGTTTTCATTAAATAACTATATCCACATGGTAATAATTAAATAAGGTAGAAAAGGGGACACCTGGGTGGCTCAGTCATTAAGCCTCTGCCTTCGGCTCAGGTCATGGTCCTGGGCTAGAGCCCTGCGTCGGGCTCCCTGCTCAGTGAGAGGCCTGCTTCTCCCTCTCCCACTCCCCCTGCTTGTGTTCCCTGTATCTCTGTGTCTCTCTCTATCAAATGAATAAATAAAATCCTTTAAAAAGTTAGTAAAATAGGATAGAAAACTCAAGGATGAAAACAGATGATCATTCTTCACCTCTCCTTATTTCTAGTACTAATTGGTAGATTTAATTAATCAGATAATTAATTTTTAAAGATTTTATTTATATTTGACAGAGAGAGAGAGAACAGAAGCAGGGGGAGCAGCAGGCAGAGGGAGAGGAGAAGCAGGCTCCCTGCTGACAGACAGCCCGACGTGGGGCTCCATCCTAAGACTCTGGGATCATGACCCGAGGCGAAGGCAGACGCTTAACCAACTGAGCCTCCCAAGCACCCTTGCCAGATTTAACTTTAAAAACAATTTCTTCTTTTAATTCTTTAACCCTAAACAATGTATTTATACTTTAGTTTCTTGATTAATATATATTGGCTAACTGGGGTTTTCCCTATGAACGAAAGATTTGGATCACATACATAATTTCCCCCTTCACTCTCTCTAATATTTTATAATTTTATTTTTATTATCTGTTTTTGTATTATAACTTCAAATAGTATACTAAACTGTCATACCTTGTCCTATCAACATTCAACAGTATCTTTCTGCACCAACTTTATAGAATAAGGATAATGGCAGTCCTAGAACTTCTTTCGTACTTTCTTCCCAATTCTACCTCCTTCTATAAGCTCTCTTTTTCATTGGCGTGGTTGTTAACATTTACATTTTGTTCTGAAAACACAAGCAAGTCTTCTCGGCTTTGACCATAGAATGACTTGGAAACATTAAGCAATAAATATTATTAATATTGTTACTACATATATATTGAATGTTGAGGGGCTTAGTAGTGGTCTAGAATTTTATTTCCTTCTCTATCCATTCAGTGCAATGGTCACTGAGCTGTTCATGAAGTATGCTTCTAACATTAAGGTAAAAACAAATGATTACACTCTATTGATTCCTTTAAAACATACATACCTCTGCATTCAGAGACCAGTGAGCTAAAAAAAAAAAAAAAAAAAAGACAGTAAGTCCCCTCCTACATTCAATTAACAATGGCAGAACACAAATAGGATAACCAAAATACAAACTACTATTCAGTAAGGGAAAACTGAGAGACACAGCCTATTGTACAGGTGTGTAGCAATCCTGAAATCCTGTTGGTAGCTGCTACCTGGGACCAGACTCCTGGAGGTGAAGAATGTTCTTGGTTCTGTGATCAGGGAGGAGCTCCCCATCCCTGTTCTCAGAGGTTCTTTCTTTTCCCCTGTTCTTGACCACATTTGAAATGGGAACTGGAGAATATATCCTTTTTAGTGTTTTAGCAGCTTTCTCAACCCATCTCCTTGCCATAGAATATTGAAAGCCCAAGTGTTGATTTAGGTCTTTAGCAATCCTTGATGATTTTGGCTCGGGCACATTTTAGCTAAGCAGCTCTCTGAAGAACTTGGCCAGCTCCTTACATATTTGATTCTAATCAGCATTCTATGCTAACATGTACAGCAACAGTTTTTTAGAAACATGTTTTCTCTCCCATCACCTTCCTCTCACATGTGGATATCTTGAATCTGTCATAAGGGTTAGGAGAAAAACCACATGTTTATCCTCCTCTCTGAGTTATTTTGACTGACTAAAAGGATTTACTGGTCTCAAAGTCTTGACTGGGTCTTGGTTCTGAGACACAGTCCCTTGGGAGGTTAACAATGGGTGTGACAACCATATTTTTCAATTTGCTTTTCCCTTTCATGCTGCTTGTTCTTCGTCTGGGATCCTTGTCTGTCTTTCTGTTTGTTTCAATAGGAATCCTGACCAGGGATCTCTGAATGTGATGGATCATGGTCATTCCTACTTCACTTAAGGGAATTCCTTATTACTCACAAAGGAATTTACAAATCAACAGATTTAATAGAACATTATATAAAAATACTTGAAATTCTATACCTGGAGCTGTAAAGATCATGGGGATACATGAAGTTCATGTTTATGGTCATAGTAACAATAAGACTGCCACCTCTGATGAGGTCCCCATTTTTGGTGTTTGAGAGGAGCCCTGGATGCCCACTGATGTCTGGTTTGGGGCAGATAAGGTGGCAGAAGAGATAAAAATGTATCAGTAAGCTGAGGAATGGCGTGGTATTCTGGTAGTTGAACACAACTCTGCAAGAGAGAAAAGACATTGTGTTATAAGGTTCTGTACCAGGAGTGACAGACCAGAGATGACTATAAGTTTCATAGGTTTTCGACACTGAAAATAGACCCACTCTTTGGGGGTGGCTGATTAGGATCTGTGCTAGTATATAAAAGAGGCAGAGATTGGATGGGATGGTGGGTATCCCTCAAGGTGAGGTGGTACATCACAGTAATCTATCCATACAGAAACGAGTGGAAAGAAAACTACTTAAACCTGGCCTTTGAAACCCAATACTGAATTTATAGGCAAGATCCAAATGGAACCAAAAAAGCCCATAGCCAGACATAGAGTAGATGGGTAGAGAGTAGAGGGCAGTGATGGGACTGGCCATTCTTTGAGGTGGGGGCGGCAGTAAGTTTTTGAGCTGAGTGGAAGGCAAGCTTTCTTTTGTGGTCCAGAAGGAGTAGTATTTGAGCCCAGGGGACATGGCCATTACTTCCCTGATGAAGAGAAGGGTGTTGTTGAGCAACAGATGATAGTTGTGTCTAAGTAAAGGTTGGTCTTCTGAGAGAAAAGAACAGGTGTCAGCTCCCCACCGAGGGTGCCGGGAAATCCACCCACCTCTCTCAAGGGCATGGTGGCACGGGGCCCAGGGGAGGCAGGCAGGCTCCCAGGGTCATCAGTTGCCTGGTGTATGGAATCAATGAGATGGACTCAGACATGGCATCTCTCTTTACCTGTCTCTGGTGGAGGAGGGCACCTGCTAGCCCTTTAGGAGCACTCGAGAGTGTGGTTGTATGGGATTGTCACTGTCAGGACAGCAGAGAGGAAAAGACTGAGGGATTTGAGGCTGGAAGGTCTGGGTTCCAATTCCATCTCCAGGACTTTCTAGTTCAGTGACTCTGGCCAGCTAACTTGGGCCTTTTTGGTTTCTTTCCTCCACCAGTGAAAAACAGATAATAATATTAGTTCCTAAATCACTTCACAATATATACATGTATCAAATCATCACACTGTAGACTTTAACCTACACAATGTTATATGTCAATTATATTTCAATAAAGCTGAAAAAAAATAATAGTACCGATATCTAAGGATGTTGTGAAGGTTAAATGGCAAAGTTCTTTGTGCAGTCTCTAACATCCAGTAAACATGAATTAAATGCCAGCTCCCGTCAATATTATCTTCCCCATTTCCTGGAACCACGTGATGTGTCCCAGGCCAAGGCAGTGAAAGGAGTTCTTTGTAATTCAATCCAGGGCTGAGAAGGAGACAGTTACTCTCTTAGTATATGGTTTTTTAGGTGTACCACTGGCTCACGAAGGTAGCCCCATCCGTCTCTCTCTCCCATACCCCTCCCTCCCCCCCCGGTGGAGAAACTAAAAGGCAGAGATGGTGGACAGCCCTTTCTGGGGGGTGTGACACAGCTGGAGATGGGAACTGGGTGAGAGAAGGGGTTAAGGAAAGGGGGACTGTGGGAAAGGGGAAATTACCCGAGGACAGCATTCATGATTATTTGCTGACATCTGTAGAGGCGGCCAGGATGCCGGTGGAGAGGCCCTGAGTCTGTGAATAGCACACTGAGGCAGCCTGCCTCTGCCAGGGCTGGTGCTCAGAGGAACAGTACTAAGAGGCAGCTGACCTCTACCAGGGCAGTCCCGAGGCTCTGTCCCCCTGGGGTTTCCGAACGCAGTGAGCTGTAGAACCTGTAACCAATGGGGCATTACTGCGGCTGTCGTAAGGACATGCTGGTATAGAGTGGGAGTGGGGACCAAGAAGGGAAGGCAGGAGTCTCTTAGAAGGGGACAAAGGGGAGAGAGAAGGGCAGGCAGGAGTGAGATGGTGGGTACATGGGGGAGTCTCACCGTCCTCATGGGAGTGTAGGGATCCAACTCTCCCTGTGCATTTCCTGCCAGTTGTGATTGGGCAAACCCCTTAGCTTCAGCGCCTAATTTCTGCAGCAGCTGAGCTGCCTGGAACCACGGTTGCCATTTATTTTCTCCAAGCCCTGTGTTTAAGGCGTGATGAAAAACAACCTGACGGCCCAAGCACAACTGCCCCATATGAGAGACCATTAAGATAAAGTCCCACGTAAGTGGCCCTAATAAAAGAAATTTATCACAAGACATGGAGAGGAAGGTGTCTTTATTCACTAGGTGAATAACACCAGGCATTGTCAACGTAGCTTTTCAAGGCTCAGAAATTATCATTCATTCTCCAAATTACCAAGCGCACAAGAATTACTAAATGGTGCGTTATCACTCCCTCTCAGCGAGAGGATGTCTTTGTTTAACGTTTGATTACAAATGGCTTTCCTACGATTATCATCAATAAATCACAGGTAAGTGTGTCCGTGGCTGGGACCAATGCAGAGAGACTTCTAAGCCACTGGGAAAAGGAAGAACAAAAAGTGTGTGAGAGCCGACCCTTGACGGAGGCTGGACTTTCAGGACTTTCTTTGTTGGGGGCCTGGCGGGGATACCTCAGAAGCAGAGCATCCGCTCTGTCCATTGAGAGGAGGTGGGAGTCTGAGGTGGTTTGATGGTGTGCCTTCAACCCCGTTTGCCACCACATCTGGGGACAGAGTTTCACATCCCTGAGGAGAGGTCGTGTCTGAGAGAGTGCACAAGAGAGGGAGGAAAGGTTTCTGTGTGTGCAAGGAAAGGGGGCCTTGTGGGGTGACACAAAGGGTAGGAGGAAGAGGGGGTGGAAGGAGAAAAGGAGAGAGGCTGGGGGAGGAGGAAAGGCTAGAGAATGACACAGGGGAGGACAAAGCCACAGAAGATAGCAAAGGGGAGGAACATGGTTCAGTCCAGGTTGGCCTCTGCACCTTTCCAGGTGGCCCCACGCACTTGCCTGCCAGAAGCCAGGTCCCAGGCCCTCCTGCTGACCCTCCCTCCACAGTCTATTGACTCAGCCCTCAGCTTCTTGTCTCCTTGGGTCACCAAGTCCTGTCACTAGAACCAGGCTTTGTGATTTGCTTATGTCTTCTTCCCTTTTAGAATTTCCTTGATGTCTTTTTTTCTCCTTTTTCAGTGATTATCAGCCCTCCCTCACTCCCTCAGACCCCATATCCCCACACATTTTTCTTTCTTCTGAAAGAAGAAAGACATCTCTGAAGCTTTGTGTAAGAAATTCTCTCCTATCACCGGACTCCAAGAAACCTCCTAAGTCCATGTTTCTAATGCAGAGGGAGTTTTTAGGGGAACTGGGCACAGGGTTGAATTGGTTGTAAGTTCAATTCCATGACACATGTAGTTTCCATACATGGGCAAAGGACATTCTTGTCCGAAGACTATGATAATACAGGTGGAGAGACAACTCTAAAGAATCAGGCAAGCAGTGGTGCCAATAACCAGACCACAGAGGTTTTGGGAAGTCTGCTGTGAGTTTAGGGGTGCAAAAGAGCATGAAACACGGCTTGCTTTCAGCATACGTACACCGCAGGAGAGGATATGCAAGGCAGATAGGAGAGAGCATGAGCCTGAATTGAGGGTTTGCTGGGGGAAATTTTGAGAAACACATCAACAAGACTGGCTAGACAAAATTTTAGGATGCCTCAAAGGAGAAATTCAGAAATTTGGATTTTATTGGCCACTGAGGATCTTTGAGAGGACAGAAAATGAAAGCAATGGAATTGTGATCGCTGTTGTCAGGAAGGAGAGAAGTTAGAGGATGAGCCCCTCATTCTGCGTTCCATCATTTCATTCATTCCTCCATTCATCCAATCTTTTATCCAGCAAATATTTATTAAAGGCCTACTATGTGCCAGGCAATGTAATGAGGGTATCTTGAGGGAAAGAGAGAGACAGTCCTTGCATTCATGAAGCTTATCTTTCTGGAAGGAAAGAAACAAAGGAGATTAGTAGAGTTTTAAATTCGTGCTGTGGAGAAAACAAACAGGTTAAGGATAGGGAGTCACTGGTGTGTAGAGAGCTACCACTCCTCTGGCTTGACTGGTCAGGGCTTTGCTCTCTGAAGAGGTAGACTATTTGAACTGAGACCCTCAGGCTGAGAATAACGAATCTCCTGAAGGAACATTTCCAAGAAGGACTTTGAAGGACAGAAAGAGATGAAAGTTTCTAGCAGTGATCCAGAGGAAGTGATGAGCCTCTGGACTCAGGCCCAACAGTGTGACTCAAGTATCAGCAGGCTATTTTGGAGGCAAAATTGAAAATTGAAGAAAATGCAATGAGTCCTTTGCCTCTGGCCAGAATCTGCTTGCCTGCTCTCCTGCCTCTGACTGGAGTGCCCACGCCGTGGTCACTGCTTTTTACCCAGGTCTCTCCAGACCATCTTGGAAGTGGGTCATTACCCTTGTGGGCACCAGCACAGGTAGGGAACAGAAGGGTCTCATTCAGCGGTGCCCATTGCGTGTCTCGCTTTGTGGTGAACATGTCACTTCTAGGTTCAGACAGACTGCCGACGCTACAGTCAGGACACTAGCTAAGCCGAGACAGTCATTTTGCCAAATTAGCAAAACAGAGGCACCAAGAAACAAAAAGCCACTCTCTTTCCATTTGCCACAAACATTTATCTTAACCCTCTGCTTCTATTTGGGAAAATCTGCCAAGGTGTAACTTGACTTTCTGAATGATTTCAGAGATTGTGGACATTGAATTACAAACTACCCCCATAGTAAAATTAATTGTGGCCCAGGCTTTCTGGGAACTCTTGAGGATTTAGATTTGATGGGTGTTTATGAGAGAGACAAAGGAACAAGAGAGTCAGAGGGGTGGAGAATGGAGATCCAGGATCCTACAAAGACTGCAGGATGGAAAGAGAGACAAAGGGAGGTGGTAACACAGTACAAACATGGTATAAAAGGGGGTGAGGTGGAGGGAGAAGATTGAGACAGACAGAGCCAAGAATGGAGAGGGCGAGGGAGGCACTGGGACTGCTGCCATGTGAAGGGGACAGTGTGAAGATTAAGATCTCTATCGGAGCTGTGGCTGGAGCGATTACAGTGTATTAGGGTCCTGTCAGTGTTGACAAACACTGCCCCAATTAGGAATTAGTTCCACAAGGCATCAGATAGTGAGGCTGCTGTTGACCTGTAAATGGATGGGTCTTCCCTTCCCTCTCTCTTATTCAAATAGGTGTAGCCTTTTCCTAGAACAGCCCAGGAAGTCCAGCCCCCCCCCCCCCCCCCACCAGGCTCCACCTAGAGCAGTCACCAGGGAATGCAAATGAATACCTTTCACCTGGTGTCTGATTTTTTTTTTTTTTGACACTAATATTCTGGTAAATACAAGTACTTTCCCTAAGAATGCATGTTCACCAACTGTAAAAATTTATTCTCCCCACACTTCCTCCAGCATCAATCTCCAGATTCATCGTTTACTATTGTTTCAAGGATGTCGTCTAGGGGAGGTGCCCATTTCAGGGCCAACAGTGAGTAAGTAATTTAAGATTAATCACCAGAGACGAGATCAAGAGGGCAGAGCACATACCACAGGCTCATATCTCTCCCCCCGAATCTGTAAGAATGATGGACAAATGGTATAGTTCTTGGGAGGAAAAGCCCACAACCAGAGTGGAAGATAAGAGGTGTCACTGATGTATCCCAAACTATGGGGACTCCCAGAGACATGAAGGCAGATGAAATCAGACAGTAGCAGGAAATGTCTGCAGAAGACCATTTCTGCAAAGGAGGATATGGCTGCTGGCAGGTATAACCACCAGGGGCCAGAGCTTCAGAACAGGAGGGGCTGCTGGGATTCAGAGTAAGAGCCTCACCTGGCAGGAGAAATGTCTTCAACTCCCCTCCCCTCTCTCTGTCAAGGCAGGCAATAAGCCATGGATGGGGAGGTTGGGCTTTTGCTCAGAAAAGGATGGTGTCTCAGGCAGTGGGAGCTTGTACAGAGCCCCCAATACTCAGGAATTGAGATCTTGGCTCATGCTGCCCAGCATGTGTTCCAAGCCTCTGCTATAATTTTGGAGGAAGGCTTCTACTTATAGGCTAAAGGGAATTACAAATAAAGACATGAGCACACAATCATTTGGGAAAGGCAAAACTATGAAAATGAGCCACTAATATCAAGGAGTGTATGTGCCGATGGAAGGAAATTGGGCTAATTAGAAGCAAAAAAAGAATAAGATATTAAAATAAGCATAATTAAAATCATTCCAGAGTCAGAGAGGATTTTGAATCCTAATAATCAAGTGAAGATTTAGAAATTAAATTGGGAAAATTTGCTTAGAAAATAGAACATTAATCAGAGAAGACATTAGAAGAAGAATAAAAACAGGGGCACCTGGGTGGCTCAGATAATTAAGTATCTGCCTTTGGCTCAGGTCACAATCTCCAGGTCCTGGTATGGAGCCCTACTTCAGGCTCCCCCTCAGTGGGGAGTCTGCTTCTCCCTTGCCCTCCGACTCTCCCGCCTTGCTTGTACTCTCTCTGTCTCTCCCTCTCTCTCTCAAATGAGTAAATAAAATTTAAAAAAAGATAAAAACAACTACCTATAAAAAGCATATCGGGTCCAGACAATCTTAATGATGAACTTTACAAACTTTCAAGGAATAGATAATTTTCATGTCATTTAAACTGTTCCAAAACATAAGGAAGAAGAAAGAGTTTTGAGAGAAGCTACTATATCGTTTTATGAAATTAGCAAACCTATCAACACAGCCTACCAAACAGTGCAAGAAAACTATTGGCCGAACTCATATATGAATTTAGACACAAAATTGTATTACAGATACTTTTCCGGTAAATATTTTGTTATATTACATGTATGATTATGTTCAGATGTCTAAGATCCTTTCAAAAGAATGCAGAAAAGTGTGCATATTTTCCAACTTCGTTTATCCTTGTAAATTTGTAAATTGCATTCCAGTTGCCAAAAGGCTACTAAAGAAACTCTTAATGGAAGTTATATTTGCACAGCGGAAATGGAATATTGGGTGGAGTAGGGGTAGATGGGAATATTTGCTTGTCACTTTATACTTTGTATTTTGTTTGAACCTTTTTTCTTTTTGCCCTTAAACGTGTTTACTTTTAAATTTTAAGAAGAAAAAAATAGAGGGGAAATACAATGGTTTTGACTGATCACTGATCTAGAGTCTAATACGCAGAACCCTCTCCAGGACTTAATGATTCTCTTGTTTGTGGGGTCAAGTGTCCCCCTGTCTTGGACAAAGATATTTGCATTCTGGGATCTCAAGAAGCAGAGGTAGGAAGAATGACTGATCACTACATAGAGACAGATGTCTGGTCCCTGTGAGGAAACCTTTTCTCAAAGTAGAGACAACAGAGATAAAATGGATTTCCTTGTTGGTTGTTGAAACAGTTTTTCCTCTTCAGACAGAAATCGAATGAGGCCAACCTGGAGTCGATCATTTAACCCTGAAGTTCCTGCTTCCTTCCTTAAACCTGATTATTAAGATCTAATAAAGGGAGTTAATCCTTGTTTTGACAAATCTATAAGCTTGAAGTTCATCTCTATAAATTCTCATATATATGACTACTTTTAGGGAAATTTTAAATGCTACAAACCAAAGATATATTATTTTAACATATTAATCAATAAGAGCTTTAGTTTTCACTTGATTAGTACTTACATTACATTCTTAGTAAGTTCTGAAGACTTATAAGGTTTTTAAAAATCCTTACTTTAAAATCCTTACAACAATCTCATTAGGCAAAGAGAAGGAATAATATTTCCATTTCAGAGTCCAGGAGCTAAGCTGCTCACTCAAGTTCACCCAGCCCAGTTCTCGCTGTTTAAGGAAGGCAGAGAGTCTGCTTCTCCTTCTGAGCTCTCTCCTCTCATATTCTCTCTCTCTCCCAAATAAATAAATAAAATCTTAAAGAAAAAAAAAAGGGAAGGCGCTTTCACTCTTCTACTACAAGTCTACGTTCATAAGAATTGCATCTTTAAGTCACAATACAAAAGTCCTGTCAATAGAATCACGGTCCCTTAGAAATGTAATAAGTGGGTGGGATACTGAAAGCCAAAGAAAATCCGTTTTTGTTTGTTGGCCTGTTTGTCCTTCTTCCTGAATGATTTTTCTGGGTGAATAGAGAGGGTTGATGCCTAAAATTTCCAGGCATTTTTAAAAAATTATTTTTATTAACATATAATGTATTATTTGCACCAGGGGTACAGGTCAGTGAATCATCAGTCTTACATATTTCACAGCACTCACCACAGCCCATACCCTCCCCAATGTCCATCACCCAGCCACCCTCTTCCTAAGCAACCCTCAGTTCCTTTGTGAGATTAAGAGTCTCTTAAGATTTGTCTCCCTCCCGATCACATCTGGCACTCGTCTTTGAAACAACCGTTTGCTTTGTACCCTGTGGACCTGGCCTCGGCAAAGCTGCACCTGGAGAGGCACAGGAGTCTGCGCCTCTGCGGAAAGGCAGGCTGTTCCGATCTGCCGTCCTGGCGGTTTCAGACAATTCCCGGGCTAGGCTTGTCACCGGCGGATGGATCATTCATTGGCGGTTGCTAATAGCCTGCCAACCAGCAATCGGATCCCGTAAACGGCTGAGTGGTCTTTTTCGTGAGTTGTTTACACTAGCCTGTGGAATCACTCAAGGCCAACCGGCCTTAAGTGAATTACTGACACGACCAGCCCAGGCCCGAGGGAGCTGCAATTAATGCGTTAATCACACGGAGCCCCCAGAGCCCCGGTGTTAACACAGGGGACTTAGCAGCACTCCACTAAGTTGTTGATGAGGCCCGTGGCGGGATGAAAACCCTTAGAATACAAATGTGACATCCCATGCCCCTTTATTTGTTAGTCAATAATCTGAATAACCCCAGTTTCACAGCTTCTGTGTTGGATTTGCTGTTCCTTTCTCTCCTCCGCTAATCGCCAGCGAGGCGTGATAGGGTAGAGACTTTAACTTTGATTTGAACCCCCCTCCCCCTCCCCCTAAATAAAAGCACAGGTTTTTATCCACATGCGTATATTGCATAGACATCAAAGGAAAAAAAAAAAAGCCTCATGCATTTCCATTAAAGCCGCGCGGACCAGGGGGAGGCACCAAGCTGGGTGCGGGCTTTTGAGGCGGTGGAAATTGATAAGGTTCATCTGCATACAAAAGGCTGAATGGAGAGGCAGCGGGGTGAGCGAGGTCGGACACCCAGATGGATTTTTTAATTCTGGGGAAAATAACACCACGCTCACAAGTGATAACTGAGCCTTTCTTCCCAACTCAGACCAAAATATGATTTCCATTTGTGCATTGGAGGAGAAGAAAATTATACAGAATTTCATTCTGCAGCATAATAAGGCTTCACACTGAATAATGCTACCATAAGGCAGTGTAATTACTGAAGGGCAGAAAATACACTTTCAGTTTATATCTAATCACAATACCACATTGTCTGCTTTGGAAAAAAAAAAACCAGGTGGGGGTGCAGCGTGTTGCTAGACTGTGAACGGGACTCTGGGGCGTTTGTTGGTCCAGAGCTTATCAGAGTCCTGAGAAAAGATGATGATGTGGGTGACTTGGCGGCCTCATCTAAGACTGGGTGCATCGGGGAGGTAGGACTTCTTCCTCTGAGGATCTCTAGATGTTTCTGCTCTTCTATAATGGCTTGTTCTGCTGTGCACTGACCTATTAAGACCGTGACTACAACACGGTGATCAAATAAACAACTGAGACGGCAGGCACTAAAAGAGAAAGAATCTGTCAAACTGTTATTGATTGGCCTGACTTTTGAAATGGCTACAGAGGATTTTGGTATGTGTTTCTTGTTCATACTACAAATTGTTCCTTCCATTTTGTGACCTATTTCTTATCCACATAAATAATTATGTTTATTATAAAATATTAGGAAACAGAAAAGTCCAGTGAGGAAAACCCTCAATTATTCCAACGCTCAGGAAAAAAGCAAAAACAAAAGCGAAAACAAAAAACTGTTAATATTTTGGTGACTTTTTTTGTGTGTGTGTGGTATGTGTACTTTGTTTTGTTCTGTTTCTTCCAGGATAATAGAATAGAGTTTCCTAATACCAAAACGTGTTCTTGTTTTAGATACAGTGTAAGAAGCCTCTAGAATTGATAGTCTCTAGCCCAGTAGTTCTCAAAAACATGTGCCTACAGTAGAATCACCTAGAGAGCTTGTTAAAACACAGATTGCTTGGGTCCCAAACCCAGTTTCTGAATCTGTAGACGTGGGGTGGGACTGAGATTTTACATTGATAACAAGTTCCTAGGTGACGCTGTTGCGGGTTTGGATACTATACTTTAAGAGCCACTGCCTCTGAGTTGTGAGGAGTGTCGTTGAGATAACCACAAGAAATGCAAGCTCCCGGAACGTGGGGAGAAATGCACAGGTTTTTGGGAGGTCTTGAAAATAGTATTATGTAACTGTAAAGCAAATTTATTGAAATAATCTCATTAGTAGTATGGTTGCCAGAATAATAGCCCCTCAAATATGTTCATACCCTACTCCCCAGAACTTGTGATTGGCAAGAGAGAATTAGCTTGCGAGTGTAATTAAAGTTGCTGGGGCATCTGGGTGGCTCAGTTGGTTGGTCAGTCAACTCTTGATTTAGGATCAGGTCATGATTTCGGGGTCCCGGGATAGAACCCTGCGTAGGACTCCCCACTGGGCAGGGAGTCTGTTGAAAGATTCTCTCTCCCTCTGCCTCTCCTGCACTCACATGCATTTTTTTTTTCTCTCTCTCTCTCAAATAAATCTTAAAAAAAATAATAAGTTGCTAACCAATGGACCTTGAGATGGGGAGATTGTCTTTGATTGTCTGGATAGACCCTATATAATCATAAGAGTCCTTACAAGGACCCTATATAATCATAAGAGTCCTTATAAGTGAAAGAGACAGCACAGTCAGTGTCATATCAGATAGATATGAGGATGCTGTGATGCTCGCTTTGAAGGTGGAAGAAGGAACCACAAGCCTAGGAATGCAGGTGGTGTCTTGAGATTGGCAGACATACAAATAGATAACCACACACACACACACACACACACACACACACACTGCTATCTCACACATTTCCGTCATTACTTCCTGAGCAACTTTCTTCGTCAGTGTGCATTGTTTAGATTCACTTACCGCCTGGACCCGCCAGACCTGGGGGATCACCATTGTCTCATGCCAGTTACAAGGGAAGCTCAGGAGGAGTAGGCTAAACCAGAGACCCTCACTGAGACCTGATGCTCTTGGTCTGGTCCCTAGGTGGATCTGGTTGATGGACACAACTCTGTTACCACCACGAATAAGCAAGTTGTTCATAAACATTTTCTAATTAAGGGACACAGAGGTCAGTGGCAGGAGATTTCTGCTTAAAGCCTGGTAATTGTGGTGCACATGAAATGTTAAGAAACTTGGGCCAGAGTGTACAGAATTTGCCAAGGATTTTGGGAAAGATAAGGTATCACTTATTTTGGTCTTTGATTCCCCTAGAGACCATCTCCAGCTTTAGTTAGAGCAAATAGACTTAGCAGATTCCATTGATCTATGTGTCTCTCCTGCCAGTACCGATCTTGATTACTGTGACTCTGTAATAAGTCTTGAAATTGGATAGAGTGGTTCTTCCCGGTTTATTTTTATTTTTCAGAATTGTTTTAGCTTTTCTAGTTCCTTTCCCTTTTCATATGCATTTTAGAATAATCTTGTCTGTATCTATGAAAAGATATTGAAAAATTTGGCTGGTATTTTAGTGGGAATTGCATTGAAACTGTGTATCATTTGGGGGAGAATGGACATCCTTACCATGTTGAATCACAGATTGGAAAAATCTGTGAACAGAGACAAACAGGATTTGTCTCTCCATTTATTTAAGTCTTTCGTTAACATACAAGCCACATGGATATTTTGTTAGGTTTGTGCTTAAGGATTCCCTTTTATTTTGAGTGATTATAAATGATATTATATTTTAAATTTTGGTTCCACATGTTCATTGCTGGCAGATGGAAATACAATTGATTTTTGTATCCTGTAACATTTACGAACTCCCAGTTATGGGTGTAAGATTTTTTGTTTGTTTGTTTTGGTGACTTTCTAGGTAGACATTTATGTCATCTGCAGGTAGGGAGTTTTAGTTCTTTTCCTGTTCTTGCTTTATTGCACTATGTAGGTATTCAATGTTGAATAGCTGTGGTGAGAACAGATATCCTTGCCTTGTTCCTGATTTGGGAGAAAGCATTTAGTCATTCATCTTTAAGTATGAAATTAGGTATAGGTTTTGTGTAGGTGCTACAGGTCCTTTGGCTAGAGAGAGCCGACTTTTGTTGCTGGTTTTGTTTGTGCTCATTGGCATTTGCAGGTTGTTGGCCTCTCTAATACCCAATGGGATGCATGAAGAAAAAGAAAGCCCAAGAAACTTACCAACTCAGGTCCCAAAATACCTATTTTTTTTTCTTCTTTCTACTTTTCAGAGTCTAGTTATAGTGATTTTATATAATGTCCTGTGTGCTTGGCTGTACTTAGTGAGGGGAGCAGGGAAAAGTATATTTACTTCATCTTCCCAGAAGTGGAAGTCTTACTGAATTTTTAAAATAGTCATAGGCAGAAAATTTCCAGCCTCTCTGTCCTCTCAGCATTGGTGTCTTGACTTTCTTTTTCCACATACATTAAGATTTTCCTGGTTCTTCTTTATATCCTGGACATTTTAATATTGTGTTTCGAGATTTTGCATCCTGTTTAAGTCATATGGAGAATGTTGATATTTTTGTGTTAATAGGCGGTTGACCCTGTCAAGTTGAGGCTGCAGCTTCTGATCTACCTTCTACGAGTACGGCGCCAGCGTCAGTTTAAATTACAAAGCCGTTGTTGTGCTCCTCCTATCTGTTTTGTGTGTGTGTGTGTGTTACCCAGTGGCCAGTCTGGTGTCTGGGTTGGTAATTTATCCTGTAATTCAGTTGTCAACGTCTAGGTATGCTATTTAGGGTCAGATCAATGTACTCATCACTCATGAGTAAATCTAGGATTTTATAAATGACTTTAAGGAACCAATTTTCTGAGCTTTTTATGATTTCCCTGGTACTTTCTGGCTCTCCAAGCCTTTCCCTTTTTCGATCCTTTGGCCAAAAAGTTGTGGCTTTATTATCTTGCTCAGGTGGCCTCTTTCAAGGATGGTGCCACATCTCAGACCAAGTGGTAGGATGATAGGGAGAGAAAAAAAAAAGTTTTGGGAGTTTTCCAACTCTTTAAGGAATTGTCCAGTTAGAGAGGAAGGTTACCCTCAGAATTTTTGGTACTCAGTATTCCCCTGGATGCCACTGTTGCTTCCACTATGAGATAGGTTGGTGGTGGGTGCACAAAAGAACATGGAAAAGAAGGGAAGAAATGGAATTTCTCTTCCTCTGAATTTTAGGGATTACTTATCTTTTTCTTTGAGGCAGATATAGATTTTCCTGGAGCTTCCTCTGCCTGTTCCCTGGTGCCCATATCCAGGTTTTGGGCTATGTGGAACTCAGGCTGAAAACAAAAACAAAAATGAAAACCAGTGTTGTATATTTACTTCTAAAAACATTTAATGTGCTAATGTAAATTATATATCTCCCAGAGGAAAAATTGCAGTTTGCGCATTGTCCGAAGATAGCTATTTCACTGGGCCCCCTCTTAGAGGGTTAAGAATCCCAAGAATCAAGGATGTCTGCCTACTCACATGTACCTGGAATGTACCACTCAGTTGGCCCAAGCCTGCTTCTAGAACCTGAATGAATGGCATCTTCCATAGATCCTTCCTCCAGAGAGTGGTATTCACATCACTGTGTCTGAGGCAAAGAGCAGCTGTTTGAAGGGGAGAAGGGTATGGATGGGATATGGATGCACAGGTGGGGGTGTCTACAGGCTTCTTGGCCTGGTAAGATGATAATGGGTATAGACTGGGGACCAGAGATTAGGGACTGCCTCTCTTCACCAGACATGGTCTAGTGTAAACACTCAGTAATCCAGAATTTCTGAACGTCAACCTGGTCTTCCATGTCATTTTGAGGGTATCTTTATCATGGTGGAAGGATGGAACATACTTTATTTAACAGTTTATCAGCTTGATTATAATCTTTATATGTAAGTATAGAACATATATCACCATTTAGGGTGGCCAACTGTCTGGGTTTGCTAGGGACTTTCTCAGTTTAGCACTGAATGTCCCATGTCCCAAGAAAGAGTTGATGACCTACCCCAGTTCTTGAAAATGTTCAGAGTGGATCTGGTCGTTCAAAGCATTTCTCAGACTTATTTGCTCTTGAAATCCTTTCCTCTGAACTCCCACCCCAACCTCAGAAACATCTCAAAGAAACTAGTGTAGAGACAATGAAATGTGTCATGGAGAAACACATCTTACGGAGAAACATCCTTTCAGTCCATATTTTCCGTTGGTTGAACACTGCAGAACTTTTCTAGTCAGTGAGTTTAAGGTTGTTGTAATTATTTTTTCAGCTAATAGGTTCATCTTTATAACCA
Source organism: Meles meles (assembly GCF_922984935.1). Taxonomy (NCBI): domain Eukaryota; kingdom Metazoa; phylum Chordata; class Mammalia; order Carnivora; family Mustelidae; genus Meles; species Meles meles. Next base: position 3,965,800 of record NC_060069.1, read on the forward strand.
CATTATAACTAAGAATAGCAAAAAATAATCTCACATTTTTATTGACTCCTACAAAGTGCTGAATCCCGTGCTAGGTGTTTTATGTGCACAGCTTCTAATCCGTGTAATAACTCTATGGGGTGGGTATTTTGGTCCATATTTTATAGTTGAAAAAACTAAGTGATGAGGTGGCAAATTTCTTAAGTCTATTCCCTTTTTATTGGAATAAGAAAGAAAAGTGAGATTCTTAAATTGGGTTTTGATGTTTAAAGATTCCACACTGACTATGGTAGGATACTTGGAAAAATATCAGATCTGACTTTCCAGGGGCTAAACCTAGATGAGGAAGAGCAAGTATTTCTTATGTACTTTCAGTTACTCAAAATTGCTCCTAAAGTTGTGTTGGTGAAGGTAGTATAGCCCTTTCTCTTTTAAAATTTCATAACTAAGGCTAAAAAAAAGCACGAAAAGCTTTGAATTTAAGAAAATTTGTTTTCCAAAATCCAGTTTCTTTTAAACAAATGGTGTCAAAATGTAAGAGGATTGTTATTCAGGCCTTCCTTTATATCCATCAGTAAAATTATTCAGTTTTATCATATGGTTCTTACATGGGAATTATTTTATTTTTGGTCATTACTATAAAAAAGATTCCTGTTATATTTTTAAAAGCAGTAGATTTTACATCATACTTAGGAGTCTCTGGGAGGAAGGGACAAGGCAGGAACAAGCAGGCTGAACTCTGGTATCCTCACCCCTGCTTCAACCAAGCAGCACCATGTTTGTTTACATTTTGAGATTCCAGATAAATTTTTAAGTTCTTTGTTGAAAGAACTATAAGTAAAATATAGCTTTAATTAGTCCTTATTATTTATTACATTATACTAGAAAGCAGTTGCATTCGAAATATTTATTCTTTTTTAACAGCTTTATTGAGATACAGTTAATATATAATTCACTCACTTAAAGTGTTCAACAGCTGTTAGTGTATTCATAGAGCTGTATAATCATCACCACAATCAATTTTAGAAGATATTCATTACCCAAAAGAAACTCCATAATTCTTTTTTTTTTGATACAAGTAGATGAAATGTATTATTTTTTTTCTTTAAAAAAATTTTTTTTTTCAGCGTAACAGTGTTCATTGTTTTTGTACCACACCTAGTGCTCCATGCAATACATGCCCTCCCTATTACCCTGCCCACCCCCTGCCCCTTCAAAACACTCAGGTTGTTTTTCAGAGTCCATAGTCTCTCATGGTTCATCTCCCCTTCCTATTTCCCACAACTCCCTTCTCCTCTCCATCTCCCCATGTCCTCCATGTTCTTTGTTATGCTCCACAAATAAGTGAAACCATATGATAATTGACTCTCTCTGCTTGACTTATTTCGCTCAGCATAATCTCTTCCAGTCCCATCCATGTTGCTACAAAAGTTGGGTATTCATCCTTTCTGACGGAGGCATAGTACTCCATCGTGTATATGGACCATATCTTCCTTATCCATTCGTCTGTTGAAGGGCATCTTGGTTCTTTCCACAGTTTGGCGACCGTGGCCATTGCTGCTATAAACATTGGGGTACAGATGGCTCTTCTTTTCACTACATCTGTATCTTTGGGGTAAATACCTAGTAGTATTTTGCAGGGTCATAGGGAAGCTCTATTTTAATTTCTTGAGGAATCTCCACACTGTTCTCCAAAGTGGCTGCACTAACTTGCATTCCCACCAACAGTGTAAGAGGGTTCCCCTTTCTCCACATCCTCTCCAACACACGTTGTTTCCTGTCTTGCTAATTTTGGCCATTCTAACTGGTGTCAGGTGGTATCTCAATGTGGTTTTAATTTGAATCTCCCTGATGACTAGTGATGATGAACATTTTTTCATGTGTCTGATAGCCATTTATATGTCTTCATTGGAGAAGTCTCTGTTCATATCTTATGCCCATTTTTTGATATGATTATCTGTTTTGTGTGTGTGGAGTTTGAGGAGTTCTTTATAGATCCTGGATATCAACCTTTTGTCTGTACTGTCATTTGCAAATATCTTCTCCCAGTCCGTGGGTTGCCTCTTTGTTTTGTTGACTGTTTCTTTTGCTGTGCAGAAGCTTTTGATCTTGATGAAGTCCCAAAAGTTCATTTTCGCTTTTGTTTCCTTGGCCTTTGGAGACATATCTTGAAAGAAGTTCCTGTGGCTGATATTGAAGAGTTTACTGCCTATGTTCTCCTCTAGGATTCTGATGGATTCCTGTCTCACGTTGAGGTCTTTTATCCATTTCGAATTTATCTTTGTGTATGGTGTAAGAGAATGGTCGGGTTTCATTCTTCTACATATAGCTGTCCAGTTTTCCCAGCACCATTTATTGAAGAGACTGTCTTTTTTCCCCAGTCACAGGACACTCTCGTATTGGGGTATTACTTTCCAATCGGTCGCCTCTGGTGGCTCCCTCCCCCTTTTGTTTATCTTCTGCTATCAGTCCAACGTTCCCACTCCCAGAAGACTGGCGTCTTCTGCCCCCATAGAGAACCAGACGTGTGTAATTCTGCTCTCAGGCTGATTTCATGGGTGATCGGAGTTCTTTGGTAGGTAATCAGCTCACTTAGGGTACAGGTTGAAACGGCATCTCCTCCTACTTCCCCGCCATCTTGTCTCCCCCCAAAACTCCACATTTCTTAGCTATTACCCTCTAGTCTCCACATTGTCCTCATCCTAGGCAATCACCAATCTACTCTGTCTCTGTAGATTGGCTTGTGTGGACATTTAATATAAATATAATCAAACAATAATAAGGCCTTTTTTCACTGACTTCTTTTACTTAGCATAATGTTTTCAAAGTTCCTCCATACTGTAGCATGCATCAGTAGTGTACTTCACTCCTTTTTATTACTAAATAATATTCTATTTATGGATATACCACATTTTATTCTGTCTTTTGGTTTTTATAAACAATGCTGGTATGAATAATTCATGTATAAATTATTGTGTGGACATGTTTTCATTTATGTCTGTAAATGAAATTGTTGGATCATATGGAAACTCTATGTTCAACCATTTAAGGAACTGCCACACTCTTTTTGCAAAGCCAGCTATAGCATTTACATTCCTAACAGTATATGAGTTCCAGTTTCTCTAATTCTCATATATGATTACTTAGGTAAGCCATTGTACTAATTTTAATAGTTTATCACTTCTCCTTTCTTTCATATTTGACAGTGATATCAGTTCTACGTAATTTCAAATATTCATGTCTTATTGCATTGGACACAATTCTTATGTTAATTTAAAATAACATTTCTAGAACATCTCTTAATCTTGTTCCTGATTTTGGTGGGATTGGCACTAGTGCACTGGTTCTCAAACTTGGGTACATATTGGAATATCTAAAGAGTTAAAAGAAAAAAACCAATGACTGGATGTCAGTCTTAGAGAGTCTCATTAGTGTGGCTTGCGCATTGGAACTTTTTAAAACCTCTGGGTGATTCAAATGGGTGGCAGAATTTTAGAACCACTGCTGTAGGGCTCACAGACTTCTGTCCTATCATTTATCTCCTTAATCTATTATTATTATAATTATTATTATTTGCCTATTTAGGGACCTTAGGAGCAGGATTTATGTTCTATTTAATTTTCAGGTTTATTTTCATTGATTTTTTTCCCTCTAGCACTGATTTTTATATTATTATGCATATCTTTTTTTTTTTTTAAAGATTTTATTTATTTATTTGACAGAAAGCGAGATCACAAGTAGGCAGAGAGGCAGGCAGAGAGAGAGGAGGAAGCAGTCTCCCTGCGGAGCAGAGAGCCCGATGCGGGGCTCGATCCCAGGACCCTGAGATCATGACCTGAGCCGAAGGCAGCGGCTTAACCCACTGAGCCACCCAGGCGCCCCTGCATATCTTTTTTGACATTGTATCTTCAGTGTAAGTATGGGGCCTCAGAAGTGCTAAGAACTTAACAAAGGTTCTGAATGAATAGAAGGGTCAAATGAGATCCTTCGTCTGAGTAGTAGTTATTGCAACAATTTATTTTAGGACAAGTGTTGGGGACAGAGCAGAGAGTAGTTTTGGGGAGAATCAGAGATGAAAAAGTGACTTTAAATGTCCTTTGTCTGGTGTATCTAGCTGAAAATCATAGGTTTTCTACTGTGTTTTTACCAAAAGTTCATGCCTCCAGTCAGGCATATGTAATTTCTGCCATCTTTAAGTTAAGTAGGGCTTGATGTTCTTTCTTCCTCATTTCCTCCGCTTGTCAGAAGACAGAGAAAACTCTTCCTTTGGTCCATCCTCTATTGGTAATACACTTTTAGTTAAAAGAGACGAAGTTCCAACATTTGGCAGCAAAACTAGAAAAAAAATAGTTTTCTTTTCCTTATCAAGTAAAATCAGATGAAAACAGGTGGATTATTTTTTGTTTTGTTCTGTGCTGTTCTTTCATTCTTTATAATGAACTGGCAATACATAGAAATAGTATTTCAGAATTACATAGACTATTTTTTTCTACTTTTCCAAAGTACATACAATTATATTTATAGTGGAGAAACTATTTTATGTTTAAGATGGAAATTTTGCTAATTAGAAATGTGTTCAATTGCAAGTATAGAAAAGTTGATTATAGTGACTAGAACAAAAATAATGTTAAACTTCTCATTTAACAATAAATTTGGAGGTGAATGCCTGTTAGTATTTGTTATGCTACTAAATGATCCCACTGGCAGTATATCCAAAACTTCCTACTTTTAACAAGTTGACTTTTATTTCTATGCATATTACCTACCACATAGTAACAAGGTTGTTGCTGAAGATCAGGCAGCTAGTCTATCTTCAAGGCAGAGGACAAAGAACAACATCAACAGCATCTGAAGCCCCTTTCCCTCTTTTTAAAAAGTCAGAATACAAAAACTTGTCAAAAAAAGTTGTAGGAAACTTCACTTTTATTGGCCTGAACTGTGGTACATGGCTCCTCCCATAAACAAGGGAGATTAAGAAAGTGAGTATCTCATTTGGAACTGGGAACTTGGTTATCCCAAACCAAGATGAGCTTCGTTGGCAAGGAATAATTAGGGAATAGGTATTGAGAAAGCAAATAACAATGTCTAACTCAGGCGTTGTACTTAGTTGAAATATATTTTAAAAGTTTTCTCTTACTTCTCTGATTGGTTCTTCTTAGTTTCCAATTTGCCCTTCTCTATCATACTTCTAAAGGTTAACATTCCTCAAATCTTGGTCCTAGTGCCTTTATATTTCATTTTGGTACTCGCCACTTAGCTAATAGCATCTATGCTCATAAACTTGATTACTTATAATTTAATGACTCCCAAATTTATGTCCTCATCCAAGAACTTGCCTATAATCTCCAGAATTAAGTGTGTGTGTGTGTGTGAGTGTGTGTGTGTGTATTTTTAAATAATTGCTTGTTTGTGTCTGTCTCCTCTACTGAAAGGGCTGATACCATGTCTCTTTTTATCTCTGCTCTATCTCGTCTAGCCCAGTAACTTCTACATAGTGGGTGCTTATAAAATATTTCATAAATGAATGAAGTTATTTTCTAAGCTACCAACCATGGGATGCATCCCCAGCCATATGGATGGCATAGTAAGTAGTGCCCGTTGATTTCTGCACAGACCAGTGGAGTCTTGAGAACGTCAATCGTGCCACTGGAGAATAACTTTTACGAGTCTTTGGATGACCACTCCACACTACCAGGCAAAGAAACCCCTGGAGAAGCAACTCTCTACCATACTTTTTATGACCAACTGTCCCTTCAAGTGTTATACTGAAAGTCTAGAAAATAAAAATGTTCACAATATCTGAGACTAAAATAATAGAAACAAGTTATTCTGGAGCTGTGACAGAGCCCATTTGAACTCACAATATAGGACAAACATAGACTTTCCTCCCCCAAGAGAATGAGCAAACAAAATGTCCCTAAATTTATGAAAAGGCTTATAACCACAGAGAAAGGCAACAAGGGCAGCAGTACATTTTGATATTGGTTAGAACCGAGACATAGGAGAAAATATAAGAAACTCTTAAATTATTATGAGATTAGAGAGAGCATTATGTTTATAAAAAAAGGAACAATTTGAGGGGCGCCTGGGTGGCTCAGTGGGTTAAGCCGCTGCCTTCGGCTCAGGTCATGATCCCAGGGTCCTGGGATCGAGCCCCACATCCGGCTCTCCGCTCAGCGGGAGCCTGCTTCCCTCTCTCTCTGCCTGCCTCTCTGCCTACTTGTGATCTCTCTCTGTCAAATAAATAAAAAATCTTTTAAAAAAAAAAGGAACAATTTGAAGTCTGTTTTATAATTGAAATTTGAAAGTTCTGGCAAAATTTTAAATTTCAAGAATGAAAACCCACCCTCAAATATATGAAAATATAAGAAACTCTTAAATTATCATGAGATTAGAGAGCGCATTATGTTTATTAAAAAAGGAACAATTTGAAGTCTGTTTTATAATTGAAATTTGAAAGTTCTGGCAAAATTTTAAATTTCAAGAATGAAAACCCACCATCAAATATATGGTCAGAAGATAATACAGAAAAAGGAAAACAAAGGGGCACCTGGGTGGCTCACTTGGTTAAGCTGCTGCCTTTGGCTCCGGTCATGACCCCGGGAGCCCCGCGTCATGGTAGGGCTCTCTGCTGGGCAGGGAGCCTGCTTCTTCCTCTCCCTTTGCCTGTCGCTCTGCCCACTTGTGCACGTGTGCTCTCTCTCATCCTTTCCCTCTCTGTCAAATAAGTAAAAATCTTTTTTTTAAAAAAAGGAAAATAAAATCATTGGGCTTTTCATCTGAAATACTAAATACCAGAAAATGTTTGAGCAGTGTCTAAAAATTTTTGAGAAAGAGTTGGCATCCCAAGGGTTTTCTGTACCCTTCAAACTAGGAGGCAACAGGAAACAGGAAAAGATTCTTAGACCAGTTCATTAAGATTCTCCAACCAGACACTTATGTAGCCTGAAAAGAAGTGTTTCCATGGACTAAGAAGTGATTCAAAATCAAGGTCTCAAATATGGCCAGAAATTTTACTCATTTAACATAAATTGAGGTAGTGATTTGTATATATTTTCTCCCTTTCTCCATTCCCACCTCCTAAATTGGTACCCTCATTCCCCTTCCAAACAGGTATCCATAATATTTTAATTTTCTCCCCTTAGAATTTTTCAAGCATTTTCTAACTTTTCTAAAGTTAGTTCTGTGCAGTGTGTTGAGTAATTAACAACTGAGAGAACATTACAAGTATTAGATATGGCCAAAGCTGAATGTATGGGAAATCCACAGACCTAGATAGAACTAGAAATGTTTTAGAAAGTGACAAAGTTTGAAAACAATACCAGTTTTCAATTATAGAAATTAGAAAAAGGGCTGAAAGCTTAACTAGAAAAAAATAAGGAGAAGGAAAATGAGGGCAAAAATCAGTGAGAAATTTTTAAAAAACCCATTAAGAATAGGAAAAAAGGAAAAATAGAATATGGTGTTGGGAAAACTGGACAACTACATAGAAATAAATGAATTTGAGCCACTTTCTGACTTCACACAGAAAAATAAACTCAACATGGATTAAAGATATAAATGTGAGACCTGAAGCCATAAAACTTCCAAAAGAAAACATAAGCAGTTATCTCTCAGAGTTGGTCTTGGCAACATATTTATGGAAGTGTCACCTCAGGCAAGAAAAACAAAAACAAAAATAAACTATTGGGATTATACCAAGATAAAGTTTTTGCACAGAAAGAGAATCTACCAATTAAACAAAAAGGCAATTTAACTGAATTGGAGAAGATATTTGCAAATGACAGATATGATAAGGGGTTAATGTCCAAAATATATAAAGAACTTATACAATGCAACACCAAAAAACCTACAAACAATCCAATTAAAAAATGGGTAGAGGACCTGAATAGACATTTTTCCAAGGAAGACATCCAGATGGCTAACAGAAAAGATGCTCAACAACACAGATCATCAGAGAAGTGCAAATCAAAACCACAGTGAGATATCACTTCACACATGTCAGAATGGTTAGTATTAAAAAGACAAATAATAACAAGTGTTGGTAAGGGCGTGGAGAAAAGGGAACTGTCACATGCTATTGGTGGGAACATAAATTGGGGCAACCACCATGGAAAACAGTCTGGAGGTTCCTAAAAAAATTAAAAATAGAAATACCATATGATCCAGTAATTCCACTGTTGGGTATTTACCCAAATGAAAATGAAAAGATAAATACAATACTATGTTTATTGCCGCATTATTTGCAATAGCCAAGATGTGAAAACAACCCAACTGTCCATCCCTAGGTGAATGAATAAAGAAGATGTGATGTATAAATATACAATGGAATATTACTCAGCCATAAAAAGGATGAGATCTTGACATTTGCAACAACATGGATGGACCTAAAGGGTATTATGCTAAGTGAAATAAGTCAGACAGAAAAAACAAATATATGATTTCACTTATACATGGAATCTAAAAAACAAAATAAAAGAACAAATAAAAAGCAAATAGACTCTTACATATATAGAGCAAACTGGTGATTGCCAGAGAGATGGTGTGCAGGGGGATGGGCAAAATGGGTGCAAGAGTTTGAGAGGTACAAACTCATAAAGGTGGGAAACACAGCATAGGGAATATAGTAAATAATATTGTTATGACCTTGTATGGTGACAGATGATATCTACACTTATGGTGAATGTTGAATAATGTGTAGAATTATTAAATCATTATGTTGTACATCTGAAACTAATATAACATTGTATGTCAGTTGTACTTCAAACTGCCCCCCAAATTAGAAAAACAAAAATTAATTTTATTAAATACTGGTTTATATAAACTCAACCCGTTATATAAATACATAATATTAAGGAATATCACCATGTAAAAAGATGAGATTAAACAATTTTTAAGGAAAACACCAGGTACAACATGGTCCTAATAAGCCTTCTGGATAAAATGGGTGATTTTCTGGGGAAATTAAAAAATTACCAAAATTGATGCAAAAAAGATGAAAATCTAAGTGGAAAAATAACTGGAAGAAATAATTAAAAAAAACTGTCACAGAATTATTGAAAATATGCATGCTAGGCCCAGATGCTATTTTAAAATGTTTATTTATTTATCTTAGAGAGAGAGGGACAGAACAGGATAGAACAGGAGGGAGGGGCAGAGGGAGAGAGAATCTGAACCAGACCCCCGCTGAGCACAGAGCCTGACACAGGGCTTGATCTCATAACCCTGAGATCATGACCTGAGCCAAAACTAAGGGTCAGATGCTTACCTGACTGTGCCACCCAGATGCCCCTAGATGATTTTTTTTTAGAAAAAATTTATTTATTTTAGAGAGAGGGAGGGAGGGAGTAAAAGAGAGGGGATGGGAGGGGTTAGAGGCAGAGGGAAAGAATCTTCGGGCAGACTCCCTTCTGAGCAAGGAGCCTGACATGGGGCTCATGTCCCTTGAGACATGGGGCTGTATCTCAGGACTCTTGAGATCATGACGTGAGCTGAAACTAAGCTGGATGCTTAGCTACCCGAACCACGCAGGTACCCCTAAGCCCAGATGATTTTTAGAGAAAATTTCTACACATTTGCAAGAAACATGTACTACTGTCTTTGCTATTTAAACTGCCCAAGCATAGAAAAAAGGGTGAAATTTCCAGGTAATTTTACAAGGTTGACACAAACCCAGCGTCAAAGCTCAGTGCTAAAAGTGATATACATATATTCAAACACTGAAGAAAAATAACGGGTAACAGTATAAATGAACTACGGCAAATAAACTCGGGAATGTTTTAAAAAGGCAACACACCTTACATTAGTCAGCGTTCTTCACAGAAATAGAACCAGTAGAACACAAATACACATTTATCATAAGGGATTGGCTCACACAGTCATGGAGGTTGACAGGTCCCGAGGACTGCGATCAGCAAGGGGAAGTCCCAGGGCAGCTAATGGTGTAGATCCAGTCTGAATCTGAGGGCCCAAACCGGGACAGCTAATAATGTAAGTTCCATTCTAAAAACTGGCAGATTTGAGACCCAAGTAGCAATATTTCAGTTAGACTCTAATGGTGGAAAAAGACTGATGACCCAGCTCAAGGCAGTCAGGCAGAAGGAGTTCTTAGCCAGGGCTGCCTTAACAAATGACCAGAGACTGGGTAGCTTAAAAAACAAAAAAATTTTTCTCACAGTTTTGGAGGCTTAAAGTTCAAGATCAAGATGCCACCACGATTTGTTTCTGGTGAGAGCTCTCTTCCTGTCTTATAGATGACCACCTTCTTGCTATGTTCTCACATGGCAAGGAGAGTAAGGGAGAAAATCCTGTGGTGTTTCTTCGTATAAGGGCACTAATCCCATTATGAGGGCCTAACCCCCAGGATCTCGTCTATACCTGTGTGATTCCCAGAGGCCCCATCTCCCCATACCATCACCATGGAAGTTAGGGATTCAATTTAGGAATTTGGGGAGAATAAAATTGAGTTCATACCACACCTTCATTAAGTAGGATTTATACCAGAAATGTAAAGATGATTCAATTGTTAGGATATTTTGATTAAATTCATTAAATCAAAAGGTTCAACAGACCATTTAAATCAATGCCAAAGATATGTTAAGATTAATCTGTTTCTTCTGTAAGATGATAGAGACTCTGAAACCAAAGGCACTTTTTTAAGAGTACAATACTATAGGTAAAAAGTAGTGACGGGGTACTCCCTGTCATTGCTATTATTAAATTTTTTTTTGAATGTCCCAGCCAGACTAATAGGAAAAGCAACAAGAGAACTAAGAAAGACAAAACTGTCATTGTTTGCAGATCATGTAATTATGTGATAGGAAAACACTACAGATTTACAGATTTAAGATTTATTGAAATAAAAATTTAGTAAGTGACCATATATGGATGAATGAAAACAAAAATCAATAGCTTTCCTACACCAATGGTAACCAGAAAATATAAGAAAAAAAAATTTAATTTGTAATGTAAATAACAATAAAAGTATAAGCCACCTAGGAATAGACTTAGCAGGGAATATCCAAGACATGCATGAGAACACTTTAGAACTACTGAGGGCATAAAAAGAGATTGTGTTTTTAGAAGGAAAAACTGAACACAGAGACTCCGAGTTCTATGTAGTAACTGCTTTCCAGGATAACACATTTTAAAGTAAAATCTTACACAGCTTTTAAGATCGCTTTCCTTGGTGTTCTGAAATCTCACAAGGAAGGGCCTAGGTGAAAGTCTACTTTTCATTCATCTTGCTTAGGACTGAGTGGGCTCTTTCAATGTAAAGGTTGTTGCCTCTTTGGTGTTTAGAAATTTTGCTCTTTGACAATTTCTCCTCTGTTTTCATTTTTGGAGACTCCTATTATTTATTTGCTGAACCATGTGGATTATGTTTCACCATTTACAACAGCAACATAATATACAAGTTACTTATGAATAAACCTAACAAAAGATATAAGATGTTAACATTAGGGGAAGCCATGCAAGTGGTAAACCTAGATCTTTGGTATTACTTTTGCTACTTCTCTCTGAATCTAAAATTATTCTACAGTGAAAAGCTCACTGGAAAAAGATATGGGAGAAACTATAATACATTATTAAAAAATATTAAAGGAAGCTGAATCAAAGGGAAAGACACATTATATTTATGAATTAGAGGATCCAATAAAGATGTCAGTTTCTCCCCAATTTTCAATAGATGCAGTATAATTTCAATGAAAATATCAGCAGCACTTTTGAAGGAATAAGACAATCTGATGCCTAAATTTATATAGATAAGCAAAGGCCCAAGAGTAGCTAAAACATTCTAAAAGGAGGAGGAAGTAGGACTTGTTTTACACATATCAATAATTAAGCAGAGTATCCACAGTTAAGACAGTGTGGTATTGGTTCAAGGATAGAAAAGCAGGTTAATGGAAAAGAAAAAGGGCCCAGAACAAGACACTTAATTAAATGGAGAATCTTGATATTGATGCATTGTAGTAGGTTGACTAAGTATACCCTCCAAAATTCATGTCTACCTAAAACCTTAGCATATGACCTGAATTGGAAATAGTGTCTTTGCAAATGCAATTAAGGGTCTAGAAAGGAAATCATCCTAGGCCCTAAATCCAATACTGCTGTTCTTTCAAGAAGAGGAGTAATTTGGAGATCTAATTCCATTTTCTCCATATTTTTTTAAAAGATTTTATTTATTTATTTGACAGAGATCACAAGTAGGAAGAGAGGCAGAAGCAGGCTCCCTGCCAAGCAAGGAGCCTGATGCGGGGCTCGATCCCAGGACCCTGAGATCATGACCTGAGCCGAAGGCAGACGCTTAACCCACTGAGCCACCCAGGCACCCCTCTATATTCTTTATCTGTACATGTATATATGTGTATATATCTCAACATCCTTTTTGTCATGTTCATGTCTCCACTCTCCATTGATTTGCAACATGAATGTACTAGGTTCTTAGAGCTGCTATAATAAATTAATCACTTGGTGGCTTAAAATGACAGAAATCTATTGTTTCACAGCTCTGGAAAATAGAAGTCTGAAATTAAGGTGTCAGCAGGGTTGGTTCCTCCCAGAGACTCTGAGGAAGAGATCCTTTGCCTCTCTACTAGCTTTTTTTTGGCTGCCCACAATCCTTGGTGTCCCTTGGCTTATAGATGCACCACTCCAGTCTGCCTCCATGTCTCTCTGTCCTGTCCTCTTCTTGAACGGACAGACTTAAATCTCTCTACCCCTCCCCACAAATCTGGGTTTATTGGGTTTAAAAGCCAGTAAAACTATTGTTTAAGGATATACTCTTATGTACAAAAAAATAAAATTTCAAAAGCAAGGTCATAACATTTACTTTTGGTTGGGAGGCAGGCAGTGGGCATGGAGCCGGAATGAACAGATTGGTGATGCTCTGTGGGAGTTGCACTCACTGGTGTTCATGTGATTGTCATAACTTACAGCGGTTACATGTATTCTTTCATATATGTCAGACATACAAGACACATTATAAAAATAGTTTCTGTTGACTTTTCCCTCATGCTTTCCATTTGTCTTTGGTTTTACTTTGCAGATTTCTTTTTCTTTCAGCACTTCCGTAGCACTTGTAATTTTCACAATCATGCTTTTAATTCCCAAGATTTCTTTCTTGTTTCTTAGTTGCTGCTTCATCATAGCAGCCTAAACTTTTTTAGTAGCTGCATCATCTTCTCAACCTATCTAAGGAATAAATGGATTCTCAAATTCTCAAATCTATCTAAGGAAATTCACTGGGGTTTTTAAAAGGCTTCTACTGTTCTCTAAGTTGTTTCTCCTTCCCTTGGATCAGTTTGGTTTGTTATCTTGGTCATTTTTCATACATGCTACTGTTTTCCTCATTGGTCTGCAGGACTTGGTTTATGAGTGAAAAATTAGGTGATGAATGAGAATTATTGTGGGCCATTCTTCTTAGGGGCAGCTTGCTTAGGGTAGAATCCTGGGTTCGTGGGAAGAAGGTCTCTGTTCAAGAACAGGAAAGTTCTTTTCTGAAGCCTTGTGTGTAAATTCTCTTCCCCAGACTAGCCCAGATTCCAGACCCCAAAATGAACATGGACTCCGATTTTTGTCTTATTAATTATTTGTAGAAATTTCCACTTCTTTATTTCTTTCAAACTTGGCTATGTATTTTAAAGTTATTTTTAACCAAAAATGTTTTATCTACATGTCTGTCTGTACTTGTGGTGGGGGTTCTCTTACATAAGCTTAGTAGACTATCTTGGCAGGAAATCTGCACTGTGATATCTATAATCCTTTTAGCAAACACCTCTGCTTGTATGGTATTTTCTGTCTGCATGCACAAGGAATTTTGGCACACAGTTTTTGAGAACACATCAGAAAAATGCATGATTTCTACCAGATCCTCTAGTTATAAGACAGTCATCTACTTACCCAGAGCTACTTTCTCTCTTTTTATACCAGCAGCCCCGTACTCTCTAGAGGTGGCTTGCCTCCCTTTTATTGGCTCCTGGGTCACATCTATATGTTAGTATGTGGTTTTATACAAATATGTTTTGAAGTGTAATCAACAGGATTTCCTGACAGGTTGTATGTGGATTGTGAACAGAAGAGTTGGTATCAAGGATAACTCCAATCAGGGAATATTATTTCCTAAGATTGAGAATGTTGCTGGGAGGGGTTGGTAAGAAGTCAAGGGCTTGTTTTCTAAAATATGAGTTTATTATTAGACATCCTAGCAAAGATGTCAAATAGGCCAGTGGATATATAAGTTTGGAGTTTAGGGGAGCAGTTGGGCTAGAGATATATACTTGGGAGTCACTGGCATAGAGCTGGTTGTTAAAGTCAGGAGACCACCTGAAATTACCTGCAAACAATGTGGGCTAGATAGTGAGGAGGACTGAGATGACAACATTCCACAATTTTGAGTTAAAGGGGAAGGACCTAGCAACAGAGAATAAGGAGGGGTGGGTGAGAAGAGAGGAAGAACAGGAGATGTGGTATCTCTAAGCCGAGTGGCAGAAGTGTCAAATGCTGCTGAGAGATTGAGACCTAAACTTTATTTGGCCAGGTAGAGATTACTGGTGGTGTTGACAGGAGCAATTTCAGTGGAGTACTAACATAAAAGCCTGATTGAAATGGGTTCAAGAAAGCCTATGCAAAGAATTAATGGAAATAATGATATAGACAAATTTTTGCAGAATTTACTGTAAAGAGAAGTGAGAAATGGGGCAGAAGAGGAACAGAATGGGGGTTAAGGAACATAATGAAGTGTATTTGTTCATTGATAGGGATTTTGAAGCCACTTACAATAAAAAACAAGTAAAGTCTTAAAACATCAAAGTAAGAATTCCAAAGAAATTCAAAGCATTAAAAACATTCTTTATAGTGAAAAGTTAGGCAAATTTCCTTTAAACATACAAAGATGTTTTTATTCCACAATAGAATGGAAGTCTTTGTTTGCAGACTGTGTAATTATCTACATTCAAAATCTATAAACTTGAAAACTTTTTGATTTAAAGGTTTAGTAAAGTTTTTGGACATAAGATCAATATACACAAATTGTTTGTGGTTCTTATCTGTTAAGAAATACAAAATGGATTTTAGAAAATATAACATCTAAATATATAGTAAAACGTAACCTAGAAACTAATCCAGAATTTATGCAAGAAAAAATGTATAGGGCCTCTATGTGTAGCCTTATCAAATTTGCCCAAAAGGTTCTAAACAAACAGAGAAATCATGTTCAGTCCGTTAATGGAAAGATTTAGTTCTAAGGATGACAATTGCCCTGAAAATAACCTGTTAATTCAAAGCAGTCAAGTAAATACTTTATCAGTTGTGTGTGTGTGTGTGTGTGTGTGAGAGAGAGAGAGAGAGAGAGAGAAATTTTATGAAAGGTCCAAGATAATTTTGAAGTGAAAAAATGCAGAGTAGGTTATCTTAACCTATTGTGAAAATAAAATAATTAAATAAGGCAATATTGACATATGGATGAGCAAATAAATCAATGGAACAGGACAGAAATCCCAGAAATGGTACCGTGTATATATATGAAAAATTGACTTGTGGCAGAAATCTTATTATCATTACAAATATTTGGGGAAATAACTCACTATTTGATTAATAATAATAGTTATCCATGTGGAAAGATAATACATCTCTACCTCACACCATATATAAAAATAGGCAGTTATAAACTTAAATGAGAAAAGCAAAAAAAAAAAAAAAGAATTATGTATTATTTCCCCCATAACCTGAATCTATGGATAGATTTATTTATTTATTTGAGAGAGAGAGCATGTGCATGGGGGGAGGGGTCGAGATAGAGGGGGAAATATCCTCAAGCAGACTCTGTGTTGAGTGCAGAGCCTGATGAAGGGCTTGATCTCAAGACCCTAAGATTATGACCTGAGCTGAAATCAGGAGTGGGCCCCTTGACCAACTGAGCCACCCAGGTGCCCTGCCATAACCTGAATCTAATCATGAGAAAATAACAGATGGTTAAGAGACATTCTGCAAAACAGACGGCTTGTATGCCTTTAAAAAAAAAAAAAGAAAAAAAGTCAATGTTGGTAAAGATATAAAGCGTGATGAAGTGTTTAAATGAAAGGAAACTAAGTAGACATAAAATTAAATGTAATATAATTGGATCATATACCAGAAAAAATTTTGAAAAATTACAATATTAGAAAAAATGACAAAATTTGAATATGATCTATATATTATGGTTTTATATCAGTGTTAAAATTCCTGACAATTATACCGTGGTGATGTAAATGAATGTCTTTGTTCTCAGGAAGTATACAGTGAAGTGTTAAAGAAATGGGATATTTCTTTCAAATTATTTAGAAAAAGTATATTAACACATACTAATTAAAGTAATATATAGTGATTAATGTAATTATATAATGTGAATTATACTTATATAATTATCACTTGTAATTATATTCTTTTCTACCTGTGGTAATATGTAATATAGAGCACATTTGATTATATTAACATATAGTAGAGTAACTATGTATAGAGAGAGGGAGAGAATAAAAAAGCACAATTGATAAAATGTTGACAATTGGTGAATCTGGGTAAAAAACAATTTATAACTTCTATGTATTTGAATTATTTGAAAATTATTTGAAAAGCAAATGTAAGAAAATATTGTACTTACAAATCCACATGTCAAATACACAAATCATAAAGAGAAAGATTCATCAATTTGACTATACTAAAATTTTCAAAAAGTGTTAATATGAGGAAAAAAGAGAAGTTAAACTCTGAAGGAGGGTTGCAAAACTTAGAATCAGCTAGGACCCAAAATATATTAAAAATCCCAGTAAATTAACAAGAGAAAACAAAAAAGCTTAAGTACATAAATAAGCAATTCACAGAAAGAGAAAACTTAATGGCTACTAGCTATGCCTCATTATTCAACCAGTTAGGAATCAGGAAAATGAAAGTTAAAGCAATAAATAATTTCACACCAGCTATATAGACAAAAATTTAAAAAATAGGATTGTACAAAATATTAGCAAGGATATTGAGTGTGAATTCCAGGATAGAGCTGGTGGTGTTTAATTTGTTATTACTAGTTTTGGACAGAAGTTTGGCAATACCTTCTAAAGACTGAAGATGCCCAAATCCTACAAACCTAGTCTCCACATTCCTATGTTTATACCTGAGACAAACAGGCACACAGGTACACAAGCAACGTGTGTAAAGAAGTTTATTACAGTAACTTTGGTGATCATTACATAACAGAAGCAAAAAAATGCCATAAAAGGAGAATGGATAAGTAATTGTGGTATGTTCATACAAGGGAATACGATGCTATACTTATCTTAAAATGAACAAACCACAGTTGCAAGTATGAAGACAGATTAATCTCAGAATTATCAGTAAAAGAAGAAAAAGCCAGTTGCAGAAGGATATCATTTATGTAAGTTTTTTTTTTAAAGATTTTATTTATTTATTCGACAGAGATCACAAGTAGGCAGTGAGGCAGGCAGAGAGAGAGGGGGAAGCAGGCTCCCCACTGAGCAGAGAGCCGGACACAGGGCTCAGATCCCAGGACCCTGAGATCATGACCTGAGCTGAAGGCAGCAGCCCAACCCACTGAGCCACCCAGGCGCCCCTCATTTATGTATGTTTTGAAACAACCAATCATTTCCAGGTATCGTTTACAGACATTGTTATGGGTTGAATTGTGTCTCCCAAAATAATCTGTTGAAGTCTTAAACTCTAGTACTCACCATATGACCTTATTTGGAAATAGGATCGTGGCAGTTGCAATTGGTTAAGTTAGGATAAGGTTTAATCCAACAAGACTGGTGTCTTTACAAGAAAAGACCGAGACACCAGAAAGAATGCCAAGAAGGCAGAGACTAAACTTGAGCTGCCACAAGTCAAGGAACACCTGGTACTACCAGAGGCTGGAAGAGTCAAGGAAAGATCCTTTGTAAAGGGGCTGGAGGGAGTGTGGCCCTACCAACACCTTGATTTGGACTTTAAGCCTCCAGAACTGTGAGAAAAAAAAATTCCATTATTTTAAGCCATAAGTTTATGATGCAGGTTTCCTTAACTATTAGAGTATTCCCATGAAACTTTTCAGAAGCCTTAAGGGCATAAGGCAAAGACCACCATTAATTTAAATGGAAAATATTTTGAGCATTTGTGGACCCCCAAAATAACCTCCCTCAGCCTTTTCTTATAGTTAGGACACATCTTGCTAACAGTTATACAAAATAAGTGGAGATGAAGTACAGATGCTCACCGACACAGTTCAAAGCTGTGGCGGGTTGAGGATGAGGTACTGAATGTAGGTCCCAGCAAAGGAGCTTGGTGGTGTCACTCTGGCTGCTTCGGGTTCACATTGCCTCTTAAATGGTTCATTGCAAAATAGACACTGAACGCTGTTTTTGCTGTAAAAGCAAAAGGTGTAAAAAGCAGGGGATACTTGTATTTTGTTACAGCCGTACTCAGAAACTAACACAGATACATTAATGTCTAAATATAAAGTGAAAAGTATATAAATAGTTACACATGCAAGGGCATAGTGAGTACCAAATTCGGGATGGTGTTTAACCCTGGGAAGAGAGGAGAACAAAGAGAGGTTCACAGAAGTATTTAACTGTATCTATAATTTGTGTTCTTTTAAAATATTAGCACACTAAGGGATGCCTGAGTAGCTCAGTCAGTTAAGTCTCCAACACTTGATTTCAACTCAGGGTATGATCTCAGAATTGTGAGACTGATCCCTGTGTTGGTCCATGCTGGGCATGGAACCTGCTTAAGATTCTCTCTCTCCTTCTCCCTCTGCCCCTTCTCCCTTCTCGTGCACACATGCGCTCTCTCTTCCTCTCTCAATAAATAAACAAAAATATAGTACAATAAGATTTGACAGATGTTGGTAGAGGGTCTAAGAAGGTTTGCTGTAATTTTCTGCATGTGTAGAATAATTGGTAATATGGAAAGAGAAGTATAAATCCTAAGACGTATCGGGGGTGTATGGGAGAGCATAGTTGGAACACAGTTTCTCCTGGAGGCCATCTACCAGGGCTGTGCCCATTTGGTTAGTGACAACTGTTGGGAAAAGTTATTGGTTATAGTGGTTTGGCACCTAACAGCAGAGGCTAGGAAGTGACTGAAATAAAAGGATGTTTGTTACCCTCTAAGATTGGCATGTGCAGCCCAAATATGTGAAGGTAAATCTTTCTCAAAAGAATTATCAGAAATTAATTTTGGGGGTGTCTGGGTGGTTCAGTGAGTTAAGCCTCTGCCTTCGGCTCAGGTCATGATCCCAGGGTCCTGGGATTGAGCCCCACATCGGGTTCTCTGCTCCGTGGGGAGCCTGCTTCTCCTCACTCTCTGCCTGCCTCTCTGCCTAGTTGTGATTTCTCTCTGTCAAATAAATAAAATATTGAAAAAAAATTCAAAATATGTGGAGCACCTGGGTGCTGTAGTCAGTTAAGTGTCCAGTGTTGGTTTTGGCTCAGGTCGTGATTTCATGTGTTGTGGGATAGAGCCTTGCGTCGGGCTCCGCACTTAGCCGAATCTGCTTGGGATTCTCTGCTCCTTTTGCCTCTCCCCTGCTCATGCACTCTCTCTCTCTCTGAAATAAATAAATCTTTAAAAATATTCAAAATATATCTACTATATGATCCAGAAATTCCACAACTGGGTATATATCCAAAGAAAATGAGAACACTATTTCAAAGAGATATATGCGTCTCTACGTTTATTGTAGTATCATTCACTATACCCAAGATATGGAAAGACCTGAATTGTCCATCAATGGATAAATGGATAAAAATATTTTAATCTCATGGATAAATGGATAAAAATCTATATCGATACCTATCTATATAATATTATTTAGCTAGGAGAAAGGAGGGCTTCCTGCCATGTGTGACAACATGGACGGATCTTGTGAACATTATGCTAAGTGAGATAAGTCAAAGACATGTACTATATGATATCACTTACATATGGAATATTAAAAAAGCCAAACTTATAAGAATGTAGAGTAAAATGGTGGTTACCAGGAGATGGTGGGGGGAGATAAGATAGATTTCGTTTAAGGGTACAAACTTGCAGTAAGTGGTAAACAAGCCATAGAGATCTAATGCACAGTATAATGACTATAGACAATATTGTACTATAATCAAATTTCCTAAGAGACTAGAACCTAATTATTCCAACCACTGAACAGATCATTGGATAGTTATATATTGTGATGGAGGTGCTAAATAAATATCGCTATAATGACAATCACGTTACCACATGTAAGTGTATCAAATTAACATGTTATACACCTTAAATTTACACTGTTATGTCAAATATATTCAATAAAAAATAAAATGTCCTGGTGATGGTAAAGAAAAAAAGAAAAAGAAAAATAGAAATCCTCTAACTTGCAGACCCATTTTCAAACGAGTAATACTATGGTTGTGTTTGAAACTTTTCAGCATGTAGCTCAGAAGCACGAAGTCTTTTCAGGTCACTTTTGGCTTATGGTTGTTTGCAAAGGTGAGAACCCTGGACTGGCAGTGCCATTGTGTGCCAAGACTCTGGGGTCTTGGGCAAGTTAGCTCCTCAGATCATCAATGCTTTCTAAAGTGGGAATAATGATTAGCTTACATAGAGTTAACGTGTGGGTTAAATGAGACGTTGTACTAAAATGTCTCATGTCTAGGAAGACTTCAGTAAATATTAGCCACTGTTAATTATCTTATTGGTCCCTACTTCCACAAAAGGAGATGTCCCTATAATCTTGGCAAGGTCAGCATTGACCCAAGTGGAAAGTTCTAGGCAAATTACCACAGAGAATCTTGTTTTTAATAAATGTATTTATTACTTAATTTTATAATTCAAACACCCTTACAACCCCCACATTTCTCCCCCTGCAGCTTTATTGAGACATATAACATTGCATAAAGTCAACATATACAGTGTGTTGATTTGAAATACTCAAATATTGCAAAATGATGACCACATAGTGTTAGCTAAATTTTTCATATATTGAAGAGAATATTGAAATAATATGCTTCAGTTCTTGTTTCTGTTTCCTTCCTCTAAATTATCTCACCAGTTCTCTGTTCTATACACAGATAACAGAGAGGGTATGAGCAGTGGGGGAAAGGCCTGCATCTTTTCTTTTCTATGAGGCTTTGCTTAGCAGGCTTATCTTCCTGTCACCGATTTTGAAAAATTTGAAAAAGTGCAAGATCTTGGGGGAAAACCGCTCCATTTTACTTTAGGTTTAGTTTTAAATTATTTTTTATAATGAGAAAAATCCAATGTCAGCACAGTGGCATTGAAATGAGATAGTCTCATATATTGCTGGTGGGAATACGAATTGGAAGAATCTTTTTGGAAAGCAATTTAGCAACAAGTGCCAAAAGCTTCAAAAGCTTTTTACCATTTAGCCTACCAATTTATTTCCAGGAATTCTTCCTAGGGAAAGGTATTAAAGCACTGGGAAAGATCAATAAACAAATATATTCAAAATAGCTTTGTTTATAACTGGGACATCTAAAAAATGTTTGAAAATATGGCAATAGTTAAATTATGTTCTATCACCAGATGGACTATTATGCAGCGAATAAAAATGTTTCTGAAAAATACTTAAATGTATGAAAACTTCTGATTATAAAATATCAGGCTAAAAAAGATATAAATTATATTCAGACAAGAGTTTCTGTTGTGTAAAATAATCCACCGAGGAATAAAGAATGGTTAGCAATATAGATTCAAGATTCTCTGTGAGTAAAGAATGGGTAGTTTTAAATTTTCTTCTCCAAATTATTATGTATCTTCCAAGTCTTCTTCAATGAGCCTGCATATATCTTGTAATATGAAAAAGCCAGTATAAAAAAGAATGAAAAAGACCTTATCACTCACAACTTACCTTTTATGTTTATCAGTATTTTACATCAAACAGTGAAATGTTGGTAAGTCTTTTTTGGAATATGAATATATTTATTAGGATGCGCACAAGAATGACACACTAGCACTGTCTCTGATGTGATGAAGAAGACATACATCTGACCCACACTGTGGCAGGAAATAGGAGTCAGGGCTCTTAGGGCAGGTACCAAGTGTCCACTGAAGCCATCTCCATTCACCAGAGAGGATGGTCCCTTGGATTACAACATCTCTGCCTTAGCTTCAGTCAGGTCTCCATAACCTGCCAGACCTCTTCATTCCAGCATCAGTGGACCCTCTATTTTCTGGCCACTCTGGACTCCTTCAAGACCTAGTTTAACTGCCCCATGTCTCACTCACCCAGGAAGCCTCTGGAATTCTGAGGTGCATTTCTTTGATGTGTTGCTTCTCTGCCACCCTCAGGGGCATGGTTGGGAGTTGTGGGAGAAGGGCAATTACATCACCTTACCCAAGCAAATAGCAGGAGTATATTAGCAAATGGCACTTGAACATACACCTTACAACCTCAGGGTACATGCTTTCTCCGCAAATGATGCATAATCTCTTGGAGAGCAAACATGTACGGAATGACTTTGTAAACCAAGGCACAAGGGGTGCAAGGCGCATGGTGTTTAATTCTGCCTCGTACTATGCACAATAGGAAATTAGCACCTGAAACCTAGAACCAGAGCTCTATCCTGGCTCTCCCCTGCCTTTAAATGGTGTTACCACCTAACTTCTGCCTGTTCTTAGCATTAGGTCATTTTTCAAAAGAGAAGATAAGATGAGAGAGATTGAGAGCAGAATGGGAGATTGGGGTGGGGTGGGGGAGTAACATATAGATAACAGCCTGCAAAACAAAACAAAAGCAATACAAAGATGTAAAACCAGATTTAATACTAGACTATAACAAGAGAAGGCAGCCGGAGACTCTGCATGCTAACGCAGACACAACCCTAGGGGGTGGACTCAGTGATGAGTGGAGCAGAGGCCACCGGGTTGGGCTAGGAACCTTTCAGTGAGTACTGAATGGACTGGGTCTGCTGCTTCAGCTGTGAGCCTTCTTTGATGGTCACAGAACACGCAATAGCAGGCCTGGAAATCCCACAGCCCTAGGGCCTGCTAGGAGCAGGGGATCACAAACACGCAGGACACACTTTTATCCTCGCACAGCAGCGCAAGGTGTGGGATGATCTCCAGGTGCTCAGTGTCTGCAGCCATCACAGTGAACTCAGAGATGCTTCTGTGGAGGGTTTTGGTGGCCTCATTGGCTCCTTTCTGAAGCTGCTTGTAGTTGCATGACTGCTAAACAAGCTCCAGTAGTTTCTTGGTGAGAAGGGTGTCTTGGAGGAGGTAGGCCTTTGGGTTTACATCAGCTTCCGTCACTGCGTCTCCCTGGGTGGTCTCCTGCCCCACACTGCAGGGACACAGAAATGACCCACCAACAGGTGCTAAAGTCTTTTAACCAAAAATAGCAGTCACCTACCCTTTTCTTTATGCTTCCTTCTCCATCCTGAAAAAAGGAGCCATTTAAAAATTTCTAGGTTCTTTTTTTTTTAAAGATTTTATTTATTTATTTGACAGAGATCACAAGTAGGCAGAGAGGCAGGCGGAGGGGGGAGAAGCAGGCTCCCTGCTGAGCAGAGAGCCCGATGCGGGACTCGATCCCAGGACCCTGAGATCATGACCTGAGCTGAACGCAGCGGCTTAACCCACTGAGCCACCCAGGCGTTCCTCTAGGTTCTTTTTATGGTATTTAGTCCATGTATCTACAGGTGTTCCTTGTTTAATCACATTTACACATTGAGCTTATATTATAGTCGATGAAGATTTTAGCATTCTCATCTATCCCGTTGCCCTTTTTCTTCTGTCTATATATGCATCGCAATTTTTAGTTAAATATCTATGCAGTGTTGTTATAATTGTGAAAATATTCTTCCTGCTATGAAGTGCAGGGTATTATAATAAATCATAAACTGTAATGTTACAATGTATTATAGTATGGAGTGTAAATGTTTCCTTTCTTGTATAACTCCTGGTTTTTCTTAGAATTAACTGTTGTCTTCTTCTTTCATTTGCTTAATTTTCTTTGACTCATGGCTGTTTTCCGGCACCCTCTAACTCTCAGTAAACCACCTCTCAGTATAACTTGTCACATGGTAAAATTATCAGTTCATCTCTCTGCTCTGAGACAGCCCACCTGAAACCCTCTGCTTTCCAGATTACCCTGGATTGAGTTCTAGAGTCTCTAGTCCTGTCCTATAGCCTGGCAATTTCTGCGCTATTATCATGGATATTCATGATCCTATAGTAGATACCATGTTTCTAGGATTCCATTTCTTTCCATATCTTTTCTTCATTTTGTCAGAATACATCCACCAGAGAAAAGGTTCATGAAAGATAAAAATTTGATACCTTGCCTATGTGTCAATTGATTTATTCTATCTTCACTTTTGATTGATACATAGAATTCTGTGTTGAAAACCATATTCATTCAGTCTCTTTTGAAAAGGTTCATGGCTTCTTTTGCTTCATTCTTTATAGGCAAACTGCTTTTTTGAAAATTCTTTGGGTCTTCTCTATTCTCTTAAATTTTATGATAATGTGCCTTGGCAGGGTCTTATTTTATTCACTGGAAAATACTGAGCAGGTTCATTCAATCTAAAAACGCATGTCCTTCACTTCTTAGATGCTTTCTGGTATTTTTGAAAAACAATTTCCTCTTCAAAATCTTTTTTTTTTTTAAAGATTTTATTTATTTATCTGACACAGAGAGAGAGAGAAAGTGAGAGAGGGAACACAAGCAGGGGGAGTGGGAGAGGGAGAAGCAGGCCTCCCGCTGAGCAGGGAGCCTGATGTGGGGCTGGATCCCGGGACCCTGGGATCATGACCTGAGCTGAAGGCAGACGCATAATGACTGAGCCACCCAGGTGCCCCTCCTCTTCAAAATCTTACCTGCTTTCTCCTCTTGAAACGCTTCCTCATTGTATGTTGGACCTCCAGGAGTGATTTTCTCACTTTCTTTTCTTTTCACACCCATTTTCCTCTCTTCTTTTTTGTTCTACTTTTGACCATTTTGTTAACTTTTTAATTTTGTCTAATCATATATATAATTTCTAAGCGTTCTTTTCTATTTTCTAAAATATGTGACCTTTATCTCATGGATATAGTATTTTTTTTGAAGGACATTAATTATGACCCTTCATTAATGATATTTCTTCTGTTCCTAGCATTGCCTCTGTTTCCTTCAAATTTCCCTTTGTTGCTTTGTTTTTGGTCCATGTTTTCATGGTAAAATGTTGCTATCCACTTGTATTTAAGAGGGAGTTTCTAAAACGTTCATTGAAAATTCTGTGTATGTGGTGATAGCATGCTGGAATTTGGGTGGGAAAAATGTCAGGAAGGCTTCCTCTCTTCAGTGATTTTCTTTTCTTTTTTTTTTAATTTATTTTTTCAGCGTAACAGTATTCATTGTTTTTGCACCACACCCAGTGCTCCATGCAAAACGTGCCTTCCCTATTACCCACCACCTGTTCCCCCAACCTCCCACCCCCGCCCCTTCAAAACCCTCAGGTTGTTTTTTAGAGTCCATAGTCTCTCATTGTTCCCCTCCCCTTCCAATTTTTTTTTTTATAAACATATAATGTATTTTTATCCCCAGGGGTACAGGTCTGTGAATCACCAGGTTTACACACTTCACAGCACTCACCATAGCACATACCCTCCCCAATGTCCATAACCCCCTCCCCCTCTCCCAACCCCACCTCCCCCCAGCAACTCCCAGTTTGTTTTGTGAGATTAAGAGTCATTTATGGTTTGTCTCCCTCCCAATCCCATCTTGTTTCATTTATTCTTCTCCTATCCCCCTAACCCCCCATGTTGCTTCTCCATGTCCTCATATCAGGGAGATCATATGATGGTTGTCTTTCTCCGATTGACTTATTTCACTAAGCATGATACCCTCTAGTTCCATCCACATCGCCGCAAATGGCAAGATTTCATTTCTTTTGATGGCTGCATAGTATCCCATTGTGTATGTATACACAATATATATATATCTTCAGTGATTTTCAAGTAATCCTCCCTTCCCATTTTCAGTTTGGCATCTTACTTTCTACCTCTTCTGTTTTGATTCAAGTCTAGAGTTCTCTTGTTTAATTTTTCCAGAGAATATACTTCCGTACCCTGGGGAACTAATTACTTGACTCTGCTGTGAAATGATACGAACTTGGAGAGTCTAATTGCTTCTTATACGGACTCAACAATTCCTGTTTTCAGTTCTCTTCCACCCTGTTTTCCGGAGTACATGTCACTCAATTGAGTCTTTCTGAGGTTGTGTGGTTGAACTGGCTTTCTTCTCACTAGTCGTCCTCTGTAAATAATTACGTTTACCTTTCTGTTCCTCTCAGTAATTTATTTTACTTACCCACCTGCTTTCCCACTCTCTATATGTTCTACCTCAGTCAATGAACATGAGATTTGTTTGCTTATTTATTTTTTCTCCTTGGTATTTGGAAGTGATTTTCAAGCAGGGAGAGAAGGGAAAACACCTTAATGTCACTTTTTAAGGTAAGAAAATGGTGTCAAAATGGAAATAATCATGTCTTGGGCAGCCAAAGGGAGACTCTTTTTCTCATGTCTCCTGCATTTTAATGGGGGCAGTAAAGGACTAGCTGGTTCAGGGCAGAAAGGAAGAACAGAGGTAAGCTCTATATTCCTAAACATAGTGACAATACACATCCCACGCTTGGAAAAAAACGTCATTTTCCCCTCTCATTTTCTAAATTCTCTAATTCAGGGAAACTTGTATCCCAGGTTTATATGCACTCTGCAAGATGTAAGTGATTCTGTTTCAGAGGATTCTTATAAATAAAGAGAATAGGACAAGTAAAGTGATTTTTGTCCATGAACTACCTTTCTAGATGCCCAAGGGAGCTTGTTTTAAGAGTAGTAAATCCTTGTGCGGTGTGTAGGTGGAATTTTTAGAAACGTTTTCCTTAAAATATGCCACATTCATGCAGGCACAGAAGAAACACCCAATAGACATTCTCTTCTATAACAAAATTCCAAGCTGGGATTTCCTGTTGGTTCTAAAGCAAAAAGTGTTCATTAATAGACTGTGAATTTGTACCACCTGAGAGAAGCACTCCCTCAGGCAGACACTTTCCTGTGACTGCCCTGTGTGGTTGCTTCAGTCCAAGGTGTCACACCCGTAAGAATTTTTCATATGAATATTAAATAGCAGTCTCATATCTGTGTTGGGAGTAGAGACTCTTATTCTGAATAATCTTGAAACCATTTATAATATGAGAGCGGCAGAACATATTACAGTTACTAAGCACTTTCACATTTGTCTGGAACTCAAAATATACAGTTACTAATAGAGTTAGAATCTGGAACTCAAAACAGACCTACTGTCTTAATTTACTTCTTATGTCTGTACATGTGATTCTTAGCTTAAGCCTCATATTTGCTTCTTTCTATCTTAAAAGGCCATCTAGGTATTTTAAAAACTCTGAGTTAATAGAGTTAGGGAATCTTAAATATCTCTAAATAAAATATTTTCATTTATGTCTATAAACAAAACCTCACATTTCAACAGCAAAAAAGTAAAGAGGAAGGAGGCAGGAAAAAATAGGGAAAGGGGAGAGAGAAATCCCTTTCTTTCTTTTTTTTAATTAATATGTTTTATTTGTTTATTTTCAGCGTAACAGTGTTCATTGTTTTTGCACCACACCCAGTGCTCCATGCAGTGCGTGCCCTCCCTATTAACCACCACCTGGTTCCTCAACCTCCCACCCCCCGCCCCCCCCACCCCTTCAAAACCCTCTGGTTGTTTTTCAGAGTCCATAGTCTCTCATGGTTCATCTCCCCTTCCAGTTTCCCTCAACTCCCTCTCCTCTCCATCTCCCCATGTCCTCCATGTTTTTTGCTATGCTCCACAAATAAGTGAAACCATATGATACTCGACTCTCTCTGATTGACTTAGAGAAATCCCTTTCTTGAGGAAAGAAGTTGTTTTGTGCACGAGGGCAGAGAAGGAAGAAGGAGTGGGTGTTTGGCTGGTTCACATCCTGGGGCAAGCACGCCTTTCTTGTGCTTTAGTGCCTTACATTCAATCATTAAATTCACGCAGGAGTCCTGCAAAGCACTGCAAAGGTATTGATAGACCCAAATTGTAGATGAGAAAACTGAGGCTAGCTATTTTAAGTAAACTGCCTGTAGTAATTCAAGTAGTAAATAAACCTTTTATGTAAATAATAAGAACAAACAAGCAATAATAGCAACAACCACAATAAAACTAGTCAAGTTTCTCTAAGACTATTATCAAGGCTTGGGGGAGCAACATGGGTAAATTAAGCCATATCGCTCAATGAATAACTGCTTAGTGCCAGTACTGTATTTATACACTCCCAAGTATGTAGGAAAATGGAGATGTTGATGTCATTGAAATCAACAGTGGATGTTTTCTTGACTAAATGTCCACTGAATCACAACTTTTTTTTTTTTAAATTCAAACCCATGTGGAATTTTTTTCTTTTTTCTTTTTTAAAAAATATGTTTACAGTCTTATAACAATAAGGTCTTGCTGTTATGGAACAACTTGAAACCTAACCAGACCTAATTATCTATGAATTCCTATTGCAGAAAGGTGAGAAAAAAATTACTGGGCCATAGTCAAGATACTTGGATTTAACCCTGACTCTTGTCTTTGATAACTATATGATTATTATAAAACTGTTTGACCTCCTTGAGTCTCGGCTTTCTTATTGGTAAAACGGAGACATTAAAATATGAGATCTGTTCCAACTCCTGATCTATTAGAGGACATCCTTCCTGCTGGAGAACTTTCTATCAGGAGGAGTCTGTGGATGGTAAATTCTACTTGACATTTACTAAGCCCTTTCAGTCAGGTAGGGCCTTGTTATTTTTTATTAATTTTTGGAAATTTTATCTACACATTCATGTATTTAGTCCCCTACATTCTCTTTATTTTCTTTTCCTAAGTTCCTTTTAGTCAGATGCTGAAATTTTTGGATCTTTTCGTCTTGTCTCTTCATTTTGTTTGCATACTCTTACATCTTTATTCATTTCTGTTGCATTCTGGTAAGATTCCTGCACTTAAGCTTCCAGCTCATTAATCATTCTTTGCCAAGTACATTTTTCTCTGTAGACCATCTTTTGAATTTCTTCCACAATCTCATTTTTAATGCCTGTGACCTCTAATTGATTATTTCACAAGAATACACAAATATATATATACATATAGACATACACAAGCACTATATTTTTTCACCTATTTTTGAGGAAATTAATTGAAGTTAATCTACTGTCTTGCTCTCCTAAGTTCTGTTAACTATGCTTTCTTAGGTAATGTTTCCTCTATTTGTTGAGGTTACTTCCTCTCATGGTGTTGGGTTTCATCAAATGCTTGGTAATTCTTGTTTGAGAACACATTTTTTATTGAAATAACATGTTAGTAAAGTATCTTCTAATAACCATGCTGGAAAAAGTAAGATCACATTAGAAACTGTGGGCAATAGTCTCTCATGGTTCATCTCCCTCTCTGATTTCTCCTCCTTCAGTTTTCCCTTCCTTCTGCTATGGTCCTCATGCTATAGCTTATGTTCCACACATGAGTGAAACCATATGACAATTGACTTTCTCTGCTTGACTTACTTCACTTAACATAATCCCCTACAGTTCTATCCCTGTCAATGCAAATGGTGGGTATTCATCCTTTCCTGTGGCTGAGTAGTATTCCATTGTATATATGTGCCACATCTTAGACTATAAATCCCAGGAAATAAACTGAGGGTTTCAGAGGGGAGGGAGATAATAGGAGGGGGGGCTTGGTGATGGGTATTAAGGAGGAGGGCATGTGTTGTGACGAGCACTGGGTGTTATATGCAACTAACGAATCATTGAACACTACATCAAAGACTGATGATGTACTATACAGTGGCTAACTGAACATAAAAAAAAAAAAAAAAAGAAACTGTGGGTGATTTCCAGAAAGATGCAGGCCCACAAGGTTATTTTGAAAATGAAACCATAATTCCCAAAATACATTCAGAAGAAAAGGTTGGAAAGGCCGGAGTGGCAGGGACTATGAGGGCTCCTCCTGCAGTGGGAACAAGAAGGATTGCAAGAAAAATAGGAAGGTGACTTTCCCTCTAGGGGTTCTCACGCTTCCTGGAATCTTAGGATGACATTTTAATGATGACATCAGCTTTCTGTGATAACTTGCTCTTGGACCTTAGTTCTTGATAATATTTATTGGTTCTTCTCTTCAGAGCTTCTGTCCCACATCTCTCTTGCTCTTCTTGTTGCTGAGCCCACACCCCTCATCTCACACCCTCAATGACATGGATATCAATATGTGATCATTTTTAGGGCAGCTGCTGTATAATCAGAGTAAATATGCAGAATTGTGTGGGAGGAGAGAAAATGGAGCTGAAACTGCAGACCCAGTTCTTAGTCTCAGGACTGTATTGAATTTTTGTTGGGTTTTGAGTTTCTAGGTTTTGTTTTTTTTTTTTTTGCATTGAATGTAATTAATGTTCCCAGATGATGAGGGTTTACATAAATTTTGTGTTCAGAAATTTTAAAGAAAATGTAATTTTATGTTGTCAAAATCCCCTACTTTATTCAAGCCATGTGAGACTTAAAATATATGTTTCGCTCAAATGAAATATTAATGTCTTTAATATAACATATATGATTAGATAAATGTAAGTGTGAAATTAGGAAAAAAATGAGCTGTGCATTAAAATTAATTATAGTTTCTTTAGAACTATGTCAGTTAAACTGTCATATTATCATTGAAGATTAATCACATGAGTTAAAAATTGCTAGAGAAAATTTAGGCATTACAAGCAAAGTTATGAAGATAATCAAATAATATTCTTTAATGGAAAAAGTCACTCCAACTCCAGATTCTGAATTTACAAACCGAACAGATTCAGGTCAAGTCCTCTGAAGGGAACAATGAAGGAATGAGCGTGGGGAGAATCTGGCGGAGGGGAGAATGCATAAAGCCAAAGCCTCTTACAAGAGAACCTTCCCCTGACTCAATGAAGTTTATTTATGCTCCTCTTTCCAGTCTCATACCCATAAAGGAAAGAAGCTTCCTTGGAATGTTATACCAGGAAACGGGTTGTGTTCTGACGAGCACTGGACACAGATTTAGGAAATGGGATTCTAATCCTTATTCTTTCACATGGTTGCAGGGGGAACCTGAAGGCATCCTTACGTCTTGGGACTTACCTCACCTTTCATATAGATTGAGAAGACAGAGTCCCATGACTTTTCTTCTGGGCTCGAGGTTCTAGAATTGAATAGCTCAGGATTACCAAACAGAAGCATACCTAGACATTTTTAGAGAATTTAGATATCTAATTTTTCCTTTTAGTTTAAGTAGAATTACAAATGAAAGAAGTCTGTCAGTATCCCAGATTTCAGAGAAACAAAAATTATTTCAGTTCTCCTTTCACAGCTCTGGCAATGTGCTGTCGGATTTCAAATCCCAGATCATTTTGGGCAACCTGTAGGAGAAAGAATTAAAAATTGTCCCCTAATCAAACACTGAAGGAGAAGGTAAAATTTAAGCCTTTGTTTTTTTTTTTTCCCTTTTTATTTATTTTTTCAGTGTAACAGTATTCATTCTTTTTGCACAACACCCAGTGCTCCATGCAAAACGTGCCCTCCCCATCACCCACCACCTGTTCCCCCAACCTCCCACCCCTGACCCTTCAAAACCCTCAGGTTGTTTTTCAGAGTCCATAGTCTCTTATGGTTCGCCTCCCCTCCCCAATGTCCATAGCCCGCTCCCCCTCTCCCAATCCCACCTCCCCCCAGCAACCCCCAGCCTTTGAATTTATAAGAAACCCCATCCAAAGTTAATTATATATAGTGAAGGTGATGGTTTGGGTGATAATGATGATTCTTTCTTTCCAGTGTTTTTAGTCCTCCCTCATGTCTTCACACTGATCATTCTTCTCTGTCTTCTCTGAGACCTATCTTTACATCTCACCTCACCTCCATTTAAATTTACCTCCCTCTCTGACGGATCCCAGATTTCCAACAAACATGTATTGTCAGGATCAAAGGCAAAGACATTTCCATACTAACCAGCCCCACTCCGTGAACTTCATAGTGTATCCAAGTTGTTTAGTTGGAGTGGAGTTCTGTGATAAGCGTACTGCTGAGGATCTCAGTCTTCTGCAAGAGCTCAAGGAGACGGCGAGCTGACAGCTGCGTAACTCTTACTGAAATGGCATGTTTTAAAGAGTGCTTTGAAGCATTAAGAAATAGTTCACATGTGCTATCTTTCCACATTTCACCTCAACACATTAGATATTATGATTTTGTTAGGTTAGCAAGGAGAGAAAGACAGGGAGAGAGAGAAAGAGGGAGGGAGAGGGAGAGAAATCTAATGGAAGGGATTTAAATATTCTGAGTTAGAGATGAGGGGGATTAGAGAGTCCTGATATTCTCTGCCATGAAGACTGTAGCTCTAACTTCGTTTCCAAGCTTTCTATTCTCTTTTTCTCTTTGCATGGGAAATGCAATAAGCACACAGAGGCCCTCTCCTTTTTTTTTTTTTTTTTCAGTAGGTTTGACTGCAAATTACTAACAAACATATGAAAAGAGATTCAACTTCAATTTACTATTTCACTAACCAGGTTGGCACAGATTTTTAAAAGTGTTTCCCAGTGTGTATAAGGTACAAGAAAGCAGGCATTTTTCATAAAGTGCTTGTGGAGTTCCAAATTGTTATGACCTTTCTGAAGGGCAATTTTGATGTTTATGTCAAAAGCTGTTCAAAGTACTGATACCTTTTGACTCAGGAATTGTACTTAAGTAGCAGTGTAAATGTGCACAGAGATTTAACTTTAAGGATGTGCCCATCATGAGATTCAAGCTCTTGGGGCCACTGGGTGGCTCCGTGGGTTAAAGTCACTGCCTTCGGCTCAGGTCATGGTCTCAGGGTCCTGGGATCGAGCCCCGCATCGGGCTCTCCGCTCGCCGGGGAGCCTGCTTCTCTCTCTCTCTCTCTCTCTGCCTGTGTCTCTGCCTACTTGTGATCTCTGTCTGTCAAATAAATAAATAAAATGTTAAAAAAAAAGATTTAAGCTCTTGAAAGTAAATTGAATGTTCCCCAGAAGGGGAGTAATTAAATAAATATTTCCCATTCATATGAGGAAATGCTTTTTTTTGCCATTAAAATTATGTGATGATGAAGAAAGGTTCTTGTTGGCATTGAAAATATTCATAATACATGTTTAAGTTTTAAACTCAGTGTATTATGCCATTTTGTAAAGAATTTTAAAGGTATGTATTAAAAACACTGGAAGAGTACTACATCAAAATATTAATAGAGGTTATATCTGATGACAAGCTTATAAAAGGTATTTACTGGTTATTATATCCTTATTTTTTAAATTTCTAAAATAAAATGAATTAATTCAGTCATAAAAATAAATTGCTTTATAAAGGAAAGATTGATCTGGGCAGGAATATAGCATAAATCAGAGAGGACAGAGGCAAGGGAATACAGTCAAGACAGTGTTACAAAATCGTAACATGCTGGAAATGGGAAGGAGGGGCTGATGTGAGAAACAGTTTTTAAAGGTAGAGTCAATGATACTTGATGGCAACAGGAAGAGGCAATGAGTAATGGTGACTATATGAGATGGGTGTGTATTTATATGCATGTACTATTGTGAGAAGCAGTACTTTGGTGTATATATTTAGGTTGGTAGAGAACATCTAAGGGGATGTCCTACAGACAGTGGAAGAAAGTGGAATAGTGTCAGGTGCATTGCCAAGGCAGGAGGAGGATTTGTTTTATCCATAGAGCTGAAACAGTAGGAGTTAATTACCAAAAGAAAAGACTGTAGTCACTAAAGACAGGTGTACAGGAAGATTGGTGAGTATGAGTATGAAGAGGAAGAAGGGCAGCAAAGGAAATAAAGAACCATCTAAAGAAATGGAGAACAAACTAAATAATGCAACATAGTGGGAAGCTAGAGGAGGGGGTGTGAAAAAATGAGGTAGAAAACAGTATGCTATTTCAGAAAGATCAACGAAAATGATGACAGAGGAAAGGCCACTGAATTTGAGAAAGGACTCTTATTAGAGTCATTAGAAGACAAATATTCCACTTCTGGAGATTAGTGGGAGTAGAAATCCAATTGTAGGGAATCATTCATCCCAAAACCTGTGCCAGTGAAAGAAGGAGGGAGGTCTTTAGAAGTGAGCAGAGCCAGATAAAGCAGAGTTCAACATGGAGGAGACATGCTTGTCTTTGAAGGAAAGGCATCTGCAAAGAGGGACTGGAAATAATGAGTGAAGGTAATTTGGGAAGAGGTTTCCTAAGAGGGAGGGAGTATTTGGGCTGTGGAGCACAGATTTCACAGTTCAAATGATAGTAAAGAGACGTTCTCTTTCTCCTAGAGATCAAGGAAAAGAGAATGAAAGTAGACAACCATGAATGTTGAGGGATGAAAGAATGGGTGAATTGGTGGATACTTAGGATATCCTCAAATGTGGATTTGGGGTCCTTTATGCTCCTGTAGTAGAATCCTGAAATGTGGGCTCAGGAGAGCAAAAGGGCTTGGAATTTTAATTTTAAGAAATAGGGGGAAACAGATTAATAAAATTTTTACCAAGCACCATGTATTAGAGGAAAGAGGCTAGTGTTATTTGACTTCATTTTACTCTTATGAGGATCTCAGGGGACTTTGTAGCCAACAACATCATGTAGGGCACAAGGAGAGAACCATGGTTTCACATGGGAAGTGAATCTGAATCTGAGGTGGCTGGTGGCCATGTTAAAATAATTGACCCAAAAATGAGGGCTAAGTGTTGCTAGAAATTGGCTTATAAATTTGTTGAAGCTAGATGAGCTGATGTTAAGTCAACTCAGTGGAGGTCTGAGAAGGCCGTAGAAGGCAGGAGATGGAGAGAGGTTTGGTGGAGTGGGGAAATAAGAAAGGTGCGAAGGCTGTGGTCAAAGATGGTGCTAATTTAGTAACTGAGGGGTGGCGCGGTGGAAAGAAAGGTGCCCATTTTGGTGGGGTGCACAGGTGCAAAGAGATGCAGAAGGGCTGATTTGAGCAGAATGTGGATGTGAAAGTGCAATATTAGGGATTTGGGAAGGGTCTTGGAGTTGAATGTGAAAATGGACGTGAGTGCTGGAGTCAGCGTTCTGCCTCAGAATATTAGCTCTCATGAGGGCAAAACCCTCTGTCTAGAGGTCCACAGGATTAGGAGTCGTGTAGCTGAATGGGAAGGAACAAGGGCTTTTCCACCTCCATAATTTCCCAGTCATATGACCTGGTGAATGTTACAAAACCCTTCTAAAAGCCAGTTCCCTCATCTTCAAAACACTGCTACTGATCTCCTGTTAATGTTGTGAGGATTGAATGAAATAATATAAGTATCTGGAAGAAATGTCACCCATTATGACGGTGAAGTTGACAGTGGTGGTGAAAGTCTTTTGATGAGTTCAAGATTTTGACATCATTGAAGACTCTCAGTAGAGGGTCCAAGTCATTTAGGAGTTCCTATCATATGGGGCTGATCATATCATTTTTCAGCCATTTATGAAAAATGTGGCCTTAGCACAGGAATAGGTGGTTATTGTTATAAATAAGGTAGAGAAAGAGTTGTCCATGGTTCTCAGATAATCTTGGCTTGAACACAATAAAACTTAACCTGGCTTAAGATTTCTAGTTCCTACCTTCATGATGTCTTCAAAATGTGGCTTTGATGACTTGCTTTATGAGTTTACCTCCAAACTATTATCTCTGTTCTGACCTTAATACAGGAGAACTTTTTAATGTACCCATCTTTTCTTTTCTTTTTAGTTTTTTAAGAAATAAATACTGCAATAATTAATGATACTAATAGTGGTCCTGAGTGTTCTAGAAGTTGTTACATTCACACTACTCTCTACTTTAGAAAAGCAAGGAGGTATATAAGATATTATAAACCTTTTTATTTTGTTAAAATAGTTCAAATAAATGATTTGATACTAAAATTATTAGGACTCAATAATTTTGAAAATTTCCTAATAATTATATAGAGAAAAGTCATCCTCATATATTAGGCTCTTATTTCTAGCATTCTTTTTAAATTTGTTGGTTTCCATAAGATCATCCATATTTTGTGAAAATTACCTGGAGTAGTAACCCAAGTTAGAAATAAATTCTATGCCATTCACATGTAAATATATATATTTAAGCACATTATTTTCAATGATCATTTCTTCCTGGCAGTAATAGATAATGAAGATTATACCTCAAAAGATATGAGTATTTTCCGGAGTTAAGTATAAAGATGATAAATAAAGTTGTTTTAAGGTTTTCTCACTCACAGACATGATTCTGGTTCCTATATCC
This sequence comes from Meles meles, assembly GCF_922984935.1. Taxonomy (NCBI): domain Eukaryota; kingdom Metazoa; phylum Chordata; class Mammalia; order Carnivora; family Mustelidae; genus Meles; species Meles meles. The sequence continues at coordinate 4,002,081 of NC_060069.1, forward strand.
ATATAATTTATCATTAGACATGGAGTATGTATGCAAGTAGTGAGGGAGCTTCATCAAGATGAGATTTGGCATTAGGTGTGAGGCTCTAAGAGAAAAGAAAGTACTCAAATCATCTAAGTGTTGGCCTGGCTGGATAGGAAATAAAGATAAGAAAGACGGAAAAGCCACTTAGCATTAAGATCAGGCTGATCTATTAGATGTGCGGAAACAACAGACTGGACTCTCTCCCCTTTTCTTTCTCACTCCTCTAACGTATTAGATAAATTATTTTTATAACTAAATAGCTAAGATCCACTAATTCACACAGTAATGAATAAAAATGTAAACATTAATGTTTTATGCCTTTATGTTGACTCGTATCCAAAGAAGTCCTTATCAGTTTCCTTAAATAATGCCTTCTGACTGGAGACATCATGACAGAAAAGCATCTGAGGGATCTTGCTTCCTAGTGTGAGATGGGACAATTTAAAACATATAAAATGTAAATATAATTTGTAAATTTAGTACCTGGCTCTCTACTTCCAGGAGCATTATTTTTTTTAATATTTTAATTAATTTATTTATTTTTTCAGCAAAACAGTATTCATTGTTTTTGCACAACACCCAGTGCTCCATGCAATACGTGCCCTCCCTACCACCCACCACCTGGTTCCTCAACCTCCCACCCCCGACCCTTCAAAACCCTCAGGTTGTTTTTCAGAGTTCCAGGAGCATTATTAATAAATAAGGACCTACATGTGTCCAGGACTCTAAAAGTCCATGATTCAAACACAAAGGAAAGTTATTAGAACAAAGCATATTTGAAAAAATGGCAACTTATTTATTTTATAAATCTAAAGTACGTTTAGATTCAAATAAAAGGAAAGTTTAAGAGGTACATTAAAACAAGAGAATCATAGATATATGGTAATACAACCATTTAAAAATCTTTTTTGATTAAAGACAATGAAACTTTGCTATCTCCCTCCCAATGTGCATGGAAGTACTGAAACTGGAGGGAAAGTTATCAAAGAAATGGAAACATAACTTATTCCCTGATGTTTCTATTCTGTCAGCCCATTTGGGGTGTGTGTTGATTCTCTCTGGAACCTATACAAATGGAAATATATGTATGTACCAATGTGCTTTTGGGTGATTTGAAGTCTTTCATTTTTTGAATTCCCATTACTGCACCACCCAAACACCCGTACTTACCTTTATCATGCCTGCTGCCTGTATTTGGCTAACCCCTAACCGCTAGCCATTTTCAACTGAAGTGCATCTGCTTGGTACTAAGCAGCTAGCTGAGAAGATTCTTCCCTCAATCAACACAACCATAGCATGAAATGAAGACACGGAATGAGGTAGAAGGAGGGAGGAAGAGAAGGGGTGTGGGCACTATTTCTATTAAAAAAATCCTCTGACTTCTTATGTGTTCTGGAAGGACTATTAATATTTCTTCCTAACTCCTCCTGCACTGCTAGGCTTCCCTTTCTCTCCCACCCTCACACCTCCCCATGCCGCCAAAGTCTTGAATCAGCAGATTCTGAGCTCGGAGCAGTAAAGAGCTATTGAGGGACAGACTCTGATAGCATTACGGCCAAACATGGAACCATTTTCTGTGGCGAATCGCTGAGTTCTACCTGGTTATCTCTTGCCTTGCACATCACTTCCAAATGACATGCTCTCAGTCTGGGCAAAAATGAGAGTTTTTTAAAGAACTGGGATTTCAATAATATGTGACGAAAGGATGAGATTACTTTCTGAGGTAGGGGAAGGCAGGGAGGAAGGAGGGAGGGAGAGGAAGTGGGAGAGGGAGAGAGGTGGGGAGGAGGGAGAAAGAGGTAAAATTGTGTATCCCTTAGAGCACTTGATTACATGATTTCTCTAGTTCTTGAAACCAGTCTTATTCTAAATTTGTTAGGTCAAAAAAAGAAAGTCATTTTAATGTCCTTTGTCTTCTTTCTTTCTCCCGCTTCTCTTACTGGTAGCAGCTGAATGTTGTAGATCTTCCCAATATTCTTGAGTTATTTATTGGATTTACTGCAATTTGACTGCTGCACATTATGTAAGGTGAAGACCGATATTATTATGCATTTTCCAAAATATAGAGAGTGAAATAGGCAATGGACAGGGAAGTAGATCCCTTTGCTTTGGGCAGTTGGGAAATTTGGAAACCAGCAGTTTTTGAAGTAGAATTCGTAGGCAGCTCTGCTGTCTGCCTACAAAAAGAGAAGGCATTCCTACAGTTCCCAGTTCTCTCCCCTGTCTTGAATGCCTGTGCCTCATTCCCAGGGTTCCTGGAAGAATAAGGGAGATACATTTGAATGCTTCTTATCTATGATTAATCAGCATTGTTATGATGTGAATTCATCTCAGGAAACATGAAGAGATGATGAATAAAAGAAACACACTTTTGTGCACCCTTGTGAGGTTTAAAAGGCAGTCTTGAACTATAAAATGTGTGTAGTTGCTTCCACATATTTCCTGCAAAAGACATATTTTCATTTTAATTTGACAGTGACATTTCTTTCTCTCAGGAGCATAGTCTTATGGACCGAGATGGGACCTGTAGGGTCTAAACTGAGATGCTCCCAAACATTATTCACACATGCAATAAGGAAAATTGGAACAAGGAGCAAAAAGCGTTTCTGAGGCTTCTCCTAGAACATTTGATGGACTTATAGGTACACCAGTACCTATATAGGTACACCAGTAGTAAAAGGATCCAATACAGGGATGAATTAGAAATAGGAGCAGAACCCTATCAAAAAGTATCAGAGAACAAAGCTCAAAATGGACCTTAATCTTTAGTCCCTAACAGATTTTGAGCAACATGCATCACTTAGGGTTGCTAGTGCAATGTCCATATATGGCAAAGTGAAGGAAAAATCTATTTTTCAATTTACTTATATATATATATTACAATACTATGTAATATAATACAATAATAAATACCACAATCAAACTATAATAATATATAAAAGTTATGCTTTGCCAAATCCCTTACCTCCACCCTCAATATAACATCCTTTTCTTAGAAAAAACTACCATTAAGATTTCTATGTATATCCTTTCAAATAATTTTGTAGAAATTTATTATACATAGTCATTTAGAATATTTTTTTCTTAGCTTTTTCGTATATGTGGACCATATTTACCATGTTATTCATAGCTTACTTTTTTCGCTGACCTGTCTTGAAGAGCTTTTCATGTCAGGAAAGAATGAGATACACGATATGCTTTTCAAAAGGTGCAAGGTATTTCTTAATATGCATGTACGTAATTTATTTAAGACTTCCCTTAAAAAGATGCCCATTTAGGTCATACCAACTTTTGCTCCTAAAAACAAGAGTTACAATAGCCTTTCCATAAATATTTGTGCTAACAAATATTTGTCACCTTTTTATTTTGAAATAATTTCAAACATATGGAAAAAGTAGGAGACGAGTATAAAGAGCTCCTACAGGTCCATCAAACCTCAACACTTTGCTGAAGTCTCTCTTTCCATATATATCATGCACACATACTGTTGTTATGCTATTATTTTTCTGAACTATCCGAAAATGTTTCAATCATCACACCCTTTCCTTCCTAAATTCTCCAGTGTGCCTTTTCTAAGGACATTTGTATTTTCTCAGATAGTTGTACAGTTGCCAAGTTAAGAAAATTTAACATTGACACAATAGTATTATCTAAATCATACTACTATGAATGAATTTATAGTTTTACTAGTTCTAATACCAATTTATTATACCAATTTTGTTTTCTGGTGTGGGATTCCATTTAGGATCATATATTACAATTAGTGGTCATCTTTCTTCTCTTTTGTGTTTTTACTTTTTTCAGCTTTATTGAGGTATGATTGACATATAGTAAACTGCATATACTTAAGGTGTCCAATTTGATGAATTTCAACATATGTGCGTACACCTAGGAAACCATCATCACACTTAAGATAACGAACATATTCATCACTCTCCAGAGTTTCTCTGTATTGTTTTGTAATCTCTTCTCACTCCCTTCCCTTCCTCCAACTCCAAGCACAGGCAAAACGTGCTCTGCTTCCTATTACTATAGATTAGTTTGCATTTTGTAGAATTTTACGTAAGTGTAAAAATATGCTACCTACTTATTATTATTATTATTATTATTCGCAGTGGAGGGCAGCCTGGCTTTTTCACACCATTTTGAGATTATCCTTGTTGTTACATATATCAATAATTAATCCCTTTCTAATGCTGAGTAGTATTGCATTGTATGGATATACCACAATTTGTCCATTCGCTTTTTAAAAAAAATTTTTATTTTTTAAATTTCAGTGTACCAGAATTCATTGTTTTTGCACCACACCCAGTGCTCCATGCAAAACGTGCCCTCCATGAGACCCACCACCAGGCTCACCCAACTTCCCACCTCCCCGCCCCTTCAAAACCCTCAGATTGTTTTTCAGAGTCCATAGTCTCTCATGGTCCACCTGTCCATTCACCTTTTGAAGGACATTGGATATTTTCCAGTTTGGTGACATTACAAGTAAAGCGATAATGAATGTTCATGTATAAGTCTCTGTGTGGACCTGTGCTTTCATTGTCTCAAGTAAATTCCCTAAAGGTAAAATGATGGGTCATGTAGTCAGTACGTGTTTAACATTTTAAGGCACTGCAAACTCTTGTCTAGAGTGGTTGTATCAGGTGCCTGGGTGGCTCAGTTAGTTAAGCATCAAGGC